>NC_051055.1:16370769-16718686 GCF_904848185.1 Acanthopagrus latus
TCTCTGTATTCCTCAAACAGACAGTGGTTCTGTTCCAGGGTGTCATCTGGACAAACAGTAAAACTTATATAAATACTAAAAATAACTTTTCAGTTAAGATGCCTTAAGAAAAAAAGTGGTATATCACAGATGGGAGAAAACTATTAGAAGCACACCAGGTGAGCAGTTGTCAAAGTTGAAATCTCCACACAGCACATCAAAAACGACATCCTCATCAGGCTGTCTGTTGGCAGCTTGAAAATCACCAATCCACTTGGCCACCATGTTCAACTGCTCGCAGCGGATTTCCCCATCACCTGATGAAAGAAAGCTGTTACAAACGTAGTTTATCTTTGTTTTCTTTCGAGGAAAATATCAACTTGTGAATTTCCCACTGATCTGTAAACTAAAAAATTTGACTTGCCCTCTGGTGCATGAAGATGTGTGCAGTTAAAATAGCCGACCACTCTCTTCTGTTTCTGATTCTGCCCGATTAGCACCTGAGAATTTCAAAAACATCATTACATCACATTTCCACTGCAAATATAAATTCTGTGTTACAAAAGGACCACAGAAATAACAGACAGCTGTTTAATAAACTATATCAGGCAATGTACCTTAGCAGACAGGAGGCCCTTGGCAGCCAGCGCGTCTTCCCCACGGCTGTTGGGAAAGCTGTGGTACTGGGCCTCAAGCACAGGGAATCGGCTGGCTACGAACAGTCCGCTGTTGAAGAACTTAAAAGAGGAACAGCTGCATGTTGGCTGGCAGGCATAAACACCAACGTCATACAGTATGTGTCCAAACACGGGCTTCAGTATTTGGGTGAGCCTCTGTGCCGCCCTCTTATCAAACACCTCTTCTAGGCAAATGATGTCCACATTTGCCGGAAACAGCGATGATACCTCCCAGGGCACATTGTCCTGCTGCCGGAGACCCTGGGAGAGCAAAGCACGGGGAGCACTCCGGTGACCTGCTCGACCCCGCTGGTTGGAGTTGTGATTGGAGTTAAAAATGGGAGATGGTGACTCAGTTGAGGACTCTTCTGTATCATCACAGGGCACACAAACCACAACACTACTGGACTTTTGGACTGAAACGTGTCCATCAGCTGAGTCTGAATAATTACCAACAATGGGCTGTGCCTGTTTATCAGTAGCCCCGTATGAAGATGAGTTAGCTGTGGGGAGTATGCTGTTGGAGGGGCTGAGAGTCCCACAGCTGCTGGGGGAGTCAACAAAGATGCGTATATTGGGACGACACACGCCCTGCACGATGCGCTGACCAATGGTAGCCGCTCTTTGCTGAGTATTCCCCAGGTTGTTGAAACGAGCCAAGCTGTCAGGCAACAGACACAGGTTGGCTGTGGCAAATCCAAACGATGCCTTTCCTCCGAGCTCAAAGCCCCTGTGTGTCTCCTTCTCTGGTGTGGATGGTGTCTCTCTATGGTAGTAAAATGGCCTGCGGCAGGCCTGCAGGGGTGCCCATAGTAGAAAGCCCAGGAAAGCCAAGGGGGCTGTCACAAGAAAAAGAATGAAGAAGATGATGGAGCCAAAGAAGACCTTGAGGGGGTGGAGGTAACATTCCTGTTCCAGTCGCTGGGTTCGCTCTAGGGTGGTGGACTTGCACACAGCAATGAGGCGATCAAGAAACCAGAAGCAAGGTAGGATGAGTGCCCATCCAACAGCATGGATGCCTGCAACAAACCCATTAGGAAATGCAGATGCCTGCAGGGCCATGCCTCTGCCCATTTTCTAAACAACAATCAGGATAAACAACATCAGGACTTCCTGTTCTGGCCTCATTCCTGGGCAGCTCTCTCCTTCACGGTCACTAAAACAGGAGAAAGACAAAATGTTGTAACATGGCTTTATTCCAACATCCCTTATAAACATTTACAATGTGGGTTCTCAGGAAAAACCTGCCTTTATTCTCACATGTCCATACAAGCAGTTGTGCAAAATAAGAAAGCAATTTGGTCACAGGCAGACCGAAGGGAGGATCAGACTGGCTTACTGCACACTAATGCAATACATCATGATCACCTTTAAGAAGGCATAGAGAAAAACATGGTGTAAACAGCCTATAATCCCGCCGTCAACATCTGCACTGTATTGCCAACCACTGGTGATCGGAGACTGCATTGGAAAGCCTGTTGGCACCACACCTTTGTGTGTATTTATAGAATAATTATACAATATGAAGTCACTGGGTGTGTCAAAAGAAAAAATCATATAATATGTTCCTAACGTGTGGTACAATAAGACATATTCCAGGAGTCTGGATATTATTTATTTTACTGAGGAAAAAATTAATCATACTGTAAACCCTGTTTTAGTGGTTGGGTTCAAGCGTTCACTTTCGTTGTAGACTTTGGGACCTAACGCCTACAATGGGACAAAATATGTCAGCCTGTCAGATCACAATGAGGAAGTTGCAGACCCCCCTCAAACACCGCTGCTGTACACACAAAGACCCCATTCAAAGCAGATTAAAATGGCTTCAGCAGCCCTGTTCTCTTTCGGCCCGTGTCACTGTGATTGCACAATCGACACTAGTACAGGTAAGCCGACTCCGCAACGGCACTTTGGTCGCCCGTTGGCAGGTACAGTATGCTAAGCTAACAGTTTTACTTCATAAATGAATCAGAAAAGGCTTTCAAATCCACACAGACGTCGGCGTGTACGGCCGCACAACGATATCCCCATCACTACAGCAAGTGGTTATTGAAACCTCACTTTTCATACATGCTGCGACACCTTTGTAATGCAAAAAATGAGAGCAAAATGAGAGCCACCTGTCCAGTTGCGTAGCTAGCTTAAAACAGCCCAGATGGTCTTACCTTCGCACGAAAACTGGGGCACGTCCGTGTGATGAACACAGAAAGCGAGCAGCCTACGGATTTATTTATTCACTCACATATACTCAACATGTTGTCACATGCTCAAAATGAAATAACCTAAACAGCTTCGATGTTGATGACTGCTAAACAGTTCAATGAGGGAGTTCCACCAACATAAACCCACCCTTCTGTCAGCGGTAGGCATTACCAAGCCACGCCCCCAATGGCGTTGTCATGGTGTTAGGCCAGCCTGGCACGTGACCTTACCTGAGACTAGCTGCTACAGGCTGCTATTGTGTTTTTTCAGTGTATTTGTTGACTTTATTTTAAGGTTAATATGCCTTTTACCGAACAATATTATGGAGGCTAAACGTTTTATATCCCAACCATATAATTTTAATAGGCCAGTGTGTTTAATATTGGGTAAGTATTGTTAAATCGGGACAGTTAAGTTTGACAATATGTTTTAAAGGAATACATAGATAAACCTAAATCAGTGCTTATTAATTGCTGGGAAGGCAAGTGATAAATAAAAACAGTTCATCTGAGTATGGCATCCTACAAAAGGGCATGGCAGTCACAGAATCACAGTGCTATACGTGGAGTGACAGCGCTTTTGTGTAAAAATTGTTCATCTTATAAAACACTAGAAACAAGTACTGACTGGCTCATTCTAATATATTTTGAAATAGGATGTTATTGTGTGTTAGAATTACTATGACTCAATTCCATAAGTCTTTTACTCTTTAAAAACTTGCACATTTTGATAGAGTCCCATTTTTGCCAAGAGCCTCCTGTTAAAATGGGACAGTGCCCTAAAAACAGTATGAGAGGACAAACATGTGTTTCAGGATCACAAAATGCATGCTATCTTCAAAGAAAGCAGCTTTATAAACTGGATTCAATATAATTTGGGAGTTAGAAGCCAACAGCAGAGAAAAGACAGGCAAAAGACAAACAAGAGAAGAGAAGCACTAAAGATGCAACGGGGGGAATCACAATAGGTGGAGTAAGAACAGAATGGGGGTTTTGTTCTTTGAATGTTAAAATCTTCACATCACTAATGTAACAATAGTCCTATGAATGTTTTCTAATTTTAGCGAGGCATTTTTATAGACTTGTTTTCATCAAATTGTTTGATGTTTGATTGTTAAGTATCTCAATTATGTTGAAACTTAAACTAAAATGTTGAAATAACTAGGGCTAATCCTGCTTCGTTTACTTTTGTTTTTGGTCAAGTTTGTGCATGTAGTCTAAACCACATCCACATGGTTGAAAGCAAAAATCGTGTTCCTTCTATTTTCCATTCCTGTTTTAGCAGTGACCTTTAATGGACCTGCAGACAACTTCCTTTTTTTTCTTTTTTTCCAAATGAAGGTCCAAATGAGCCTCTGAATCATCACCCACGCCTCTTGTTTAGCATGATTGCTAAAGGGGCTCTGTGGAACTATAGTATTGGTCGTTACTTTCAAGTAGCCGATTACATTTTTAAACTAACGTTTCTCTTTGTTAGAGAAGCAAAGAAGGGAAGTGAGACGAGGCACTGGAGAGTGTGTGCACATGGTCACATACTTTAAACTTTAGCAAAAAAATCAGACCTCAAAGAAATCCAGTCTTGCAGTATCAAACAACTAAAACAAATCAGCCCCCAAGCTTGTATAGGCAAGCATGAGAGACGCTAGGATATAATCTGCTCACATTTGGCCAATACATTTTGCAAATTTTGAAAGTGACTCTGAACAGTAAACTATGATATGAAAGTTAGCTGTTCAGCTTCACTATGAACATACTTGCAAAGTGTGTATGACGAAGCAAATGCATGACTGTATTTTTTTTTGTTGGTAGTTTTACCATCTGCACATTATAAAAGCCACAAAATATCATCATTCAGGCATATCATTTATCAGTGTTTATTTCCAATTTTTTGACACGGTACACTTGCTGAACGTTCGTTGCGATACAATCATGTCTACCAGAAAATGAGAGGCCTCTTGTCCATATCGGCCATGTAACAGAGGCAGGAAAGCAAAAGCAGCAGGTTCTTCTGAAGTTTTGGAGGCGCTGTGGTCTCAATCAGCCTCCTCAGAAAGGATGGATCATTGTAGTCTCCTGCCTGGGTGCTGCCTTCACCCAGTCTGTCCTTCAGGATCCCAAAGGTGTTTACAAGAAACTCCCCAAAAGGAGGGTGAAGGTTTTTTTTATACCCAATCTGGTTGAGCCTCTCCATGAGGTCAGCATACCTCTGCGTGAGATGAAGCCGGTAGCCATCGTCTACCATCCCTGTCAGCGGGTGTGTGCTCACCTGCAGGAGAGGAGGACGTCGCTCTGAGTGGAATGTTAGGGGGCAGCATTGTTTGGAATCTCAGTTCAGATTTCATATCTTATCTGTAAATCTAAATTATTCCTTTCTAACCTCAATGATCTTGTCTGGAATATTGACCACTGTGAAACCATAAAGCCTCCTATGGCCCTGGAAGATATGGGACAGAATCCTCCTGTCCAGTTGGTAAGCAATCTCTCCCAGGAGCCTTTTTGGACCTGCAGTGGAATGGTTCAAATAAACAAATCTGTTTCTTCTTCACTGCTCTAAAATGCGTCAGGCGGCACTTACCTTTGACCTCCAGAGGAGTATGAGCCTGGCTGGTTTGAAAATCGCTGCCGTCTGCGTGCACCGAGCTTTGGATGAAAGACTTGAAGTCGGTAGGGGATGAGGTTCGATGTTCATTTTTGGTCTGTTGCAAGTCTTTTCTGAATTTACTCTCATCACACGTGTTTTGCGACAGGACGAAGGGTTTTCTTCCGAAAGTTGAGGAAACTGGTGAAAACAAGGTGAAGATATTCTTGTCATTTTTCATTAAGCAGACTGGATACTTCTAAAGAAATTTGCTTCTCTTATCTCACACCTCTTAACAGCCCCTTCACTTGTTTTAGCCTCTTTACACTTGTTTATGATTTAGGGTTGATTTTAAGATCTTCTCGATTACAAGCCTTTGTTGAGCTTACCGATCCACATGTATTAATTAAGAATTAAAAAATATATGAAAATACAAATATTTGTTTCAATTCACAGGTTTAATATTGGACCATGATTGGCTTCAAATCATGCATGTAGTCCCTCCTCTTAAAAACAGATTTTCAATGAGCACTTTCAGCAGATGAATGTGAAAACAGCCTCCTAGTGTCCAACTCTGCACATACATCATTCTTCACAGTGAAACTCAAACATTCAACTGAAGAAACAAGACAAAAAACACAGTTTTGACAGGAGGGGGACTTTAAGATCCTCAGTCAATAAGCGAGTCACAGTTTAAAACCTGAGGGGGGAGAGTATTTGCTGTCAGGGGCCCGAGGCTCTGTGATCAGCCCATAGAAACAAGGCTTGTTGAGTCAGTAAAACCATTCAGGTCTATTCTTAAAGCACCTTTGTCAGAATGTCTCTTTGTCTCTGCTTGCCACATTTTACTATGAAATAAATATATTTTATTCTGGCCTAGTTAATGTTTGTTGTTGCTTCAGTTTCCTGTTTGATTAGGCTTTGTTTTATAATTAGTTGATTGAACATTGCTGCCTACTGATCTGCAAAGAAAATGACAGAGTGGGTGGTACCAAGAATAAAGAACACAATACCTACTTTGACAATGAAGCACATTCATGTCACAGACCCTGAATGTACAAAAAAATTAGAAGGGAATCCTATTGATGATTTAATAAAAAGTTAGAGCCAGAGGTTACCTCACACTGAGGGACACTATATGGGAAACAGCATGGTTGGCTTACACCGTGTAAATTCTAAATAACCAAGGTAACGAAATGTGTTTAAAACAAAATCACAAAAATACATTATTGTAACAGTACGATTGAAAGATTGACTGCACATCTTGCAAGAAAAAACTCATCAATTCATTTATCCTATAATTAGCTAGAAATGACCGACTTTGATTGAACTTCACTCCCTCCAAAAAAAAAAAGACAAAAAAATTACTGAATCACATGGCAATGAAACAATGTGGGTCACTTTTCCCCTGTCAACACCTTTAACAGTGTTTAAAACGTGAAGTGGTCTGTACTTGAACATGCTTATATTTCTATATGTCATGAGTTAGGTACACAATTCACCACAATAACAAATTTAACATTCCTGTTTTAACCATCTGTTGCTAGTTTCCTGAAAACTCTGAACTGGACCCTGGCTGCCATCTAGTGGCAGACAAAATCACCTATAATACCTGTGAACTCCTCCAGACTGTCACTGTTGAAGCTCTGCATCCTGGCTCTCAGGTCTCTGTTTTCCTTGACTAGACTCAGCATTGTTTTCAGATGATCATTTTCCTGCCCGAGCTGCTCGTTCTCAGAGAGCAAGGCAGCGACTGTTTCCTCCATGTCCATACTTGAGTTTCACAGCTTGAGCCTCAAACACCCTGAAACCTTCTGGACAAAGTCACACATCGAGTCATAACAGTGCAGATGCAACTCGGGCAGAGTCGCAAATCGAATCATAACAGGGCAGATGCAATTCTGTCAGGTTTCTTTCACTCCATACAGAAAAGAAGGGCAGAGATCAGTTGTGGAAAACAACCTTTATATTTGAGCATAAGGTTAGTCTTCACCTTGGAAATAATAGCTTGACAAAAATCCCAACTCAAGGTTCCATAGTAGCTGAATCTTGGGGCTCTCAAACATATCACACAGCCTTCACCAGCTGATGTATTTTGCTTGGTTGTCATGGTGATAAATATGAACCCCACCGGTTCATAGATAAAGAATGAAAGTTAAAATCTGAAACCAGGAAACAGCTAGACAAAACAATGCCAACTCAGGGTTGACTTGCAGTTCTTTTTTATGTTTAACAGCATAGCTGTGGCCCATGCGTCAATGTCTGTTCTTAAACATTTTTCAATTATTTGTTTCAGCAGTAATGTAAAGAACAGACTGACTTTGCTAGGCCACAAGGAACTGTGAGACAGCCTTCTTTTCTTTCCCTTATGTGAAGGATAGTCCACAGTACCCACTGCTCAAGGAGATAAGAAAGGAAGCATTGACGCACTTTTCCTAAACATTTATAGAACCGACCCAGATAATTTCTCTCAGTTAGGAACCCTCCCTAAACAAAGAGACATGACAACAATTCACAGTCCTTTTGCTGACAGACTGTGTGATACACTTCAAAGTCCTGCCAAAAACGTGCCAAATATTTACAATGTTTAAAAGTCCGGTGTGTAGGAGTCCAGCAGCCCTCTGCTAGAGCCAGGGTTAGATTTTGAGCTACTCTTGAAGAATGACGTGGTACATGGCGGATCTGCTCCCTCTGTAGACATAAAATGTTCATTCAAAAGAACAATTTTGCCTAGTTTCAGGTGATTATACACTGACCATAACAAAATTAGTATCATATAGTATTATATTACATATCTGCTCCTAAATCCCACACACTGAAACTTTAATGATTTCATAGCATAAGATAAGATAGAAACCAAGATAAAAAGTTTTCTACATCAGGTCACACACCTCAAAGAAATTTAATAAACCCCCAAACTACAACAAAGATTATCTACTTATATTATCATATAAAAACATTTACACAGGGTGAAGCAAAAACTTAACTGTTTTAGTGCACACTACAAGACAGAAATCAAGAGTAAAGGAAGCCACTTTCAAAACAATTTCCTGCCAGACTTTCGATCTGTTGCTCCAGCTCAACTGCCCCTGGCTCTTCCAATGATAGCGAGAATATAGAGAAAGACGTTGATGACATCTGTGTACAGGGTCAGAGCAGCAAAGACGTATTCCTCTGGACTCAGGGACAGCTCCTTGTTGCCAAGCAGCAGCTGCGTGTCCACGGCCAAGAACTGTATCACAAAGAAATCAAGGTGTCAAGTATTTGTCTTAAAAAACCTATAAAAACTGAAACACACCAATGACACAGAAAAAAAAAAAAAAATAAGTGACAAAAGTTATTTCATTATATCAGGTGTGCTCTTGCTGTGGAGAGATTTTCTCACATGTCATTCTTCACTACGTCAATCTACTAAGAATTATTTCCGCTTTCTGTCGTTCACTTCCACTCTGCCCTTTTTATTACATAACAGCACACATCACACCAAGGCCATCAAGAGTAGAGGGAAATGGAATGAACCTGCCACTGTACACCAGGCTTAGTGCTAAAGTCCTACTGCTTTATACCAATCATCATTAATCCCCACAGACACATTTCACTGAGGCAAAGGTGTCATTCAAAATTTCAGTTTTTGATCTGTATCGTAATAACTTTAACTATTTCTATGGACTACTAAGGAGCCTAAATATTAACTGCAATTAGTTATGGAATATTTTAGTAAAATATCAAGCGATCAATGAGATTTTATCAACAGGAAATTATCTGCTAACTAGTGGAGTGAACCTGTACACATATACACATCTATAAGCTAAATTAGGAAAACTGGAACTGAAAAGTAATTTCATCTGGAATTTTTGCAATGATAATTGGTCATTAGACAATTCTGAATAATTCACATTACTAACGTGAAAGTTGTCGCAAACAAACAAACCGTGGATGTATATGCTTGCTCAGAAATTCAAAACGGCCCCTCTGAGGGACAGTTTCACCAAGTTCATAGCAGTTTTTCAGACAAAAAGGTCCAATGCTTATGATGTCAGTGAAGATTCCCCCAAGAATGCATCCTGAAAGACTCATGAAACCCAGCCGATATCTCACAGTCCTTTCCAAATTTTAAAATTTAGTACAAAGAAACAAGGAACATGCAGAGAGAGCGGTATAACAAGCAAAAAAGGTCCCTGGGACACCCAGGAATCAAAACAGGATGTTGAGGTTATTTGGTCGCCGGTTTGGCACACAGTCAACAGCTTTCGCTTCAGCTTTCAGAAGTAACAGCTGTCAGTTTATGTCTTCAGAAGAAAGTAGTTGAAATGTAACCTACTAACAGCATGTTTTGTGGATTTTTCGGGTTAATGTGAGAGATTCTGGAAAGACACATTGATGTTTAACTTTTTAAATGTAATGTTTAAATGCTTTGAGCTGTGATGTCGTCAAACTCCATGTTTAAGGTATTCCAGGGTGTCAATTAAAATCCCCCAGTGAGTCATAATAAACCCACAAAAAATGTATTTATTCAGGTTGGTTTAATGCGAGCAATGCTCTCTTTTCCAGGGATCCATTTGTGACTGGATTCATTTAGCATGTTTTTATAGGTGTAAAAGTATTAGTTTGAAACGATGACCTTAACCAAGGTCAACATATGTTCCAAAACAGTGCCAAAAAGTATCATTCCTTCAAGCTTTTTACTATAAATTCCAAAAGAAGAAAACTATGCCAAAATGACTTACGCAGGTGAAGAGCATAGCTCCCAGTCCAGCATACACGATGTGCAGAATCCTGTCACGGATGATGATGCAGAGGATGCTGAAGAAGATCAGGACAATTAAACAGACAAAAAGCACCCCGTGACAGGAAGTGAAGTCACACTTGGTCTGTGGAGGAGGCAAAGAATGACATTAAGGTTACCATCATGACAGAGGATGATCCAGATGTACATTACATATCGCTCAAGTGTCAGGATGTGACTGATACAAACCTGCAGAGAGAAGATGACCACTGCAAAGCACACAACTGCTGTGATGCCCACTGCCATGACCACTGACTCAGTGTCATGGAAGCTGGCGATCATTCCCACCATGTAGGACATACTGAGAGTCAGGATGGACTGTAAATAGGAAACACAAATCAACACAGCTGCAAATCATAGCAAATCATTTTGTGGCCACTGCACTGATTCATGTAGTTCAATCTTACTTTTATCTGTGTAAACACTAAAGACTATAAGGGTCTTTCATTATAATTGCAGGCTGAATAAGTTGGCGTCAGAATACACTGTTGTTTATCCAATTCAAGCTTTAAAACAGAGGTAAACAGAAAACTTCGTTTTTTCCTTGACACCACTGATTTATAAACCAGAGGGGCAACACAATTATGATTCACTCGTCCAGATCAGATAACACACTATTTTTATAATCGAAACTCCTCCTTGCTCTGTTTTCTATTATGGAAAAAACAAAGTTTTAGCAGGCTTACTAATGCCACCAGGTTCCAGGGATGTCTTCGGCGAACGTTTCCACAGCAGCTTATCACGCAAACAGACACAAAGAATATCCCATAGGACACCAAGTACGTCCAGGTGTTCACCATGACAAACTGCTTGACTTGATCCACAAAGGTGAAAACCGCCACAAAGGCGAATGTCACCATGAGCTGAGCGGTCAACACCAAGAAGACCTGGAGGGAAGAGTGGATTGTTAGGCAGCAGACATAGATGATATTTCGAACAAAGAATTTTAGAAAGAACAAAAACCTCAAATACGCATTCAACTCCACCGAGGAGGTTATGTCCAGTAGTTGTGTTTGTTCATTATTTAGCCCGATATGTCAAAAAACTTGAGTCCAATGAAATTTGGTGGAATGTATGACAAGAGGAGAAAATTAATCACCAAGAATTTTGAAAAACGACTAATCATTTCACTAATTTTCAACAAAAAGCTTCTTAAATGTAAGGGTTTGCTGCTTTTCTTTGCCATTTATTACAGTAACTGAAGTAGAGGTAAGATCTTTAGCCCGAGCCCGACCCGGCCCGGCCCGGCCCGAAATTCGGGTCGGGTCGGGCCTAAAATGTCAATCATTACGTTCGGGTCGGGTCGGGCTCGGGCTTCTCTCTCGCTGACTTTTTTAAAAATAAATATATGTTTATAAAAATGTATACTAAAACGATGTGTGGATACTAAACTAAGGAATACTTGTTGTAAATAAATAATTTGGATAAAACAGAGAAGGCGGCGCTGTAAGGTAATTGCTATATAACTACTACTAAACAGGAGGCGCAGAGCAAGAGCACGCTTTGCGCACGGCTTTGCGGACATTTCGTGAACGTAATCTTGAAATTTCGGGTTTGCTTCGGGCTCGGGCCTGCAAATCAAGTTAATTGGTCGGGCTCGGGCTGGGTCGGGCTTTAATGCCTGCGGGCCTGGGTCGGGTCGGGCTGGATTTTTTAGGCCCGATCTTACCTCTAAACTGAAGAGTCTTTGGATTTTGGACTACTGGTTGGATAAAAGTTGCAATGAAGCCCAACACATTTGGCCCTGGGAAACTGATAAGGATTTTCAACTTACACAATTATTTTATGTTTTACAGACTGAACAATCAATCAATTACTTTGCGAAAATAATCAACAGATTAATCAATAATGAAAATAATCATTAGTTGCAGCCAGACCAAGAACTCGGAAAAGTTTTTTCAACATTAAAAGTTCTTGCTGTGCTGCACCTACATGCATCTAATAATGATCTATCACGACATGCATTTTTTGTCTCCATACCTTTCTAATAAAGGCTCTTCTTATGCTCTTGTTATCCAATCCAAAATCAAAGTCTTGATTCTCGTGAAAGGGCGGCGGATCATCCTCACCGTGGTAAACATCATCTGAAGAAAAAACACGAAATCAAACAAAAATCGACTTAGCTGCACAGGAGAATATGATGCCACCACAGGGGATGCCACTCATTGACAGCAGGACTCACCAGTGAAGCCCGGGCCTGGAGCGGAATATGGTGAGACCGGGTTGACATATCCAGAGTCGCCTTGTTTCATTCCGCCCATCCCGTAGGCACCAGGAGCGCCCGGTGCAAAAGCAGTCGGGTGAGGGAAAGGGAGACCAGCAGGAGCAGGGAAGCCACCAGGAGCGGGGCCTCCGAAAGTGTTCGGGCCTTGCATGTTCATGTCGAATCCGACAGGGAACGCTGGCTGCCCGGGTAGCGAGGGTGGAGAAGACCCCCCCTCCAAGGGGGTGTATGCCGTCTTCTCGGTGGCCATCTCTGGCTTCGATCCGGAGCAAAGAGCAGCTGGGAGATTGAACGGATATTTAAAATTTGATCAAATGAATAGGAGACGTCATGTGACAGGTTATTAATGTCGAATAAAAGGCATTGTCTGAGTGATGCAGTTGGACAGTCCACAATGCGACGGCCGCAACGTCACAGAGGTCACATGACCAATCCGACTTCCGGTAACTCAGATATCATGATTAAAAGGAGTCGATCGACAGCTTAATTAAAACCACATCTACATGCGCTCTCTATGTATTCTAGTTGTTATGCCACTGCATGTATCTCTATCTTGAGGGTTAAACGAAGGTCAGAGCTCCGAGTTTGATGACAATGAAGAGCATTTACGTTTCTCCCACATTCCACGAACACTTCAGCCGAAGTGAAGCTAGCTAGCTGTTGTCGTGCTGGTCAAATTTAGGCCCCACATTTCACTTTTAGCCAACATACAACACTTTAGTCCACACAATAAGCATTCAATTGACTTGTATATATATTAGACTTAAACGAACGGAGGTAAAACAATGGTTTAACGAGAACGTTAACATATTGCAGCGTTACGTAACGTCACAACACTATAGCCATGTTTTTTTTTCACCAAACAATAACGTTAACGTTTGCCGTTACCGATTGGAAACAGAAAGGCAGCAAGCATCAAGGCTGGTTCAAGTCTTTCAAATATTACTCACTTTGCCGGCAAACGCAGTTCCTGTCCTCGCTGGGTTCCTCTGCAGCAGTCTGAGAGTTTTTTCCCCCCCAGGTTTTGTCCCACTGAGGCAATTTTTTGTGTTCACATTGACTTCCAGTAACCCAGATGTCACCGCCTCCAGGATGCGAAATGACGCGTTCAGGCTACCTGTGATGGCTGGTAAAGATGTGAAACATACCCAACATACACAGGACGACGGGATGAGAGCGTCACCTGACAGCTCAGTGTTGTCCGAGTACACTGTCGGTCGTGTAAAAAGGATAGATTTATCGAAGCTGTCGGAAAAGACAGTCTTATTCAGTCATATTTACAAATTGGACGTTGACGCAAACGCCTTTCACAAGTGGGAGCTCGTAATTACGACAACCGTGATATGCTGCGTTCAGGACACATGGACGCAGCATGTCAATCTTGTAGACGACTTCAAGACAATGACATGCTGTAAATGCCTTAAACCGAAAGTGAAATGCACAAAACTCAATCTGAAGAAAACCATCGTCCGTCAACACAAGCAAAGGGTTCAGAGATGACAGGTTCTTAGCTACAAATATGGTTGACAAGAAGGACTGGGCCATATAAACCAGCAGGTGTCAGAAGACTACAGGTTTGGTTGAGAGAACATGAGAGTGGCAATTAGAGAGCTTCTTAAAACAACAATTTACTTCACTGGATTAAATGAAGGATTATCCAGACTGTGCAGTTACCTGCCTGCCCCTTTACCAAGTTTCATCACAGCTTTATAGAGACGTAATGGTTGGGACTGTAATGAAGGGTTGGAAACAGGTCACACTGGCATGGCAAGGTTTCTATCAACCATAGGTCCCCGAGAGGAGTGTGCACTACAACCACAGGAGAGCCAGGGGATGGTATCAGATTTACTTTGAGCTTTTTTACAGTGCAAATTTATCAGAATTGACATAGAAGTATCATAAAAATATCTAACACTTTGAGTTAATCTGAGGTAATTGATGTATTTCATTTGATCAGCATGAGGAAATCTGGCAAACAGCTTCTTTCGACTGATGCTTGTGTAATGTGGGAACAGGGACTTCACCTACTTACTATTTTGGAGCTGCAGCAGACAGGATTCATGTTACACAGACATCTTCGCTGATTCGTAACGTAAACAGAGGCAAGCATCAAAGTATCCAGCAGTGTCCCAAGAGGAGATCAATTTCCAAATTATTAGTTAGTGAGACAGGTCTCCTGAGAGAGCGGGATGGGTATCTTGCCTCTTGGGTTTCTGTCTCTGTTTCAAATTGGTCATGAAATTGGATTTTATCCTGCTGAGAGATATTAATATAAGTCAAAGAGATTATATGATGATTGAGTAACATCTTACTCATCTTCTCCCATTCTGAACAGCGCTGCAACACTGTATTCCCTCTCTCTCTCTGAAACAACTGTGTCATCTCCTGTCTTTTTAAAGCCCCCTTGCTGAATACCTAGTCTCCTGTGATTGGACAGCTCACACAGGCCTGACCCAGCACCACTGACAACAACAGAGCAGCTGAGATGAATGATGTCACAAAGTAACAGAATAAAAGGCAAGACTACGGAAGCGGTGTTTCAGGAGCAGTTTTTTTCTACGGGACAGAAGAGCTTCTGTTGGATCAGACTTTTCAACTTTCAAGATCTCTAGTGTAAGAAGTTTCATTTAAAGGCTGTAGGCAAAGCTGACATTAAACATCACACAGAGGGTAAATTTCCTTTTATTTAACTTATTTGCATTAGCATAATTTTGAGTCATGCATTACAGGTGCAAGGTCAAGAGGAGATGTCCTTACATTGGAAAACATTTAATGTCTAATAACATCAAATGTAAAAAAAAGAAAAAAAAGTTCTCAAACTGTCCTTTATCCAACTGTTCAAGTATAAAAAGCGACATTAAAGAATTAAGAATCTATTTGAGACAACAACATGAAATCTACAGGAAACAGAAAATTGCTACCATTCTACTCATATTTTGTTCTTTATACACAGTGTATCGCTTTAAGCCAAGTTTGAACATCAATCATATGCTCTTGATCATTATGCAGCAGCACATGTGAACATGCTTCATACTAGCACATGAACACAACAAGTAAAGGGTTTTTTTTTTTACTGTAAGGCTCCATAATAAATACATAAATAGCATAATTTAAAAAGGCACATTAGGAAACATTTTGTCAAAATGAAAGTGAAAATGAAAAATGATTCACATTCAACAAAGTTTCTTCCCTTTTTTGCTGAACTTACTCGAGGTGCATTTTAAAAAGGGAAGAAAAGTGAGTGCTTTATACCAGCATCAGCCGTCACCTCAGCTTCTTATCTTAGGTACCGTCAAGGAAATACAAGGGAACTATCTGAGGGTGTCTAATCTATCTCACTCCAAACATTTATAAAAAAAAAAAAAAAAAAAAAAAGAATAATCCTAACTTAACACCGACATCTATATCAGTGTCTGCATAGCTTTACTGAATACAATACTGGTCCAAAACTATGAAATACTGAAAACTGCATGATGTAGCATACGGTTCTCATATGTATGAAAGTGTTTTGGTTTGTTTTCAAAAGAAGTGGGGAAGAAACCTGATCATAAGACATAATGCACTTGGTATATACACAATTCAGCAATGGTTGACATGAGGTCCAGTGAGTCTACTTCAATTATTATTAAATATTTTCCTAATGAATAAATATTAAATATTCAAATATATTCAATAGTGACAAAAAAGACTGATCACCCTTGAATAAAATATACATCAATATTCATCATTTGTCTCCTTATTTTTGGTGATTTTCTTCAGGCTCTTTGGTAGAAGGACTGCCAAGTTAAAACCCAGGACTGACAGCCATCATTCAGCCCCTTTGTTCTTTCCCCTCCAAACTTCCCCCTTTTCATGGGACAAGGCGACCTCCCCTGCTCTCCTCCTTTAAGGCAGTTTTCAGAGTTTCACTGCATGCGATCCGTCTGGAGCTGCTGAGGTTGATACTGGCTGAAGGCGGCAGCAGCAGCGGCAGCTCCCGGGGTGGCAGCAGTGGCGAGTGGCTGCTGGACAGTGTACCCATACCCTGCTGTGGTCATGTAGCTTGTCGGTGCTGGTGAGGCTGCATACGGGTACTGCTCATATGCAGCGGCGGCGGCGGCAGCAGCAGTGGCAGCAGCCGCTGAGTACTGGGCATACGCTGCTCCAGTATAGTCAAGGTACGGGGAAGTGGCAGCAGCAGCTGTTGCTGTAGCAGCAGAAGGTTGTACATGAGGGATCACAACACTGGGTTGGACAAAGGCCTGAGGGTATACGTAGTGGGCAGGGACCCTGTAGGACAAAAAAGACACACAGGGTCAAAGCAGAGCCACAGCCAGTCATGTTTCCAACCCTGAAACTAAATTCTGGAAACGTGAAAAGCAGGCGCCACAAATACGTCAATCCAGTCCTCAGAACACAGCAAATCCATTCATTAAACAACTGAAAAACCCTACCTAGAATTGAAAAGTTAAGGAAGCAGCAAAGAAACCCAAGCGCAGCTTTTAATTTCAAAAAGCACCTGAATCTGGAACACAGTAAGGCATTAAAAGAAGACACAGCCCAGCTCTGCACCCAGTGTTTCACTGAAAACAGTATGTGACAAAATGCGAGCTTATCGCACAACACCACAACATATCAAGGAAAAAGAAGTGGACGTTATTGTGTCCACACACTGTCACATCAACGGCACACATACAGGCATGCCCACGCATGTTAATAGGTCCTGAAACACAAACAAAAAAAGAGGCCTTTGGTTCTTTTAAATGGAGCAGCTAATAAAAAAAAATAATTGCAATGCAGTGGATTACCAATATGGCTTCTCATGAAGTGGGTTGTATTAGGTTCTGCAGAGGCCCTGTTGTGTTTGCTAGAAGTCATTTAACTATTTTAAAGACAAAACATAGTGTAAGAGGAGGAGATCTCCATTGGAAGAACAGTATTCTGTATATAGATGACGGTAAAAGTTAATACAAGCCAGGGTATCTGGGTAAATTTGGCCCCACTTTAAACTCCTGTTAAAGTCACCCTCAGTAAATATATTTCGGAGCAGGTGTGACACTGTTATATCACCCCGTAGACAACTGCCCCTCCCCCACCTACAGCCACACAAACATACACACGCCGACTTGACTGACAAGGGGGGCTGGAAGCATGCTATTTTTTGCTCCCCTTGTCATCTCCAAAGGACGAGCTGATCTCCTCCTTCAGTAACACATGGCAGGGCACTCACTCAACTGTAATGGCGGCCGACGCCACTCTACCGTCTCAGTGACTTTTCCTGAATTTACGTCTTTATTATCGGTCTGGAGTTGTCTTGGGGGATCAAGAAGAGTTGCTGTATCAAAGTGGGACACTAGAGATCCAAATGAGAGCTGAATCCCCCCCCTTCTACTATAGTTGCAATTAATTACAGAAATTGATACAATTCTCATTTTAATTCAAACGTAACAAATCTATTTACTTGTATAATTTCCAACTTCACAAGATGGGAACCGACATACTGGTGTCCTCTCTTTGTTGTATGACCTTGTTCTAAAATCAACAGCTCGAGCTGAAAGGGCACAGCTGACTTAAGCCATCTCTATTGAAAGACATGGGTTGAACATTTTGTGGTGCTGCAAGTGGGGAGCTAAATAAAGGTGCTTTGTAAATCACTAGGGCACATGGGTAATCCCCAGCACATAACCAAAAGGCTTCACGGGCACATGGCTCGGCCCACCTGTTGTCCACAGCCGAGCAGCCCTGTCTGTGCCATACATTATTAACAGCGCTGCTGAGTGACTCCCATTTTCCATCTGAATTTGAGAGGCTGTGGAAGATCACTGTAGCCAACAGCTGCTGCCTAAGAGACCGGCTAAGATCTCAGTCTCCAACCTGTTGTACAGCGAGCATTTCAGTCAGTCTATATATTTTTTTTTTTTGGTGAACTGCAAAACGAAATAGTGACTGTATTATCTCATCTATAGTAGGTTAACATTTAAACACTGTTTTATTCAAACAGTGATCCAGCTTTAAATTAAAGCCTTGACTGACTTATTTGACTTACTTTAACTTTGCTAATAAAAGTACCAATATTAGGGTGATTAAACACATTTTTCTGCAGTGATAACACTATTTGTGGTTTAAGGCTAAACTTGTCTAAAAATGAAATTTCAGTCATTATCTACTCACTATCATGCTAAGGGAAAGTTGGGTGAAGTTTCATAGTCCACAAAACATTTCAGGAGCTTCGCACAGTGTTGCAACCATCTCCCAAACAACTGAAGTGGATGCATATGTGTTTTGAAACAAAAAAAACTCAAGACAAAAAACATAAATGGCTTCATTTTGGTGTAATCCAAGTATTGACAACCCACGACATTAAAGTTTGATCTGAAAAAATGTCATTCACACCCTTTCTTGGGGTAAAATCTTAACTGTAGCTGCTATGCTAGAAGCCTGAGCACACCCCCCCTCTGAAGTTGGCATAAAAGCTCGACCACATGTCGAGGATGTAAAGAACATCTTTTCAAATCAGTCTGAGACCTTGTGGCTTCTGGAGACTTGGATTATGCCAAACGAGATGTATGGATCCATTTATATGTTTTTTGGGGCAGTTTATTTTTACGTTTTAAAACATGTCCCCATCTGCTTCAGTTGTTTCGAAGAATGCTGCAACCCTGTTTTGCTGTGAAGCTCCAGAAATGTTTTTTCTGTCTTTCCATTAATGAGAGTATATCTTAGCTGAATTTTCATTTTTGAGGGAACTTATTCTTTTAAATGACTAGCAAACAGAGGATTTTTAAAGTTTTCTTTCTTGTATCGTGTACCTGTAGATGTAAGCTACGAGTGAAAGCAATGGGTTAATTAAACAACACACAAAAAAAAAAAAAACACAGCATCATGGGTAAGGAAACAGAAACAGGACTCCCACATGCAAGCCAGTGTTTGTTTTGTTGCCGGGGATCGATTCTGAAGAGATCATCAGCCCCCTTTTTACAACAAAACACGATCAACTTGATGTTAACGAGAAAACCGGGAGTAAAATGAATAAAACAAAAGAAAAAGGAAAATGAACCGCAGGCTAAAGCACAAATCAGTCATTAAAAAAAAAAGAAAAAAAAAGAGAGAAAATCATCAACACCCCATTACAGAGTTACGGCTCCCTAACAAACTCACAAAGTCTGCACAAAAAAACCTCCTGCACCCCCCACTGCAAGTAGAAATAAGCACACAGTTAAGCTGAACACCACATCATACTGGAAAAACAAGGCACACACAAATCTATGTACTATGGAAAAACTGGAAAATTCAAAATAATAAAAAAAAAGACTTCCATGCATCTAGTCACCATTTCAGTTCGTTTGTGTATGTCAGAGTATACAGGTTACACTTTAGCGCTCTGCCCAATGCAGACTCAGCTATTCCTCAAATCATCATGTCCCCTCATCAGCTATTTTAACCGTTACCGACCCTGTCAGATCAGAGAGAGATAGACAACAATGAAGTCACAGTCCTGCAGTGGCTGGGGGTGACAAACGTTCACTTCCTTTCACAGTCAACGCCAAGCAGAGGAGCACACATCAACACTCACATGTCCTCACTCAGGGTTTTAAACAGGTGGAGGCAATGATAAATGACATGTTTACAACAATAAAAAAAAAAAAAAAGACAAAACACATTATGTAAGATCATGAAAGACACTGGAAGATGTTGTGAGAGGTGTTCTGCAGATTAATTTACCCATAAGGCCTCTGGATGAAGGCTGGATGGATCTGAGGCACACCGAATGCAAACCCTGAAACAAAGGCAGACACTTGTTAGGGTTTTTTCTGTTTTTTTTTTTTGTAAAGGAACCAATGCTTTTCTGATGCAGTGGAGATGATTCTGAAGTGTGTTCTGATATTATATACACAAATTTAAAATACATAACAGTCTACATTAAGTTTTCATCAACCAAATATCCAAATAAACATCAACTTATCCTTATTTTTACAGGTTTGTAACCACACGGTAAAACATTTAACCCTCCAAGAGAAAGCGAACCCAACAGACCAACTGACTGCGCCTACAACCCGCACAACCATACTCCACAGCAACAGATCCAGACAGACAGAAAATAAAGATTTAAATCTACTTTCATCAATCTGATATTGAATGAACTCCGTGTACATGAGTGTGTGAGGGCGTTTGTGCCCCTGATTAGGTAGGCCACCTTGTTGATCCAAGTCAAAGCTGTGGTCCAGTCCCTCACCTGGCTGTATGACCCTGGGCTTGGCCCCCAGGTAGGCCAGGTTCACATTGGCTTTCCTGCCGTCTATTATGGGGTTGGGGTCCTTGCAGGCCCGGTCAGCAGAGGCCCGGTCTGCCATGGTCACCTGAGGGAAACAGCACATTTTCAGTGACCCTCAAGGACATTTCTTGCCGTATTTACTTTGGTTACAGGTATTGCTTTATCCGACTGTTTATCTTCAAGATGTTTTGGTTCATCTAAGAGTATTTAGGTCAGATCCGAGCTCACGTTTCAGCTACAAATGACCTATTTCTGGCCTGGCTGTCACACAGAGCAGGAAACATCAGGCTCGCAACGGAGCCCGACCGTGCACGTGTGTGCGAGCAACTTTTAAAAATGGCAGCTGAAAAAGGTGCCCACCGCTCGTCATACTTACAAATCCATAGCCTCTGGATTTGCCCGTCTGCCGGTCCGTGATGACAACAGCCTCCTCGATGTCTCCAAACACCTCGAAGTATTTCCTGAGGCTGGAGTCGGTGGTGTGGTAAGGCAGACCTCCCACGAAGATCTTGGTGAACGTGGTGTCTTTCTGTGCCGAGTGCATCATGTGTAGATGTCAATTAAAAAAAAATATTTCCTTGAAGTTGTTGTTGTTGTTTTTTTCCCCCCTGTTTTTGTTGTTGAAGTCAGAGACTGTGAAGAAAAACGCGCTCAGAGGAGTTGCGGGAGTGAGTGTGCGGCGCGGACAGGACAGGCAGCCCCCCGGTGATGTGACTGACTGTGGGTCTGAGGCAGGAGGAGGAGGAGGAGGAGGAGGAGGAGGACACCTGTTAGTTTGTTACGGGAGATTTCCCAGTTGTCAGAGCGTGTGACACAGAAACTTAACTCCACCCAGATCCAGACCACCGCACCGGATGCCGACCGTCGCGCAGCTGCTCCAACACGCTGCGCAACAAGTCGGTCTCATAAAGTTTCTGTCCAAGTCTGAAGAGGATGCAGCCAGGCCACGTAGAGGTTTTTACATCTCTCCCAGAGCTGTGGCAGGAGTTTAGATTGAGCGACTGACTTTATTTTAGAACCAGAACATAATAATAATAAAAAAAAGAATAAAAAAAAAAAAAAAAAGTGAAAGTGTCCATATAGGAGTGGGTAGAAGTAAAACTCATACATCCCCAGCCCTCTCTCACTGTTCCTCTTTTAACCCATTATTTCAACAAATTATCGCAACTGATATACAAACAGCCACCCCCAGTTTTGTGTCACCCAATTAAATAAAATCCCGGTTCATTTACAATCCAAATATCCACCCAGTGTTAGATGATAGATAATACAACCTCTCCACCTCCACATACCAGCCAAAAATACCTTTAAAAAAAGTTTAAATTGATTTATATTTGTGCTTTGTTTCAACTCATCATGCAACCCCTTCCACAGGTCCACCCCATACACACTGACATACACAGACTCAGTTATTTTTTTCCAACACATTTTAACATTACGTCCCTCTCACAAAACTCCCCCCCCCCCCCCTTTTTTTTTTAATGTTGCCCAGAAGTAAATTTCTTTTGCTTTCAACATGACTGTTGCTGTTCTAAATTTGACCAGATAAGTACATTTCAATGCCCGTGACTTTAAAAACAGTGTGGTCATTTTTTTATTTCATAAAACAAAAGTCTAAATTCTGTTTCAAAGCCTCCACACTGCTAAGAATTAAAAAAAAAACTGGTGGGAAATACTAAAGCCTTCTTTATTTTTTTTTTCTCTCAAAGTGGTCAAATATTAAATTTACAGAGTCTGAAAATACTTGAATCAGCTTTTAAAATACTCATCATTTATTTGTTGTTGTTGGTTTTTTTTTTTGTTTATTTAACAATTTAAGTCCCCCAGGTTGCTAAAACCCACAAATTACAACAGGTTAATACCAATGACAGAACTTGAGCGTCCTTAAAGACAGCTAGAGTCGCTTCATACTTGTTTTTATTGAGGGTTGAAGCTCATAAAAAGTAATTTTAACAAACCTCCAGCAGCCACTTAATCAATCAACACATTACAGGAGTATCTGTAGCATATGTGCTGCTGTGGATCAAGTTGTGTCCATTCAAGTTCCATCTATTGCTGGCACATAAATATTCAGTTTTTAATCAAATTAAAAATACACCAGTTGAGGTGGTGTATATGGTGGCACTTAAATTAAGTAACTCAAATGTCATAGAATAGATAAATATGTACCCAGCAATTTCCTCAGCTAACCATTGTGGACATTTTTAACAGAAATATTTAGACATATCTTTTAAACCTTTACTAAAGGTCATTTGTTTACCTAGCTTTAAGTCTTCATCATTAGTTTTCAGATTTTTTGTCTCTCTGTTTATTTATTTTGAACATTTATTGCTTTGTTTGTAATTTTATTCTTCCATCATTGTATCCATTGTTGTCTATTTTTGTTTTTGCTCTTTTTTTTAAATATATATCTGAGCTGTGTTAATCCTGCTCTGGCTGTATGATCGAATGGATGGTGCTGTATAAATAAAGTTGAGATGAACCTTAGGCACGGCTAGCCGGACGGCTGTGAAGCTCGTGGAATTTGGCAGCATTTGCAAAACAACGCCTAACAACTAGGCTTCACGTGACAGAATCCGTTAGAGGACACAACATGTTTACATGTCTGTGATGTTTACCTGTGCATGAGTCTCAGACGAGACACGTTTCAGAGGGGACCATAAATCCGCTGGTGACAGGAGACATTTTTGCCCTACACTGGGAAGCCAGAGAGCGGATCAGACACCACCGCTGACAACTCATCCAAGAATCCCACTCCACTGTGATGTTCATGTCATGTACAGTGCTCAGCTAAATCAATGCACTCCCATTGTGACTTTTAACATTTTCTTGTGAAACACAATCTATCAAAATAATTTAAAGTAGGATACGCTGGTCTAAATATACAAAAACTTTGTTATTCTATAATCTGTGAGCACATAATAACATTCCAGTTACAGCAAAATACCCCACAGATCTATTCCTTCTACCTGTGCATCTAAGATATGGACTTTTTTAAAGACCCATTAGGGCAAAAGCTATGTATTCTTTTATAAAGGATCAGTGTGTATGTGATGTATTATTAAAATAACATCTTGGATAAACCTCACCACAAA
This sequence comes from Acanthopagrus latus, assembly GCF_904848185.1. NCBI lineage: Eukaryota > Metazoa > Chordata > Actinopteri > Spariformes > Sparidae > Acanthopagrus > Acanthopagrus latus. The sequence goes on from NC_051055.1 coordinate 16,394,561, forward strand.
GGACGGGAACTAAACACATAAAACACACAGCCATGCTGAGCTCTCACACTAACACACCAGTTTGAGAAGACCTGAATACAACCTCTGAGCAAAAAAGGTCAAATTAGAGTGGACTTGAAATTAAAACAGCTTTTAAAATGACATATTACTGCATTTAGATTAAGAGTAATTAGCCATCTCTGCTCTCTGTTAAATGGTATCCTCACATGAGAGAATTATGGAAATTGTTTTGGTTGACCAGAAATCCTTTGTAAATATATTTTGATCTGAATACTACGCATTCAGTGTCTGCTGTACACTATACTCATTAAAAAAATACTTGAATGTGCAAACTAAGTCAGCTGGAGTGAGCCAAATAAAGAGTCGACACAGCGCCCTGATTGTAAATGTTCTATTCTAGAACATCTTGTACCAATTAAAACAGCTCGAGATACATTATAAATACAATTCTGTACATTATGATAGTGTAAATACTATGTTCAAATACATTTTCTATTTACAACTCCTTATGAGGGAGAGCAGCTTTGTTCTCTTCTTTAAAGTAAGGTCTTGGGTTTGTTTCATTTACTTGAAATTACAGCTCGAATATAGAACAATTTCTAGTCATTTCCACAGTTCACCACTTCCATATAAAATATAAGATCATCGGACAACTCTTCTCTCCTGTGACCTGATTTCGTCCATCACCCATTCATCCAATCCTCCATGTGAAAATAAATGCATTATTGAGTACCTTTTAACATGAAGTGTTATGTATCAGTCAGTTAACATATAAAATGCAGTTAAAAAGGTATTCTATCAGTCAGTCAGCGCGGCTGGATGGCATTTTGAATGCGCCTGGGCATCGTGATGTACATACACAGGTTTCAGGTCCATACAGTTTAAAACTCTGTGAACTGTGAGTCCACTGAGCAGTCTGGGGTCAGCGTGCCTGCCCGTCATGGAAACAGGCCGTTAAGGCATCAGTATCTCCAGGCCTTGGAAGAAAGCCTAGCCGTTTCGTTCCCCACGGTAAAGTGATGGGCGCTCGGTGTTCTCAGTCACTTCAGTTAGAAAATGTCTCATCAGTCCAATATGGAAGACAGTCGGTGAACTCTCCAAGAATCCTTTCCAGTGCAAGCGTTCAAACAGCAACAGTCTCATGCTGGATGGGGATTATTTCCTCCACAGTGTTACAGTACTTCAACAGGATAATTTAACACGCTAACTGCAGTCAAACACTGAAAGCAACTCAGGTTTTCCTCTGGTCAGGGTATGTGGCATTACTCCTAGAGATATGGCACTAAGCTTTACTTGGACACAGATATATATCATGTTGAGCTCCACATACATTAGAAAAATAACATCGTAACAGCAGATATGGAACCGTAGTTCTTTGGTTACCCCTGACATATCATATTTACGTAAATATCAATGTTTAATAACAGTAGTACATTCTTAATCTTCAGATTAATCCACTATGAGCCTCAGGGGAGGATGCATTGTCTTACAAAAATATCATATATAATGCTCAGAAACCAATGTAAGAAAATGTATGGGGGCAATATTTCCACGTGGACTCCCAGTTGAAAGTGAAGTTCTCTATCAAAAATATCACCGTGTAGAAAACTCAGATATGTGCATAGTGACAGTAAGTAGGATATACCTTCATTAAATACACAAGTCAGAAATGCTTTAGGAAAAAAAAAACGACTACGCAATACATCAGCTCAGAGACTCGAGCAGACAAGTCGGCCTGCGGTTCGCCCACAGGCGCTGGATCTGAGGAGCACCCTCGGGTCGCTGCCATTCCTTGGAAAAGCTGGTCCTTCTTTGGGTCCTATCTGATCAGAGTCTGGGGTTCTGTGTCCATGGAGGGCGGTTCTCTGGTGAGACGAGACGGCTTCACGAACACTCCGTGACCCGGAGGGCAGCGGAAGTACACTCTGCCCTGGACAGTCCCATTGTGCTTACCTAGAGGGACATTTTCAATGAGTATGTCAATAAGTGTGTCACCTGGACCTTCAATACATCTATATCTATATCAATATATAAATACTGTACACACTGTATACTAAATAGAGTCAGATCTGAATTATCAAACAGGCAAAGCTGGTGGTCACCCTGGAGCCCCCGACCCTCGGCTGCCCCATATTTAAGTGTTTGCAGTAATGTCATTATAGCAGATTTCCTAATAAACAACCTGTTTTAGTCTGTTGATGACAAATGCACAACAAAGCCACGTTGATTAAAGTTTCTTGTGTAAGCCTCCTACACGATTTGCTTTCTGTGCCAAAAGAATTACCACCATCTTCATGTTCGAAATAGGCTCCACTACAGCACAACATCTTCTGAACTGGTACAGTCTCCTGCACATACCCGCACATCTAAATAAATACACATTCACAATATATACTGTATGTATAACTCAGCTTTCCTTCATTTCTTCTTTAAGTGCTACTTTTATCACACCTTCTATTCTATTGTATATACTCTACTCTGACTCAAATACCTGATGTTGATACATGTTTTGTGTATGCAGCATGGAAGTGTGCTAGAGCTACATTTCACTGTGCAATCCTTTATAGTTTGAAGGATGTTGTGTTCATGAGCGATCTGACTCACTTCTATGGCTCCTTGGTGCAAACGTCGTACTTGGTGTGAGGCGCTCTTTTTGTCACAGTCTAAAATCCAAAATCTGCTTCATTTTAGGTGAACAGTGAGAATCTGAAGTGTGCATAGTTGGATACTTCAGACAAAGCAGAGGGATGTGGTGTCACCTTGTGCATTTTTTACATTGCACATCACTGACATTAAGTGGGACTGTACAAGTAGTTTTGTGCCGCTAAACTTACACCACACAAGACAAATAAAATCATACTGTTGGGAATCTTCACTATCACTATACTGTAAACTCACAACAACAGAAAGCCTTTAATTTTGAAAAAGGGGCCACATCCACGTTTTACCTCACAGCCCCACTGTGGGTTAATCTGGCTGGTGTTTACATCTGTGCATATTTGAGGGTTAAATAATATGATATTATTTTGGTAAAAGTGTTTTTTCTTTTACTCAGACAAACATTATTTATGAGGATCCCTAACATTTAGACATTAGTGGACTGATCTGAGACTTGTCAGTGCTCTCTGGTGGCCAAACTTTGTGATGACGACACAATTTTTACATAACCTCAAAACACATTATGTCAAGCTACAATTGTCCCATAATATATACATATATGTCGGACACTACTAACATTGATAAAAAAATCTTTAAAGGGACTCACCCACTGCCATGTCAAGCTTCACACCGATCCAGATCCCCTTCGCAAACTCCACCCCTCCAACATAGTGGACCGTTCCTCTCCTTTTCCCCACCCACACCGGCTCCCCGGGGGCCATCCAGTCAGGAAGCTGAGCCACGGGGGTGCTCTCATCTCCGCTGGAATCTCCTGAGGGCTCTGCGCTGCTGGGGTTTGGGCTGGGGCAGGGACTCCCGTGGGGCAGATCTCCCTGGGCTGGCTCCTGCATCGGAGGCTCTCCTCCCGCTCGTGGAGCCGGGGCAGGGGCCGGTGCTGCGGATAAAGGTGTGACTGGGGATGGTGATGCTGGAGCTGGAGCTTTGTCAGGCACAGCTAGTGGGTCTCTGACTGAAGTGCAAACAGTTGTGACAGGAGGCGCAGCTACACCAACAGAGCTTGAGTTATTTGGACATTTGCATGTAGCAGTCGAGGCGTTTTCAGGAACAGACGTGTTGATAATACCAGAGATATCGGAGGAGCGTCGCTTGCCAGTATCACATGTTTCTACTTTTTCTGGTTTCTTCTGTTCCCATCCCTCTGTGAAATGTGTTAAATCCACCTCTCCAATACTGTCGTCAGCCCCTTTAAAGTCAGTGAACTCCTGGCTGGCGCTGAGAACGCAGTTGTGGGGGAATGTCTGCTGCTTGCTTGTGCAATTGGGGATGCTGACAGGTGAGGAGGCAGGCCGGCCAGGCGGATCCTGAACCCCGCCTGCCGACTGAGGAGGCTGCTGGGCGTCACCCCCTGCAGAAACACTTTTGGCTTGTGTGCAGCCTCTTCCAGCAGGACAGCCGTGGGGTTCCTGGGCGTCTTTCGAGGCGCAGCTGAGGTGGTCAGAGCTCTCGCTGGCACTGAAAGGCATGTCAGACAGCGTAGCGTTGGAGGCACTGTGTGAGAAGTAGCCGCTTGTGCAGCTGCTCGCCGTGGGGCTTCGAGGCACCTCTCGCTCTCCACTCCCAGCTCCACACCGGCTTCCCTTCAAGTCAGTGCGGGAGCACAGAAACCCCTCCTGGCTCTCCAGGGTGGCATTGTAGATCTCAAAGTTCGCAAAGTCCTCCGGGATGTAAGGCTGGAAGCCGCTATGGTCCTGAGTGCCCCGTTCGAGGTTTAGGGTCATGTCCACCTCTGTGTCCTCGTCCTCAGAGTCCTGCTGATCAAAACAACAGCAGCAGGGAAAAAGACCACCAGACATGATGTCAATGACAGCCTGTGTGGAGCTTAAACCTAAATAAACACTGTTTTTGAAGTGAATGAAGACAATGGAATTATAGGGTAAAATGTGATAATGGATCATGAACACTGAAGATGAATAATGTGCCACAATTTTCTAAACTTTGCTTCAAGGTGTTGCAGTGCTGCTGTGCCTTTGTGCTCATTTATGGGTTAGTGTCAGGCTGTATGCACAAAGTTACCTTTGAAACATCTGAGCCACAAATTCTACAGTTCTGAGCATTTTTACTGTGGACTCAGCAAATGTTCTCAAGATACAGGTGAGGTCGGGGTTGAAAGAGGCAGAGCTGCATGTATCTTCACATGAAGAGGGTGCAACTCATGGGTGCTCAAGAATACAAAGTTAACAGTGTTTATTAAAAATAATGATTTACAGGGCACTAATGATCTCAGATCGTACCAATTTGTACAATATCATTTTCAAAGTCACATCAGTTAGACTGTCGCAAACAACTTGAACAAGTCGTCCACAGACTTGACGAAGCAAGTGAGCCACTTATAGCCAATAGAAAATAATGCAAATAAAATATAAAATGCTAAACAATGTTACAAAGAGCAGCACTAAAATAACTTGGACAAACAATTTCAGTTGTCTCTTTTTCCTGTTTCGAATCTCCTCTCTCCATCATGATAACATTTATATAAAAATGTACACATAGCAGACAGTCCATTGAATGAGGCAACATGGGTTTAATCTTATATTCAAATTTTAAGTAGACTACAAAAACCACAGTCAAAGAGTGGGACCACATGCTGCCATACAAAGATTAAAGTGACTTCTGACTTTTTGGATGATGTGTAAAATATAAGACCAGAGGCAGTTTAGAAGGGAATTAAGTTTGAATTGATGCTTACTTACCCACAGAACTTGTAGACAAGGTATGTTTGTTGCTAGGGAACTGTAACTTTGTCAGAAAGTGTTTGAGCCTCAAAGTAAATCCTGCCGGTTCACAGTAAGCTCATTGGCGACGGGTTGAGAAGGGGTTCATGTGTAATCCTTAAAGCAAAGTGTGGCAGTGTGTCTCATGGGTATTTACTGTGTGTGTGTGTGTGCGTGCGTGTATGTAAAACCTTTAACAGAACCCCTCAGAGCGATGTGTAGGACTTACAGCAGTGTGTGGCAGTGTGTGGCTGAGCTTTCTGCTGGTGGGAGTAGTGGTGGTGGAGGTGGAGGTGGAGGTGAGGGTGGAGGATGAGGTGGAAGGCTTGCAGTGGCCCTCGCTGCCTGCCCTGGGCCGGCGCCAGGGGCAGGGAGGGGGGAGCAGTGCAGGGCTGTCCACACATGAGCGCATGCTCTGCGGATGGGTCAGAACAACAGCAAACACTTCACATACACACATACACACAGAGCATGCATGGAGCTGGGCAGGCCAGTTGCAAAGTTAGTGCCATGCAGTTGGAGATTTCACAAAAAAAACAGTGCTTGAAGTGTCCTAAGTATGACAAACTATATTCTACTACATTTTTATCCAGACTAAAGCTATTTATGTGCAACCACAATCTGCATTCAGCTGCTTACTGAACCGGTTCGCTCTTGATTCGTGAAGTACCTTCACATTTCTTTAGTCCACTTCAAGCACAGATGACAACAAATATGCAAGGTTAGTCAAAATGACTGGAACAGGCACAAACTCTCTGAAAATATCGAGTTATCACAAGCAAAATCAGACATGAGACTTCATAGCGCAGCTTTGTCTAATTGATTGTTACAGTGATTCACAGCTGAAGTCATGCTCCTGTGAGTCACGCTCTCTTCTTTGCAATACAGTAACATAAACACAGCGTTTTTGTTTTTGTCCAGGCACACAACAGCGAAGCCATCTTTCACAAGAATCTTCAGGCAGCTTTGGACAATCAGTTACTTTTGTCAGTGTCAACATACATAACATGCTGTGGAGATGTAATCTGACGTCAGTATGTCATGGGAGAATGGGGTTTGACAAAATGAGGATATGTGGGACTGAAGAGAGTCCAGTGAGAAAAACAAACATAGGAATACTCCCCCTCCTGGGAGACACTTCAGCTCCTTCCTGCTTACCTCTTGTCCCAGCAGCGGCCGGGCCTCCAGGGCTTTCTTTGCCTTGTTCTCCTCTTTGACAGGCAGCAGAGACTTGAGGAACTTCGGCGGCTGAGGGGAGAGGACCTTGAAGGGGCTGGAGTTGAAAAACGTCGGACTGTCTGGAACCAAACCTGTGTGGGAACATTCGATGGTTCTAATGTAGCAAATCAAACAGCGTTTCTCACGCAAAAGGAAGTCAGGATACAGTGCATCAGCTTCACTTTCATCAACTGAAACAAGATTGGGCACCGACTGTTCATCATCAGTTGATTTTTTTCAGTCAATTTTCAGGCATCAAGATGATTTTGTGCTTTTTTTTGTCATTTATGGTAGTAAATGAAGTAATTCTAGGCTAAATGATCAGTTGTGAAAAGAACTGCCAAATTAATCGACAATGAAAATAATTGTTAGTTGTGGAGTTATTTCGCTGTTTCTGTAGTTTACCTGGATTCTCCTTGTTTTTGATGGGCGTGGTGCAAACCGAGCCCTCCTGGAGGCTGCAGTTGGTGTTGTCCACATGATCACAGTGGTCCTGCACAATAAAACACAGGTTATATGTGTCGTACTGAGAAGTTGACGTAACGATGCAGAGAAGACTCCCTTCTGTTGTACTGTACACCTTACTCCAAACCATCAACAAGCTTGTGAAAAACTTACAAAGTGTGTTTTCTATCAAAAAATTATGACAAGCAACATTTAACTCAGAGCAAAGCAATAATGCATTTTGGCAATGGTATTATAATCATAACATCGTAATCAGACCCAGTCTGTTCTATTAACATAAAATACAAGGATGTTTCATTGAATGTGATTTCCAGGCCCAATTCCCTTAAATTCAAGGACCCAACACAGAAAAATTGGAGACACTGATCAAAATTAATTTCTGAACACCGAGAATGTTTTAAATGACAACTAGCAGGTGTTACACAAGCTCACAGACAACAATTAGAGATAAGGCACAAAAGAGACTAATGATAAGAAAAGAATATCAAAAGAACTGTAATTTGCTAAGCTTTTAAGAATTTAAGGGACCCGTAGGCAGCATGAGTTAGTTTACCTTACAGTCTTCATCCTCACAACCAGTCAGGTCCATTTTACTACATGAAGACTGGAGAGCAACAAACGACATGTGAGCAGTGTATCATTATTCAGTAACCATTATTTCCATGCTGTTCATTGGTCAGTGCAGTGAGTGATGAGTTCATTACATGCTGTACATTTGGCGTGCTGATACTCCGTCTCAGGTGTCTCCCCTTGGCAGTGAGCGCTTCCTTCACTGTCACAGCCTTCATGGAAAAAAAAACAAAAGAGATGCGCCTTTACATGTCCCCACTGGATGAAGGATTTGCACAGCAACACGTGTACAAAGATGTATAAGATGTATAACATACCTGTCGTAGCTTCTCCAGACTGAGGATGTTCTCCACCTCCAGAACTCCCCGCGTGTATTTCTCTATGTAGGTTTCTCCATCCTGAGTTTCCTCGCTGTCCCCACGAGCAGCCATGAGGGCCAACGTTTCCCTCTCCTCTGGTTCCTCCGAGGCCTGGGAGAGGAGGAGAGAAGAGAAACACCAAACTGGTTATCTTCTCACACACGCAGAGCGCAGCCTTCGTCAGACACAGTGGTAGAAAAACTTATCGTATTTTTTGGAAACGGAGTTGTACCTTTGGTATGTTGGAAACGATGTCATAAGTCACACCACAGGAGTACAGCGTGTTCTTTAAGGACATTCTCCGCTTGAGACTCTGAGTGAAACTCTGCAGGGATCAAATCAAAACCATGCAATTCATAACGAATACAATCCACCTCTGCTGTGAGCCGACTCCCACCGATTTAATCTGTGTTAACCTGCTTGTTGTAGATGTTGACAGCAATCCTCTTGCGGAGCACCAGCTCCATGGAGGCGGGGTGGCTGAGCTGGACCGTGGCTTTGATGATCAGGTAAATGCGCTCGTTAGGAGACGTGATGCGGTTGAGGTGAACGGAATCGTGGATGGATGAGTCCCAGGAGCACACCGCGGACACCTGGTGGGCGAGGAGAGTTGTAGTTCATTAATGCTGCTGCAGCTGAACGCACGCAGACATGGACTACAGTCACGTAGGTGGGCTGTAGCTTTCGGGTCTGCAGGGGTTGGTTAATGAGCAGAAAAATCAGCAACTCATGGCACTTGAGCACAAAATAGCACGGCAAAGAGGGGAGTGATCACTGTGGGTTTAGTGCTGCTGCTCCACATCAAAGAAAAATTAAGGCCACTTTTCCTTTAAATGCTTGTTTCCTTGCGTGACGCGGTGCAATTATGAGACCCGTAAGTGTGTAATTATGCACATAAGTGTAGGAAAAACAAAGGCTGCTCTGATTAACTGAGAAGAAAGAACTTCTAGCAAAATTTAATGATGTGAAAATAAGGTAAAGTTGAGTCAGGAGTCTTTGTATGACGCGTATTGTTTGTGAAGATGATAGTCACATGACAAACAACAATGAAACTACACATGCGTCTGTACTTGTGTTTCTCAGAGTTTCCTTTCTGGCCACAGGAGGGCAGTCAAGTCAAACCCTTCGCTCACCTCCTCGTCACTGTGCCTGATGATGGGCAGATAGAAGAACTGGCTGCCGTGCTCCTTGGGCAGGATGGAGTTAACACCTGCAGCATGTGGGCCGGTCAGCTGCTCATTCACTGTCAGATTATCGGCTGGTGGTAGACAAGACTGTTAGTGTTTATACAACCTGACAGAAAACTGTGAAAGATCAGTTACATAAAGGACGAGTCTGCGTACCGTTTAAATCCAGGAAGAGCACGGGGATGTGAGCCTCCATTCCTGAAGGTGGAGTCCTAGAAGGGGTTGGATATGAGGTGAATGGTGAAAGAAAAAGCAAAGGGCTGCAAGTGAAGTGAGTCTGACAAATGCACAGAGGTGCGTTTGTGTTTTTACCAGTCTGCAGGAGCTCCGGGGATGCCGCTGCCAGGCGCAGGGACCAGCACTGCATTTCTCTCTTCAGTCAGGCCGACCCACTGCTCCACCAGCCGGGCCTCTCGCTCAACATCCTCCTCTGACTTCTCTGGAGACATAAATTACAACAAACATCAACCACATCCAGCGATGTGTCCGAGTAGTCGACTTGTCGGTTAACCTTACTGCTATCTAATGTGAGCATTTCAATTACAAATTGACATCACTTGATCTGAGATGTCATGTCTTCAAATGTGACCTCTGTTGATAATGTTAGCAACATCACTCAATCAATTCATCTAATCCACAGTTCAAATCGACTTTCAGTTTTAAGATCACAGTTCGAAGTTTTGGCTTCATTTTTTTCTGCATTGACAGCTATGCCATCGTTAGACTATCATGTGAAGATATGCAAAGCCCTGTCAACTGTCATTTACGTTTCTTTAAAAAGATGGGGGTAATTCACAAGAGCAGCTTGACTTTATCCTGGTGGCTTTTTTCAGATTAGGGTTTGTATCTCCGACACCCATCAGTTAATCATCTTTACATACACAGGAAGTGTTTCTGGAAGAGCAGCTGCAGTCGCCCAGTGAGCGACCTGTGCCCTCTTTGAAGTGCAGACGTATGCAGGTAGGTGGAGTAGGAAAGAAAAAAATTACTGGGAGAATCACAGATCCTGCTTTTGATTTCCGTGACTGAAAGTGAAATCTTCAATTACTGTTTTAATTCAGAACGGAAGTCGTGACACCCTTATGTTTACCTGCTGGGTCTAACAAGAAGTCCACCATAAAGATCTATTGTTACACTGAATAATGTAGATGATAAATGTTACTTGTGTGAGTAGTTGTCAAGTTTTGTAGGATTGTGTTCATATTAATGCACTGCATTTCAAGTACGGCTATTCAACAATGTTATTAATGGTTTTCAATGGCTCTTATAATATACGCAGCATTTCTTTAGACTTTTACATCTTTATACATCAAATTGCGTTTAGTGCATGTTTTCATTATTGTCAGACTTGTTGACTAATCTAAGATTAGGTATTAGTTACAGTAGTTGCTAGTAGGGTATACATAGTTAACAATAATATTATTAAAATTGCGATCTAGTACAACAGCCAAATCGCAGAAGATTCAGAGATACCCTGCCCTACAAATCTAACAAATGTCACATCATCCTAATGGATTTTCTCAGTGAAAATAAAAAAAACGGGATGCAACATGATAATTCCCACTAATCGTGAATCATACCGAATCGTCATATCTGTCAAAATAACTGCGACATGACTTTTTTTAGCCTGTGCCTGATTCCTCACCGTGTTTGTTGATGATTTTCTTTATTTGTTCATCAAGGTACTCCCGACGTTTGATCAGTGCCTCTGACCAGCGCTCTCGAACACAGTTGAGGTCTTCCTCCTGGAACCAGACAGAGAGCAGGATCAGTGCCAGCTGGCTCAGCGAGGCAGGGAATCTGCTGCAGGGCGCAGTGAGGCGTTAACACTGCAAGGTGAGGGAGGGTGCACAGGGCCAGTCTGTCTGAGGGAGTACCGGTACTGCTCCTTAATACTTGCATTATATTAGCCGAGCCAAGTGAAAGCTAATCCCGTTATCAGTTCCCAAACCAAAGGTGTTAAAAATCAAAGGCCTTTGTGACAGAGATTCTGGGAAAACTCTCCAGAGACAAACTCGTAGGACCTCCCTTTAGCCATTTGTCAACTTAAACACATGCATCACACACACACAACCACGCACACACACTCGCATGCACACACAAACATGTCCTCACATGCAGCAACAGCCGCCACCCAAAGTCCTACCTGGATGCTCAGCAGATCACTCTGTGAGGGAGCCACAGAGAGCAGATTCCTCTTTCAAAGACACCAACAGACCTTAAAGCCAACCATGTAATGCTTCTGACGTCAGCACACTTCCACCATGCAAAGTACTGTAATCATGCAGCCATGCAGTGCCCGTGTGATTAAGTGAGGCTTATTATTCCTGAAGCTCTCCAGTAGTGACAAGCAAACAGTAGCATTAGTGCGCACAACCTGAGGGGAAAGGCAAGAGAGAGCCGGGCAAGATCCCTGGCAGACAGGCCGCTGGCTGGGAGCTCAGCCATGGGTGGGACTGTCTTTTGCATACAGGGCTGCCAAAAGAACAGTTGGTGTGATTGATAATTACAGCGTCAGAAAACATCCGCGTGTGCAGCTGATGTTTAATAAAGCACTGGTTTAGCTGGTAGAGGTGTAGCCCTCTGCCTCCTGCCTCACATGCCCTCAGAAACAGGCCTAGTCGCAAAAAAAAAAAAAAAAAAAAAGTCAGCTGGGTGTCCTTCATGCTGCAGAGTGAGCTACAGGGGGAGCAGCAGCAGGAGCAGACTGAGAGGGTACCTGATAACTATCCACATCGTCCTCCACCTCTCTCTGGCAGGAGAAAACACACTGAGTCAAACGTGGGGGAACCAGGAAAAGGTGCTGACATGACAGCTCATTCACTGCTCATGTAACTTTCTAGGAAACTTGATGGTGCGTAAAGAGCAATTAGCGTCCATGTTTATTTAATTCAAAAACAAAACCTGGCACCAGAAATTACTCTTTTAACTGTTCTGAAAGTGGAAAAATTCGAACAAAAGGATTCCGTGACCACTAGTTTAACAAATTGTCGCGTCCTTTCTACACCGGGGCATATCAGTGCATGCTCACGGAACAAACAGGCCACTAATGAGTTTGTACATTCCTTGGACTTCTTTAGACTCACTGCCAGCCGTCCAGACGAACCAGTCATGGCACGAAACCAGAGATGGACTACGCATCTTTGGCTGAATCAGCATGATATTGTATATCGCTGGCATGAAACAAGCATACTGTACTGTTTCCCAAAACCCTCTGCTCTTCTGTTTTAAAGGGACAAGTCACCAAAAATGGAAATTCAGTCAATATCTACCCAGTTGGGTGAATTTTCGTTGTCTGCAAAAAAAAAAACTGAAGTAGATGGGGATTTTATGTTTTTACATTTTAAAACAAGTCCCCATCTACTTCACTTGTTCAGGAGAATGCTGCAACACTGTCTTGCTGTTCGAACTCCAGAAAGGACTTGTGGGGAACGAAACCTAACCAGACTTTTGATCAGCATGGGGCTGAGTAGATACGACTCAATTTCCTCTGTTGGGTGAAATGTTCCTTGAATGCAGAATCCATTTTTCTTAACACAGTAGCGTCAGACTCTACAGTGAGTGGTGTGCGAGTGTGCAAAAATGTGTATGAGTTTCACAGACCTGGTAGCTGTCGAGCGGCCTCTGCAGCCTGGTGGAGCGGACAGACACACAGCCGATGGAGACAGACAGCAGAGCCTCCACCAGTAGAGGCAGAGTGCCGGAGTTCTGGACCGGCTTCACAGACACCTGCAGCCTCCTGGAGTGTCCCTGTATGCACAAATCCAAGTGATTCAACATCAGAGTTTTGCTCCCAGCACTGCGCTCTCTAAGTACTGCATGTACAAGGCCGTTTAGGATGACATAACTTGTTATTATACTCTATATCTGACCTAAAGGGAAACTTTCTCATATTTTTTCTCTGACCTGTCGGAGTTGGAAAACTCCTCCTGTGCTGATGTCTTTTCCAGGATGCAGCTCCACAGATGAGTACTCTCCCTGCTCGTTCAGCTCCTGGATGGATGTCCACAGCTCGATCCTGCGAGACACTTCGTTCCACCTAAACAGGCACAATTAGTAAGGTGCGAAGTGTCAGAGTCCGCGTGTGTCTGTGACCGATCAGGGAACTAACGAACCTGTCACGGAGCGTCTGAGTCTTGGCCTCCAGTGCGTCTAACTCCCAGAGCGAACGTCCGTTCCCAGCACAGCGGTGACCCCACACCTCTATGGCCAACGCCCCATCTGATATAAACTCCAAAAACTCATCCGTCACATGCACAACATAGTCCTGCATAAAGACAAGAAGTTTGCATGGGAGCTGAAAACAAAAGTAGCTGACAGGAATTTAGCATTCTGATAAGTGTTTTGACTTAAAGGGTAACAATCTCACACATAAACGTGTGTTTACAGGCCTTGCGGAGTACTACTGCACAGGTGAAGAAAAAAAAGAAGCCTTTTGTGGCTGCATATGATTTGATATATTCCCTCCAGTGATGTCACTCAGTTGCAGTGTGGGTAATGTAGGCACCAGGTTTTCAAAAGGCATTCCACTGTCTAGCAATTGCACTGAAATCCAATGATCACAATTGATACAGCCAGAGATATCGCTTTCTGTAAACTTGACTCGTAAACACTATTTAATGTGTCAACCAAGTGCAGTTTCCCTTTAATGCATTAAAAAAAACCGCAGCTCCCTTTCACTCACCTTGCAGTGATCAAACTGGACAGTAAACTGGGCATCTGGACTTCGAGGGGAAGGTCTGTCTGGACTGACCATGGGAGGAGCCACGGTGGGCTCGCCGTGCTCCCAGAAGGTGTACTGACAGAAGACGAAGTTGGACAGGTTGAGCGGCAGACCCGTAGCCTCCCTGATCCGCACCTGCCGCAAAGAGAGGCGATGAAGTTGAGTCACTGGGGGGTGATGTATGTGGCAGTTGTCTCCCAGGTGAATATATGTACATCTGCAGACGAAAATAAACCTTTTACCCTGCAGGTGAGCCTCTTGGCCATGTGGACGATCTCCCCGTTGGTGTCCATCACCTCATAGCAGCTGCTCTCGCTGGAGTTCTCAGACGAGTCGTCTCCACCAGACAGGCGCTCTGGTACAGCTCCACTGACTCGCATCAGCTCGATGTGCAACCTGCCCGCCACCTGACCACACCGGAGACATCATTATAGAGACATTGTGAAACTCCTTTTAAAACCGCCTCTCTTTGTGAAACCTTGTGGAAATATTTGATTTATGCTTTTATTTCTATTTTTCTGATTACAAGTATTTTATTTCTTATTTGATTTGCACTGTCTGTTTTCTTTTTCCTTTCCTGAGGCTCAACATTGTCAAAACCGGAATTACTTGCATTTCTAAACTTCAATAATCCATTCTGTTATATTTTTAGATATATGTGCGCGTCATCCTTTCATACGGCCCTAATGCAGTAAGAGTATTGGAGGACTGCACCATGAATAATTGATCTGTGTATTAATCTTTGTATCTCGGTGTCCTGTTACCTCTCCCTGCTGGCTGATGATGGGGACAGCATACTGCAGTTTGACATCATGGAAAAGGCACTCCAGAAAAATGTTGGCCACTCCTATCAGGTTGTGGTTCTCCTGCGCCTCATAGAACGGGTCACAGTGATTGCTGTTCGCCTTGTTATACTGAGAAAAAAAAAAAAAAAAAAAATCAACAACATCGGAATGAGCCAGTTCATTTCCTTATTTAAAGTATATTTTCCTGTTTCTGATCCTCTGTTCCTTACCGTCTCCTCTGTGCCTTCCCTCCAGTCCCTGTAGTGGTCTCTCATATCCACCAGTTTGTTCTCTAGCTTCTCGATGGTCCACACCTGGGTCCCCTTCCCTTTTCTCCGCACCTGAATGGCCGGCTCGCTAACTATTGCTCCACGCTGAATAGAAAAACAGAATAACAGATTTAGATATTTTTCCCATATTTCACACCTTGCAACTTGGGATACAATATCCCCTGGTGAGTTGATGTCGTGGTGGTGTGTGATTCAGAGGTCTGACCTTGCGGTTGGCGCTGAGGTTGGCTGCAGGGATCTGAAGGGTGACCTGATAGTCAGTCAGTTTGCTCATCTCCTCTGCCAAAAAGTTGGCTTCTCGCACCAAAGTGTTGGCTTTCACGACCTGCTCCCTGAGTCGAGAAAGGCTCTGACGGAAAAGCTCATCCCTGACACACACACACACACACACACACACACACACACAGACACAGAACACAGGGATCATTCATTCATGAAGATGAAGACCTGTCACGGCTACTGATCGATTTCAAAAACATATGATGTTTAGGTTTAAGGAGAGTTTATCGAGAAAGGCAAAATAGAAAACAAACACCATTTAAAACACAGTCGGGTCAGAGAATAATGGCGAATGCTAACTAGCTATGGGTACATGCTGCCATTCTGCTGAGGTTTCAGTAACGTTTTGGTATTGTAGTAGTGTTGGATTGCACTGTTTGAATTCCACAGTGTACCTCAACACTGATAGTGGGCCGGTGCAAACCAGATTCAAATGATACTTGGAGCAGGAATGAGTGTGTGACATCTCGGGACTTTATCGTGCTCCAGATCCCTCCTCACTGTCTAGATCTGATCGCAACCCTTAAAGACGAGGAGGAACTCGATATTGTCATGACTCACTGATAAACCTGACTGACTCAGACTGAGTCAGCATCCCAAAAATCCCTCTGAGGTTTCACACACTTAACTGACTCCATGATTCACACAGTGTAGGATATTCCTGGGGTACATTTGGCTTCCATGTGTTCATATCACGGGGTATACCTAATAAGGATGAGGTTGTGAATAATGCTTGCAACCCTGGCTAAATAAATATCCTTCATCACTCCACTTACCGCTCCTCCGTCCACAGTCGCAGCTTGCCGTGCGGCGTGTGCGTCGGGAACGCAAGGCGCTCGCTGCTGCTGCGGTGGTGCTGCGGTGTCTTCTCGGGAGACAGCTGTTGCCGTAGCGACTCCAGCTCTCGCTCATACATCATCCTCTGCTCTTCCAGAGCCGTGCGCTTCTCCTCCAAGTACTGCTTCTCCAGCACCTGGACTACGTTCTGCATGGGATCTACACACAGGAAAAACACAATCCGACACTCATGTCTTGTTTTATGAGTTACAGGAGAAGCACCGGGCAGAGTTTATTAATTAAAGGAACAGGACAGAAAGAGGAATCCACCACAGCTGATAACAAATTAAGTCATTAAATAAAATAAAATAATTCCTAACAGTTACTGATCCTCTCATGAGCTTTAGCAATGATAAAATCTATCAAAATCTATCCCAAAATCAATAATCTTATTCCACAAGAAGTTAGAAATTATTCAAATATTAGTATGTATTTTAAACATAATTTAGTTGATTGACCAAATATCCATAGATTTACAGGAAAAAGACAACAAGTTTGATGGGTAATTCATTTTTGATGAGTCATTTTAGACATTTTTCAAGCACAAATATTTGGTGGCTCAGTCTTCTTTGTTTGCTGCTTCTCCCTGTCCTGGTCATTCTAAGATGAAAATGCTTGTGTTTGTGTCGCTGATGGCACAAAAAAAGCAATTTAAAGATGTAAACTAGGAATCAAGGAAATTATTATGTCAGTTTTTCACTATTCTCTTTAAAGAATGATTGATAATGACTATTAGCATTACTTTGAGCGCAGCAGTAACTGAGTAACTGTCTCAGCTGTGGCGTCTTTTGTCCGTCCAACCTCAGCTCCACCCAGGCTGCATCTGACCACAAAAATCTGCATTTTGCAGCATAAATAAACTGACAGAACAGTCAGCTGGTTATTGCAGTAAACGCTAGATTAGTGCTTTTCTCTTCAGCATCAGAAGATGAACAAAAAACAGGGTGTTGTTTTACAGTAATGGGATTTCTAAAAGATGTTATTAGCTGGAATAAGCTAGGTCAGAAACCTGAGTAGAACACGCATTGTATACAGCTGTGGCCTGGAAGCCTAAAGGATCATGTAGATTGGAGAAGGCAGATTATCTTAATCATACCATTGTTCCCCAGAGTCTTCATTATGACCTCCATCTGGGCAAACTCATAGCTGTAGTCCTGCTCCGAAGAGGCCTCGCTGGCCGTCTCCACATCTGCCTCAATGAAGCTCTCTCTGGGAGAAGCTC
The DNA here is from genome assembly GCF_904848185.1 of Acanthopagrus latus. Taxonomy (NCBI): domain Eukaryota; kingdom Metazoa; phylum Chordata; class Actinopteri; order Spariformes; family Sparidae; genus Acanthopagrus; species Acanthopagrus latus. The sequence goes on from NC_051055.1 coordinate 16,411,886, forward strand.
TCTCCAGCTCCTTTAAACGGTCCCGCCGCTTTCGTTTAGGCAGATTGATCCTGCAGAGCAATGCAACCACCTAATCAGTGACTTACTCATTTCACGACACACTTGACCGTGTCCACACTAGGGCAAGCCTTATACCTGAAGAAGTGATTGTTGCCCCATAAGATTCGATCTCCGTGCCACAGATGCACCAAGGAGTCGATCATTGTTCCGTTCACGCAGGTCCTGCAGAAAACAGAAGACAAAAAAAAAAAAAATGCTACTAATGAAGTTGTCAGACGGCATTATGATCTTCATCTTCAAACTAATTGAGAGGGAGCAGGAGGGAGCTCTGATATCAAAGCGAGGATTCCTGTACAGTGAGGTCATGTGAAACACTGAGCTCCAGTCATCCATGAAGCAGACAGACAGCAGAGAGATACACAGAGACAGACGGGGAGCATAGCGGAGGCAGTTGTATATTAGCTCACCTGGCGTTCCCAATGGGCATCAGGGTTACATCTCCGTCTGGGCAAAGCTCCAGGACGCAGTGCTCCGGCTGGATTCCGATCCCGAACAGCTGGATGTCCTGAGACGTGTCGGCGCCCACACGCGTGTGATCCTACACACAGGTGGAGCTCAGATTTTAGAGAACAGATCTGAAAATGATTACGTCTAACATCTTGTTCCAAATGTCAGGTCACAACCTCAAGAGATACAAACTGTTTAATGGAGCAATTTGCACAAGAGTATTCACTAAGTTGCAAAAAATGAAACTCTTCTTTTTTCACCAAACTCAAGCGTGAAACTGTGATGGAAATGTTGTACTTGATGAAGAGAGACGTGAATTCAGGTCTTACACAGACTGTTGAATGTTTAATCTAACTGTTTAACGTGACCTTTGACCTTGTTTTAGGTTGTTTTATGACCCGTGTAAAGTATTGAATAATCACTGAAGGTTATTACTTCCTTCTCTGGGAAGTATTTCTTTAAGTGCATGAGGGCATAAATTAGTAATTATCAGAGTGAAAACACACCCACAGAGACAGATAAATACCTCCTAAGACATTGAGTCTTCACTTTGTAACAGACCGGTGTGTTGCTCTGTGAATGCTCCTCTAATACAAGATTAAAACCTCGTTTGAACTTTGAGCTGACTCCGATCTCCTTCCTCCGGTTCTAAATTATCGCAGAATTATTTTAACAGAAACCAAAGGAAAACCAGGCCTAAACTGAAAAAAACTTGTGTCTCTGTCATTGCATGAGTGGGCGTTGTTTAAACAAACATCCCCGCTTCTAGAGGATGTCCTACCCCGCAGCGAACTAACCCACTTCACTCATTCCACACTGATATGCCAGGCTGGCCTGCAGAAGCCAGACAAAGGCCCGTTGTTGTGCACAGGCTGCTTTCTCGCATGCCTCTGCTCTTACAGGTCCAGCTAACTGGCTGCTTGTTCCACTTCAGTGCTTTACAGAGCCCAGGCCTGCTCTTGCTGGACGCCTCTCAGCTCTCACAGCGTCATCACTGCAGCAGATCACTGAAACATATGTGCTGGGTTCAGGGCCGGGGTCGTCGGTAAATATTACGGCTGTGGCATGTGAGGGGGCGAGGTGGTGGACCCGTGTCGTTAATGATACTATAACACCAACAAGTGAATGAGTGTGTGACTGACTGGCTCTTCTGCTAAATCTGATCTTGTAGCAACCCCTCCATGCTTGACTTCAGTACAAACTTTATAATGTGTTTTGGCCTTGTCACTTTTGCAGCCACTATAGACAAAATGTGACAGCATTTTTCACAGACAGCACAGCAACCTGTCACTAAGAACTTCCATCCATTCATTGCCTTATGTCATAGAATTAATAATTCCTAAGTAGTGAAAGACATGACAATGTCAGCATGTATCTGTGCCATCTACAAAATTTCCATTTCATTTCAGCGGCACCATTAGAAAACGTGAGTGTTGACATCGTCATGTATTATTGAGAGCAAGGTCGATGACAAACCACACCATTTTCCTTCTAAAGCTGAAAAAAAAAAATCCGAATGAAATGATGAACTAGCTTTTATTTTGAAACACTTGGGAAGAAACAAGCAGAGAAATATGGAAATCTGTCACAAGATGAGAGGGTGAGGAGTGCCAGAGAAGCTCCTAAAGCAGCAAAGACTTTTCAGAAGCGTACAAATACAAATAAATATATACAAAAAGCATATATATATAATTTAAAATATTATACTTATGTAGAAAAATACTGGTGATCTATACTGTGCATGTCTGTAATCGGGGTAAAAACAGGCAGACTGTAACCATGGTAACAACTGCGTGACAGGGTAACACAAACTCCCTGCTTCCTGCATTGGGCACGAGTTGGGCTCAGATGTAAAAGCAGAACTCCTTTTAAGTTCGGGGTGGGCTCGGGTGCTACTTTCTCAGACTTGGTCAAGTGTACTCTAGTATGGCTAACATTTAACTTCTTTCAAAAAAAAAAAAAAAGATATTATAATATACTGAAAAAGCTGTTTGTAAAGGTTTTTGTAATTTCTCCAGTGTGGTCGCTTTGGACTTTGTAATCCCACAAATGACTATACATCCTGATGATACTAATGACAAAAGGCAGCAGGGGGGTGGTAGTGGGGACAGTGCTGTTGCATTATCACACTGTGAAACTGTATTACCTTCAGGTAGTAGACCAGGAGCTCATTCAGGGCAGGATCTGCGTTCAGATTGACCAGGAAACACTTGTCTTCACCCACTTTAATCCCTGATGTCTCCAGAGAGATGCCCATGCTCTCCAGCTGCTTCTGTCGCTCCTGTAAGCACAGATAATAACAGTGTGACTGTATGTATAAATATGCTAAATTGAGGACGAAAGGTTCTGGAGCAGTGTTCATGACTAATGCTCGTACTGTGGCGATCTCCTCTGTCTTCCTCAGCTTCTCCTCCCAAGTGACGGTCATCTCCTGAATGAGTTTCTCAGACTCGTGCAGTTTCTCCTTCAGCTCAGGAGCCTTCAGGGACTGATGGGAACATTAGAGGACAACAATCAGCTGGATCATCTTGTGATTGATCACAAATCTTGGTATGGTTTCGTTTGTAATTTGTGAGCTTCCTCGGTGCACCCAAACCCTCCTCTTACCTCAGCCTGAGAGAGCTGAACTCTGAGCTTCTCCACCTCCTCCCTGAGCTCTCTGATGATCCGAGCGTTGGGGTCTTCATTCACCACAGCGTGGTTGACGATTCTCTTCGCTCTGTCTGCATACCGGAGCGTGGACAGGGTCTCCTCGTAGTTATCAGCCGCTGGGCTCACTGTGGCTATCATGGCTGTCTTGCTGTTGCCGCCAAGATTATCCTGAAGACACGAAAAACAAGTTGAAAGGAGCTAATAAGTCTTTCCATTCAGTCTGCGTGCGTGCAGATGTTGCAGCAACAAGCAACTATTTCTGTTGGGGGTGTCAAATTTCAGCATTTCAAGAGCAATGACACATCATTATAACCATGGACTGACTATGAGACAACAAGCCCCAGGGTGCAGATATGTAACCACCCCCCCGCCCCACCCGACTCTGCCGCATAGGAGAAGGACACACAGACTTTGTGTCTGTGACAGTTGCCTTACATTTCTCTGTGGTCACTTTGAGTCAGTCGATTTGTTTCTCTTTGTTCTCTTTCAGTCGCTGTGGTCATACTCCATCTATTTGTACTGTACTTTATGCTGTCATTTTAGCATCTCCATGGTCATTTATTCTGTCATTTTGTAGTTTTGTCCCTTTCTGTAGTTGTTTTGTGTCTCTTTGTAGTGTTGTGTTTCTTTGCCGTAATTTAATTTCTCTCTAGTTTTTTTGTGCTTGTTTTGTCCTATTTTTGTAGTTATCTTGGGTCTCTTGTGATTCGTTTACAAATGTTTGCATTCGTTTTTACAAAAAGTTTGTGTTTCTTTCCTGTCAATTACTGTCTCTTTGTAGCTGCTGTGTCTCTTTGTTGTCACTTTGAGTTAGTTGCTTTGTACCTCTTTGTAGTTCTAGTCCTTGTAGTGGCATCACATCTCTCTATTCTTATTTTGTAAATCTTTGCTCTTGTTTTTCTCCTTTTTGTTGTCATTTTCATTTCTTTGTAGTTGTGTTCCTCTTTCAGGTCCCTTTGTGTGTCTTTTGTATGTTTTACCTCTTTTTTGTCATTCCCTATCTCTTTGTTGTTGTTTAGCATCTCTTTATGTAGTTTTGTGTATCATTGTGATCACTGTGAGTCTCCTTGTGGTCATTCTATTTTCCTTTTCAGTATGTGTCTCTGTTTAGCCTGGTTGTGTCTCTGAAGCCAGAGGAGGGGCCCCGGGCAAACAGTAACAAATATGTGTAGTATGTGTTTCATACCTTCAGTAACCAGGTGAGGACTGAGTCTCTGTATGGCACAAACTTAGCCTTCCCTTTTCCTGCAGACTGATCCGCCAGGGCAGAAATCACACAACCTAATGTGGTGAGAGACCTACAAACACACACAAAAATCCATCAGAGCCGTATCAGTGATCAGATGGTTAACTGGACTTCAAACATCTGCATGCCTCTCATATGAAAATAAATCCTCACTTGTTAATATTGCTGCCCTCCTTGAGCCTCTCTCCTGCAGCTCCGGTCTTGGACACTCGCTCACTTCCTGCCAGGTCAACCAGACTCATCTTGCTCACTTTCTCCCCCGAATTCTGTTGAACACATCACAACATGAACGAAACATGCAGCCGGACAAATCTGTTTACTGTACACACACAGATGAGGTCACCGAGGACGTCATGGTGAAAGTGGCTGAAAGGGAAGAAAAAGACTGACCCCAGACTGAAGATCATAAAGTGTTTGTGTAACAATGATACTGAAGACGGCATGCGATCGACTGCTCTCCTCGTTCATGTTGGTGGCTGCAACTGTGCGAGATTTGTTCCCCTCAGACATTAACACCTCGATGTCCTACACACGGAGGAACACAGACACAAACTGAGTACATTTCATTGGATTTAGACAAAAACTTGAATATGAATCATTATGATAACAATAAAGTCAGACAGTATTCACATCATGGCTGTGTGCCATGTGATTTAGCTGGGGCACAGCCGGCAGCAGGCCAAGCTTGAGGGCAATGCACTGGACTAATATCAGGCCGAGCAGAGCACAGAGCAACAGGGTGGAGATGTCTAAACTTAATTAAGGAAGGCCCTGCCAAGGCTTGGCATACAAACTACACAAAATCCCATGACTGCATCCCCACATGAGGAATATGCACCATTAGAGCCTCAGCACTTGGGAGGATTTGAAACTAAATGCTTATTCCGAATGTAAATCAGCTGCTTCGCAACTGGGGATATGATATAAAGGCATTTCTGCTGTGTGCTATAAATCATGTCTGTGCTTGTGGGAAATATGAGCCCTTTGGTCAGTGATACAGGGTGGATTCAGCTTCGCGGTGTAATGACAGAAGGGTAAAAAGAAAGAAAAAAAAAAAAACACACCTCAAAGTTGGTCACAGCCAGCTGAGACAGACCATCCACGTATGGACCCAGGACTTTGTGTTCCCGAACTTTCAGGGACTGTCGGCTCCTTCAAAAACAGAGAGAGCAATGAAATGAGTGCAAGAAACAGAAGGAAAACGCTAATTCTCTGTTTGAAGTCTTCATGCCCCTCGTCTTAGCACTGAGCTAAAAGGTAAAAGCCTTTCCTCTGACCTATGAGTGCATGATCAGGATGCATGAAGATGAAACTGAGTGCTTCAGGGTTTTGAGACGACTCATTTGTCCTTCGCTTGGAACATAAAATCAAATTCATTGCTGGGGAAATTAGGAACAGCCTCTTGTTGGTCTTTGGTAAAAAACCTATTTCAGAGTAACCTCAATTCATTTTAAAAAGCTGCATTTGTTTTTCTTACTATACTGTACTACATGTGGAAATGACTGGAGTGAAATTAAGAACGTGCACTACAACTGCAATAAAATGTTAAAGAGGAGTCTGATGCCAAGTCCTCACATGGAAAGTAAACATTCTCGTAAAAAGCTTCAGAATTTCTTAAAGGACTAGTCAACTCTGCAGATCTTATATAAAAGACCAACGCAAACTTTCTGACGTCTCCAGCCTTCCTGTGGCGTCCAGTCTCATGACCACTGGTTGACAGTCTGCACAACATGGTATTTTATTGTTATATCGTGATTAGTGTTGTTTTTACCCAGTTTTAAAAGCTGCATTGAAGCAAGGTGATGTCATTTTCGGAACCTACCATACTGTTCTAATTGTTTTCATACTTGTCTTTACACTCTGAGTCATTCTATCCACATTACTGATGATTACCGATGATGTTCGTTTTTTGCCCGCCCGTCCCAGCTTTACTGAAGTACTTTTGAGGAGATTTCAAAATATCGCTCTGTTTATTGTGTTTTGCAGTATGGCCTAAAAATATTGTGATATTAATTTTAGGTCATATCGCCCAGCTCGTAGTGTCACTAAACTAGAGTTAATACTGCTGGGAATTATTGAGAGCTAAAGTTCACCAGGTGACTGCAGCCTTTTGCCCGCAAATGAGCAGGGGAGCTCTGGGTGCAGGCGCCGTTCATTTGCATACCACCACCATTGTAATAATACATCCGGTAGAAAATTGGCAAAGCTGTTTCACTAGAGGGTGCAGGTGGGTGCACTAAAGCTCATCTACACCTGGCGCTCTGCCAGATGTTTAAGAGAAATCGTAAGGATCAGTAAGACTCAGTAAGACTCAGTGAGCCTCTCTCCCTGGCTGCAGAACGACTGAAGGTCACAGAAACCAGCTTCCCGGCTTCCACTTTAGTCATCAACCACCCACTGCTGCAAACAACCCACTAACAACTCGGTGTGACAGATATCCTATTTACACTTGATTCTATACTACCAACGTTTAATCCTACAAATCACCGAGCAAGATAGACGGGTAGATCAAGAGAGTGTGAGAATTGTTATATAAGCGAGAGGAAGTGGCCATCGAAACGGCTCTGGCTGCATCTTCAGACATCTGCAGCACACAGAGTGCTCCACTGTAGTCCCTCTGTGGGGCTCAGCTCACAGGCTGCTCGGACGGCTCTCCTGCTCCCAGCTACACTAACAGATGTCCCTGAAACACACTCTTCCAGAGTCCGCTCTTCCCTGCAGTCCGTCTGCCAACCCACATCAGACCACGGAGGCAAAAAATGCAGCAGTGTCAGAGGACGGCGCTGGCCGCTGCTCTGCAGGAAATGACTGGGTTGAGCTTCCTACTCACATCATTCTGTCGCCGCCATTCGTCCGCCATTCGGGCACAACAGAGCTATAAACAGAGATGTAAACTAACACAAAGTGGGAGCTGGCGGAGAGGTCACTGCTCGTGCTGGAGCCGGAGTGAATCAAGACCGTGGAAATGACGTCACAGTTTGCGCAGCCAGCTGTGTGTGTGTGTGTGTTCTCTCAGGCCAAAAGCATTACCAAATCATTAGCTCATTATATTCACGTGCTTATTCTGGAGAAGACCACACATGAGACTCACCCTTTGGGATCGAGTAGGTCACGGACCTTCTCGTTGTAGATCTCCATGTAGGACACCTCCACCTTAAATGAGTGGGCCTCGTTCTCCTCCTTGTGGACCCTCTCAAACAGCGAGCAGCAGAGTCGAGGGATTAAACCCGGCTGCTCCCCGTTCCCCATCATGGAAAAGGACTTGCCTGAACCTGGATGGGCATTGGAGAGTGAAACAATGATTTTTTTTTTTTTTTTCACAACGTTATTGGATTCTGTTTTTATTTTGCTGTTGTGTAAATGTTTTGAAAGGTGATACGCAAACACAATTCAAATTTTGATATCAGAAATGCTTTCACTAAACTGCAGAAAAATGGTCGTCCAGAACATGTGAGAACAAATTCTCTACATGCTAAATCAGTACAAAAAGTCTGCAGCCATGCTAGCTGCTAGCTGTGAGGCTGTACTTAGAAAAGATGGTTGTTTGAGCTGAATGCTAATGTCAGCAAGCTAACAAGCGTCAGTATAAATCAGATTATAACAACTGTCATTTAGATTCACTGTCTGGGAACCATGACTGATTGGACAGTATGGACCAAATTTGTTGATGAGTGACCGACTATTTTCCATGCCCTCAACATACTTCTTGATTACATTAATACTGCTCAGAATTCAACCTAAATACCCTTTATTTCTGGTTCCCATCACAACTAACTTTTTTTCTAATTCATCAGGTGACTGGACACTGAAATATTCCTTCCCCTCTCCTCAAACTTTTCAGTGGGTGTGTCTCTTTACAAAGCATTTCCCTCTTTGGCAGGAAGCAGGATAAAGGAACTAATTTGATTCATGGAGAGGAAGGATATGAGTAAAGTGATTCACCAGTGTGATCAGAAATACAAGTCTTCCTGTTCTTTAGAGTTTTTTCTACGGACACATCTGGAGACAAGTCGACCTGCAAATATACTTAAAGACTTAACACAGTAAAAGAAAAAAAACAAAACACACACACGAGTGACTCAATGTAGATTTCATCTGGATTTTCAGCTACCTGTTTGTCCATAGGCAAATATGCAGGCATTATATCCCTGGAATGCATTTTCAAGTATTCCCTCTCCAAGGCACTTGAACACCACCTCTTGACCTTTAAGACAAAGAATCAGTCACCATGGAGATTATGTAAACAGATAAAACATTCAGTTACATAAGTGCTCCTAGCTGTCTGGTCTCTAGTCTTGAAATTAATTCAGAGAAACATATCGAGAAGGACACACTACACAGTGAACACTACGACTCATGAAAGGTGAGAGATTCCTGTCAGGCCGGGTGGAAAATGTCGGGCTGTGTAGAGAAATCTCTTGTGTTGCTCACAGTTGTGCTCCAGCTGAATGGGACAGCTGTTTAATGAGCTAAATAAAGCCGTGGCCCGGGCCCTTGAGGCAGCCCCTTCACTGAACAGATTGCCTTGTCGGTTCAGCACAAAGCAGATGTAAGCACGACATTTGCAACGAGGAAAATATCTACTTCGATTATTATGTAAATCTTCCTTGGACGTCTTTTTCTACGGATGTTACAAAAACTGTAGCCGTAACCTTTTCAGGGCAGCACTCATTAGAGGGATAATAGAGAAAGAGAATGGTGGCTGAGGAAAATGAATTCACCATGTAGGTGGGAACATGATAAATAAAACACTGGTGGATGATTATATCAGCACAACGTGATACAAATACAAATGTCGAGTATTCAATACACAATTATTAATTAGTAGTGATTACAATATATATTACGCTAAATTAGGACAATATCTTAATATTGATCTATCTGCTGATTAATTTAAGTTTCATCAATTAATCCATTTGTTTATAAAATGGGAAAAAATGGGAAACACACTCCCAACAGTCCAAAACGTTACGTTTAAGGAAGCTAAAACAAGCAAGTGTGTGACATGTTTGCTTAAAGAAATGACTGAAAGATATCTTGATGATCAAAATAGTTGGTCTTTCAGTTGACTAACCGATTAAAGGAGACCTAATGTGCTTTTTTATTTTTTGTTTTATAAAGGATCTTGTGCATGTAAAATATCTACAAAGTTAAAAAGGTCAAAGTCCGCACCAACAGAAGCTCCCCTCTCCCACAGAAAACACTGCTCCTGAAACGCCTTGTCAGTAGTCACGCCATTAATTCTGTGAGATGTGACATCACACTACATCACACATTCCCACACTTGTATAATTCATGCCTAGCAGCTTGTTTGGCACGTGTTAAATTAATTTATCACGGCTGCTCTGTTGTTGTTACTGGTGCTGGGTCAGGCTTGTGTGAGCTGACCAATCAGAGCAGACTGTGTATTCAGGAGGAGGGGTATTAAAGAAACAGGAGCTAAAACAGAGCATTTCAGACAGAGGGAGAACACAGAGCTGCAGCACTGGACAGTACAAGAAAGCTGATGTGTTTCTTGAGCATTAAATCATCTAAACTTTTTACCACTTCTTATAACTTATAACTTACTTACTAATAGTAACCCCAAAATGAAATTATTAACCTGAAAATCTAATGTACCGATCGCTGCAGTTCTGCACAAAACCATGTAATTATTGTATTGTTTTGAGACAATGTAAAGACTTGATGGATTGACTCGTGATGCAAATAACCAAAGACACAAACCATGCTTTGCTTTGCATGATGCAAAAACAGTTTTCCATCAAGTAGGGAGTTCCCCTGCACTTCTGCTGCAGAGGGATCAACGGGTCTTTACAGAGGACATGATTTGACTCCTTCAGCGATGAGTAAAGGATCAGTTTCACAGCACTGATGACTCACCGGCATATTTGGGAACGTTGGACTCATCCATGGACCAGAAACAGTGGTCAAAAGCGAACACCTGCAGATAGGACAGCACAGAGAGCATAAACACAGAGTTCTCACACCTGTCAGAGCACGTACGGCAAAACACAACCTGATCTTTCTTAGCCATGGTTCCTCTGTAGTACAAAAACAGGCTTATTGTGCTGTACTGTAGCATGCCACCCTGCAGTAAATCAGCAGGACTGAGCCTGTCCGAGTGAGCAAGATGAAGTCTAACTGAGCATTGTTCGAGGTAATGCTCGTTAAGACCGCGCCGTGACTGTCTGCACAAATCCACTGTTAGCTGATGCGTGTTTTTGTCATAGCGGCTGGAGTTAAATTAATTCATAAATCAGGGTCAGCGCTCCCCACAAGAAATTCCAGCACCCGGTGACCCTTGTCTCCAAGGAAACGGGGGCCGTAGCTGCTCCCGGCAGCGCAGGCTGGCTCTCAGCCCTCAGCCCTCAGCGCCGGGTCTCACAACGCGGACTTCAGCAGCAGCAGAGACCCCTTGTGTCCCCCGGGCACCTGCATAAGCTGTGGATGGACAACACACAGAGAGGATGCTCTCTGGGGAGGAGCAGTGGCCTCTTTTTCCAAGGACCCCGACTCCTCACAGACAGACCAGCTCCTGTTACTGTATATGCTGCAAATCTGCTCAGAAACCCATGTATCTAATGGTCCCCTTCAAATTATCCTTTAAAGAAGTGACATTTTATATATAAATGTGTTATAAAAATGTTGTATTTAATTGTATTGTCTGACTTTTTTGGTTAAAAAACATTATGCAAAAATAAAGAGTAAAGAGTCGATGCAGTCATATACTTGACGTATACAGAGACTGAATGATGTGACCCTACGGTGGCTCTCATGCCCATTGAAAAGCAAACTGGTTCTTCAAAGCTTCACCAACTTATGTACATTAAAACTAATAGTTTTATTTGTTATTGAGTAACATCTGAATAACGCAACTGTACTCCTACTTAAATGTTATAGTCTTATCCCAGCTCAGACACTTTTTCAAGATTGCAATGTCATCCTGCAGTGGAAGCGCAACATTGCTGCACATTACAACTCCTGGCATTCAGTGCAGTCGTGCTGCTCTGCCAAAGCACTTTCCCTTGCACAAATACCCCAAATAATTGAGCTCCCTTCTAATCATAATAAGGGCTATTGGCCAGGGAACCACTGGTTGCGCAGTCAGCATGGGAAGCACTGAGATCACTCGATGCTTTGAAAGCAAGACCTCCTCTTGTGACTTCACACAAGTGAGTGGGTGCCATTCAAAGGAACAAAAGTGCCATCATTCTCAATTAGGGCTGGTTTGGTAACTAGGGCTTCATTCTCCTCTGGTCCATCTCCATCCAGCCTGAGGGTGTGACTGCGCGGCAAATTGTTCTTGATTGGACAATTACTATTAATCAGCAGTACAAATAATGATGAAGCGGAAAAGCACAATGCCCTTTTTGTCATTTCTCTTACGAGAACCGGTCGAATGTGCTCGGACTGCAACCTGCCCTGGGAGGGAGGGAGAGGGAAATTTGAGTGCCACTGTAAGTTAGCAGACAGCCACGTGCTCGTCTAGCTGAGGGGTATTACAGGGGTAAATCAGGTTCATGGGCCCCAGAGACCACGCACGCCTGTGGCCCACGTTAACACTCTCCCTGGTCCCGTCAGCGGCCTGAGTGCACTGAGCACAAAGCCCAGTCCCTGGTGTGTGAAACATCTCTGAGCTAGTCACCAGCGTGTTGTCAAGGGGGGAAGTGGGGGTGCACTCCAACAATGCAGCTTTGAATGCGCACACACACTGCCCCAGTGTCCGCGCTCATCCCTCTCTCATTGTAGAGCCTTTGTGGGTGTTCACGAGATCTTAGAGCGCTGACACATTCACACGGACATCTATCCGGCTCCTGCTGACCAACCAAACCACTAAAACACTCTCAATCATGTCCCTAGAAACAACGCCACAACAGTGGATCGACCCGTGCAGGATGGCTGTCGGGACCCCTCGGGGGAATAGTGTTGCCTGTGCAGCATCCTGCTTCTGTGATACCAGGACAGTCAGCGAGAAGTCACTACAAATGGCTTCTCGCACCGAAAATAACTTCCTCTGCCCACACTGCACCTCAGCTCAGGTTTTTGTAGCATGCAATGTACATACCTTAGGTTGTTTCCTGTTGAATTCGTAGGGGCGATCCATCATAAACAGAAGACACCCACGGGGAGACAGAGGGAGAAGAAATAACATGGTTAGCATTGATGCATTTTAACAGTCAGAACATGTTCACGTTGAGTGAGATGCAGCTGCAGCGCTCACAGCAGGAAACTGCCCATTGTCTGCATGTCGACACAAACAGCTTTTTATCACTGAAAAACCGAAACAACTTGATATTTCTATGAAACCTCAGACCCCCTTTCTAACTGTCGACATTTCCCAAATTCCTGGTGTGACTTCTTCATTCACTCCTTCACTCCTTCACTCATTCATTCATTCGCTTCCACACAGTGGCGTTTCCTGGCGGTAGGTGCCGCCGCCGCTGCTGCGATTGGGTTCATAATTGGGCCAGTGGAGCGTGAGGAAGGGAAGAGATTTAGGATTCAATGTCCCACTGACTCTGTTGAGTAAATAGCTCTTATGCCTGTGGACTTAACAGAGAGGCCAGGTTGGGGAAGCCGCACTCGGCATTCACAGCTGCCGGAACTGTGGACAAAAGGGTAATATATATGGCACTAAGTTATGTAGGATTATTCTCTAACAGGAGAGGGGATTCCCCAAAGGCTGAAAAACTGTAACATTAAAGTCAGACACAAAAGCTCCAAGCAAATCTTCCAGCTATTATAATATACGGCACACGCATGTTGCAGTATGACGCAGCAGCGGCCCGGCGCTTTTACGTCTGCCACAGTCGTGTCCTTCAGCAGTCAGCAGATCCCTCCTGCAAGGCGCCTCCTGGCACAGAGTCAGAGGTGGGCATCACCTTCACGCAGTCACTAATATTGGGCCGGCTGCTTTAGGAGGCCTGAAACACTGCACCAAAGTGTCTCACACAAACTGAGCTGAGTCACCATCAGCAGCACGCCTGGAGAACTGTTTGACAATACCTGCAGGAACACTTGTCTGCACTTACATTTTCATGTCAAGTATGAAAAATGAGAAAGGAAAGTGAGCTTCAAAGGAATCGTGGTCAGAAAGTACTTTTTGGCATGAGATTTATACTGACTGACTGATTATAATCGGGACAAATATTACTTTTGATTGGGAAAAGACTTGTGTAGCTTGCTGAAAAACAGTTACAAAGGCATGGTTTAAGCCAGACACCCCATGTTTAGAGGACTGGTGCAAAATCATTTATGTAATCACTGTAATGGAGGGAATCATCTTCTCCATGAAATTTGGGATAAGTCCAAATGCATATTTCCCAAAAACACCCTTCTTTTCTTCTTTTTTTAAATTCATCTCAAACACCCTCTGTTCTATGTTTGCACTCCATAATTATACTGTAACATGTCAAAAAGATGGATCACTCTAAAAAAAAGGTATCTAAGTAAAGATGACTGTGTGAACTGCTGCTATTATGTGATTCAAACTAAAGGAAAAAAACAAAACAAAAAGTGTGATTACGAAGTGATTTCCTCTGAGGACTAGACCCGGCCATAGCTGTGCTCGAGCTCATTATAGTCAGGGACAGAATAGACAGTGAGTGGGTAGGCGAGGAAAAAAGGAAGAGGGCCTCGTTTTGGGTTCATACCCTGAATCAGAATCTGGGCCACTGTGACTCGGTCTTAATCAGAGCAGACAAAGACTGCAGCCGGGCCCCGTCCTCTAGTCGGGGCCCTCTACGCTGCGGAGCAGAAAGGGGACGTCCATGAAGAGCTGTGAGATACGTGTCAGCTTTAGACAGCAGTGAGTACATGCATCGTGACTCTCCTAACTCAGAAAAGTCAACAACCTGACATCTAAAACCCAATTCTCCCCGTTATGATGGCTTGTATCGATTTTGTAAGTTCCAACAGCCATACGAGACGTGCGTCACTGGGTTGGGCTACTTTTAGAGTTTTAGTGACGATGGCTAAGCCTGAGCAAAGACAATGGAAGTAAAATGTTCTGTTTATTGTAGTTATGGATCACTAAAACTACGCTATGTTTTTAAAATCTCTGAAATCAGCTTGCGAATCTAATCAAATCGTGAGGTTCATGCATGTTAACTTGAAGGCTTCAAAAAAACCCAAATCTGATTCTCAGCATTGCTGGACAGTGGAGGTGTCGGAGATGAACGGAACACGTGAAAGAGTTATGATAACAAATGGGCCGACAGCAGCTACAGCACTGAGGAGAGCTTGGACAGAGACAGAGAACAGATGTAACCCTCTGGAGAACAAAAGGACAACAGACGCAGGACCGGAAAGAGAGACACACACATCAAACGTGGAGACAAAAGACATGCAGTTATGGAATGCAAGCAGTCTGGACTCTGTGGCTGCTGCAGCGGATCGGAGGCTCTCACTCATTATGTCATACACTGTATGTACAGTTTATGCTGAGCAAGACAATGGGGGGAACTGTTTCCAACTGGCTATATTTAGGATTTCAGAGAGCTGCATTTTCCTCATATGGTCTCATAAGGAATTCTTTTCATTCCCAAAACTGACTTCTTATTATACTATATGGTGGGTTTATCCATCTCCCCCATCCTCAGAAACTGCCTTATCTATATCTATTTAGTTCAATGACATGTGATGTAGCTTTGGCAGTACTTAATTATACAAAACTTAACAATTAAAGTTGTATTTGAGTTTGAACATTCTAATTTAACAAATCACTTGACAATCTATACAGCGTTATGGTGCCTTTCCTCACCTCCTCCCCCTCTCACAATGTTAAGACCTCCCCCCTCAGTAAGTTAAAGTACATTAGGCTCCAGTTCTCCCACTCTGCTTTGGACATAATCTCTTTAATCTGAACAGAATTCTGTGTCCTTCTCAGCAATTTTGTACGTGGCTTGTGGAGACCACGCAAGCTACGTCCTCTCTTTCAGTGAGTCCGACAGTTACATTTGGTCGTATGAAGCCTTCATTATTCACACTGATGTTACAGCATTTATCACTGGTGGATGTTATTAAAAACAATCCTGAATTTTCCAGGGTATTATGGTTTGTTCTCAAAATTCTTGTTTTGTCTGAGCAGCTCTCTAAAACCCAAAGAGATGTATTTCTATCACATATGACAAAGAAAAGACATAAAAACTTCACTGTTACAAAGCTGGAACCCCAGTAAGCTTGGGAGTTGAAAAACAACAGTAAACAGTGATTACACATGATTAATTAGGTCGCGATTACAGTATCTTAACTCACATCAGTCTGGTTAAGAAAGGCAGCTGATGCTAGCACAGTCACAAATGCTGTACAGTGCAGCTCTGGATGAATCACGCATGAAGCCCGCAGGCTGTTTTCTTATTAATCAGCGTGCATGTCAAGTCATGACTTGAGGGCTTATTAATGGCTGTGTTGTGGTTGAACACGGGTAGGGCACAAATGTATGGCACAGAAGTGCCAGAGAGCATCAGATTCCTCCCTCCTCAGAGGCAGATGCAGGCGGACGCTGCAGACTTGTTGGGGGACTGGTCCTACAGGCCTTAATGTGTGTGTCATCAAGGGCACACTCTGGCTCCCACGCCTCCAGCTACCTGATGCCAAGGCACCCATGAATGATTTCAACTTGGCCGAGGGAGGAAATTGGCCTGTCACACTACTACTACTATGATATTCGCCCTCTGTGCTGATCCCGTGTCATGCCAGACAGATTAGAGCGGCACATTTGGATTATTCTTTATCAAACCCTGATTTCGGATCACTTTTAGTAAAAAGTATCTCCTCAGATTGCCATTGTTGAGGGTCAGATTCCCTCAGATCACACATGACGGGTAGCATCTTTCCGTGCCAGACGCCTGTGTGCTGGTGCCCAAAAGGAAGGTATGGCGAGTGGGAGAGCAGCAGTGGATTCCCCCCTGCGGTTACGGAGCCGGATTAAGGCCACTGGGTTATTATGCCACCGAAAACTGCGCTCTTCTAGCCCAGTAGGCAACACACCAGATTAAGGATCATCCACCCACTGAAGCATCTATCTACCCTTAAAAAAAGGACACTCACAGAAGTATCAGACAAACAGATTATTAGATTTTTTGATGTATTATTTCATTCACCTCACAGATTCTGGAGCAGACTGGTTCAAATCAGCTCCTAAGGATGATGTAAGTGTTCTTATACTCTGAAATCACAGTTTGACAGCCCCAGAAAATGAGTTTCAAATTAAAATGAAAAGACATGCATCCAAATATAGAACCGCACATGCCACAGCTCCCCCATTTTCCAAAGTATGACAAATATGACAGTCTCATCAGGCTTTGCAGGAGTTTCTGACGATATAATCCTGCCGTTCAAGTGCAATATATACATCACATGGATGAGGCTGACCCCCCATTGAGATGACATCCACGGTATCCATCAGCTCTGTGCACACACACTTACACAAATGTTTTTTTCCTGGCACATCGCCCTTCTTCATATTTCGCCTAAAACTATGCCTCCCCCACCCTTTTAACCTCCATTTAACTGCACATATGACTCTTTCCCGTGTTTGGCTGTAGACATGCTACAGACAATTACAATTCAACAAGCTCCAGAGCCAAACACAACGTTCAGGGCTCTGTGTGTGTGTGTGTGTGTGTGTGTGAGAGAGAGAGAGAGAGAGAGAGAGAGAGTGAGTGAGAGAGAGTGTTGGGTTACAGCACACTGTGCTCTCACAGGCAGCAAGCTAACATTTCAGATGGTCTTCCAGTATGTTTAGAACTGAACACGCCGGTCCCCACCCACTCAAAGCAGAGGTCACCCTGCTGCGCAGAGACAGACAGACAGAAGAGAGCAGGAAAATGCCAAGCAGAGTTGCAGCCGTAAGAGGGGGGTGGCTCTCTTCGCTGACCAATAACACTCGAGAGGATTCCGAGGAGGCATGCGGCCTAATGTTACATTCTCCGGCCCGCTGTCACTTTTACTGGCACGGGTGAACTGCAAGTAAATGTGACAAGTGGTTCAAGTCAGAGGTTTACATACAAGGACATTCAAAATTATTTAAGAAAAAAAAACAAAACAAAACACGGTCTGAAGGAAGTTTGTCTTGCTGATGACAGAAACAGACATGCAGGGTTGATCCAAGCTACCAGACAGCTGTAACTTCTGCTACACAAACAACGTGTTATATCACAGAGATGTTACTGACTCCCACACCTGAGCTTGTGAATCAGATTCTAGTGTGTTAAAAAAAAAGGAGAAAAATACAGTATCACATGTGCTTCAAGTTACAGAAATCACTTTCTGTTCATGGATATTGGCTGTGGGCGCAGTAAACCACCTTACATACAGGTATACAGGACACTGCTTGGAGTCAGCTGGGTCTTGTTTTTATGGTCTAAAATATCATGTGCCATGGATCAGTTCATAAGCACACATACTCCTTGATACCCGATCCAGTACCGGAACTGGTACAGTATTAAAATCAGATGATTGTTGAGTCTCATTCATAGTTGGTCAAATAGTGTCACCTTATTATCATCTTATCTTATTTAAAGTATATAAGTAAGTATAAGTATATAAGTATTAATACATCTACATAACATATCAATACAAAAGCATCAGTGTGTTGGCAGCATTCTACAGTTGTAGCTGACGGAGGTGGAGCTAGTTTTAAGTACTTTATATAGAGACTGGTAGTTTAGTGCCGCGGCTCGAACAGTCAGGCTCCTCCAAAGGCTCACAAGATACATTTGTGGGCTTGTGAGATCCTGCTACAAAAATCTGTTTTAACTTAACGTCATTCTTTTTCAATTTTCATTTTGCATATTTGTGAAATATTGGATAATTTGAACCGTTATTTAAATGAAACCATGTGACGCGCTTAGAGCAGCTCACAGACATCTGAAACATGACAAGGAGAACCAGCTAGAAAACTGCTTCTTTGTCAGCGGTCACAAGCCTCAAAGGATGGGAACCACCGATTTAGTCTTTTATTAAACACAATTATGTCTGGAAAAAGTAAATTGTAACAACGCCGTTCAGATTAATGTAGTGGAATAAACAGTTTAGTGTGCCCCTGACTGTACTGCAGTGAAGTCGAAGTATCAAGTATTATCATACTAAATAAATAAATTCACATAAAGCAAGATTACCTGGACAAATACCTAGAAAGTGTAGCAATTGAGTAAATGTCCTTAGTTAAATTCCATCACTAGTCTCGGCTGATTGAGCCTTCTTGAAAAAAAAGTTCTTCTGTCATTGTTCTAAGTCCTAAAATTAGCTTCCTCTGAAAATATTCGGGGTGTCTGGGGGATATCTTTCGTTAGGTCATCAACATAACTTCGACTGCTGTCGCTAAGCAACCGTGGTAAACATGGAGGCGAGACAACCGAGCAGCCTCATGAGTCAAAGTTCCAATATGAACGCCAAGCTCAGGATCTCAAAAACAGCCTTAATGAAGAGCGCCGCCACCAGCAGCAGCACACATGATGCTCACACCGACTTCTGTGTGGAGTTTCCATAACAAATGTTAACAACAACACAACATATGATGCAGGCAGAGTCTAATTTAATCCTCCTTGGCATTTCTGACACCAAAGTGACAAGCTGGGTCAGCAGGCTGTGGGCCGCAGAGAGGGATCCTGACTGCATAAAGCCTTAAATCTGGTTAGTTTCAAAGGCAACAAACAAGCCAGAGAGAAGTGAAGTTCATCAATCTGTTCAATATGGCGAGCCTTCCTCCCCAGGGGGAATCGAAGTGACACATTTACTACCAGGACACACCTCCTTTGACCCCGCCGCCTTGCTAAATGTCACTTATCTGCACACATGTGCCATGTGGCTCCTGAGGACAACAGACAGCAAGTGAGTGAGAGGCGAGAGTGAGCATGCTCACGATGTGTAAAACACTTAAAACTAATTTAATGTCAAAAGAAATATGCTGACTAGATGGTTACATTCAGTATGTGCTTGAACGTAATGAGATCTAATGAGCGGAATATTTCTTTGCAAACAGCGGCAAGCAAGAAACTTGTTTTTTAAGCTTTTGTTAGTCCTGCCTGGCTCAGCTTCCCCTGAGCGAGACTGAAAGTGAGTCCACAATGAGCCTGTCCCACCATGAAATTAAATTCATGTAAACACAACAAGTTGGCTTCAAAAAACATCAAAAAGGCCTTGTCTGAGGGAATCATGCAACAAGGAAAACCAGATTCATTATGGAAGAAAGTCTGAAAGAGGATTTTTACATAGGCTGCCCTCAGAATGAGAAGCCACATCTGAGATTAATGAGGCACAGGCTTGACACAGAGGGAGGACGCCATCTTTTCTCCATTCCGGATCAAGATGTAAACAAAGTCCCACCCTCTAAACAAACAGGCACCGGTCCTGGAGGGAATGCAATCGCTCCATCAGCGACACACAACACTTTCGCCCAATGACACGCATGAACACAGCCTTAAAGAGAAAAGTTGGGCTGATAGTGCGTAATTCAGGCCATCTAACTCTGAGAACAACATCTTACTGAATGGAAAGGTTGATTATCGGCACACAGGGAGCAACATGGAGAGACAAAGAGAACATTCCTGAGGGCAGCCGTTGGACAAGGCAGCATTGTGATTCAGTAAAGGCTTGTTTTGGAAACCATGATGACACTTGGTCATGTGCGACTTGGGAGAAAGTGTGAATTACCTCCAAACCTTGAGCTGCGTAGGAGACTGCCGTGTCTCCTCGACACCTATTTGTGTCTTTGACAGCTTTGTATCATTCAGGCGAACAAACAAACAGACAGCATTAGAGCCTATCTGTAAAGGCTTAACAACACACGTTGACCACATTGTGTTTTGTCTATGGCAGTCACCAGGGACAGGCTGTAGTGCAACCAAATTAGTAAAAAGGAACAGTTCAGAATACATATGTTATGCATGAGTTACGTGAGAAAGCTAATACAACTTTCGTGTCTGTACGCTAAATATGAAATCACCAACCAGCAGGCAGATAGCCTAGCTTAGCACAAACTCTGGAAAAATGGGGAAACAACAAATCTGGCTGTGTGATGGACTGTTTGAGCTGAGTTAGCTCATGGATGTCTGAAGCTGGATTCAGAACATGCGCACCAAAGACTTCCAGATGCCGAACCAGCTAACTTCTAGTTTAGACCTCCGCAAACTTGAAGAGGAGATACAATGATTTAATAGTGTGGTCTTTGAGACTTTCTAAATGTTATCCCACATATTAATCATTTTTGTTACATTTGGACAGAGACGGGCTAGCTGTTTCCTGTTTCCAATCTTCTTCTTTAGGCTAAGCTAAGCTAACCAGCTGGCAGCTGTAGCTTTATAGATTTATCATACAAACATGAGCGTGGTATCAATCTTCTCTTCTTCTTCTAAAGTATATTTCCCAGAAGTTTAGACGGTATCTTTAACATCCTGGGATTTTGAATAACTTTTGGGAGCACCTACTCGCCAACTGCTCGGCTGCACTGACTGTATTAAAAAAACAATTTAGAGACCAGGAGGCACAGAATAAGTAGCACCCTCCAAAAAAAGGTTGACATTTTAACTGAAGCCCCACATCACGCAATATCCAAGGAAATGAGATAACCGAGACAAGCGGAGATAAACCCAACTGAGCTGCTCTAACCATTAGTGATAAGGACGAGATTAGAGCAGAAATTACAAGCTTAGTTACAGACACTATCAGATAAAGACATCCTTCCACTGATCATCTGCAATGCTCGTCTGCAGAGCAACGGTGGCACGGAGGATAAGAACAGTAAAGTTAGAAAAAATGTTTTAAGTCAGCTATAATGAGACGAACACAAAGACAGCAGCTCTCTCTGACAGAAACTAGTCTCCCCTCCGCCTCTGTAAAAAGTCAGTTGTGGTTAGCTTTTGGGTTTTCACAGAACTCTGTGTATTTACAGTGAAACATCCAGTAAAGTGGGGGGTGGGGGTCACATGAAAAAAAAAATCAAAAATTCCAAGACTCGATGGTCCTGTATTCAACTGTTGCACGTTGACGGACGTGCTGGGGCATGATAGATGTAATACGGCCCCATTGTGTGAGTGGAAGGGTATTTTCTTGTCATGAAGCTCCACCACTCATCCCCGGTGCAGACGGCAGCCTCAGGTATTTCTCTGCCTCTCCACCCCCACCGTCATTGTGTCTAAACCCCCGAAGGAGAGCAGGACTGGCGCGTGAAAACAAAAACTGCTTTCCCAGATTCCCATTTCAAATATACCACTCGTGCCAACTCAACACAGGCAGATGAAAGATAAGACCTAGGAAACTTAACCTGTCGCCCTCAAGTCACAATCCATGTTTCATTTTGCCCACCACTGAGATTATTGTTCATTTTCTCATGGAAATAGGAGAGGCGGGGGGGCTGTGGGTCACGAGTGTTGCTATAATGCTCGGCGGTGTAAAGAACGAGGCTTAGCGATCAAAGGAAATGCCTTATACTTCTCCGAATTCTTTAGGTGACTTGCATGTTTTTTGTTTGTTTTTTTTCGTGGTGCTGTGTGGTCTCTGCATAACTTGATTATAAATACAGACACAATCTGGAAAGTATTCCGCTCCAGGTCCACCCCACCAGAGACTTCATTTTATCAGACTGAAGTCATATCTATTATCTTTAGGTATTGAGCAAAACTAGTGTAAGTCATGTCCAAAATGTGTCTTTTTTTCTCATTGTTTCAAAATCCACAGCCCAGGGAATAACCCAGAGTTCGATTTATCTCAGATGCGTCCACACAAAAATATCCATTATTGCTGTTTCCTTTCTGAGGCTGTGCCCGAGCGTTCCCATGAGAGAAAAAAAAAGGTTCCCATGATCGAGGCCCCGCAGCCATATTTGGCGTGCTAATACCCACTAAATCTGACACATTTCCAACACACAGGAACAGGTGTCCTCAAAACAAGGCAAAGTCTTAGCAAGCAGGGTATCCCCTTCTGCGGCTCCACGAGCAGCCCAGGGGAAAATTATATGGTTTAAGAAAAACCATGGCAGCCTAAACACATAGACCCAAAACACACACACACACACAGAATGAGCACTGAAATGTTAACAACTAATTATATGGCTGGACTACACTATAGAGAAGAGATGTGACATAATGAAACCGAACTGAATCGAAACTGCTCGAGGCCACAGTCACTTTGCAGCAACGTGAAGTCACCCTGCAGTCAAACACGCGTCTGTCATCTTTCTCCTGCAGTTGAACGTTTGAGCTTCTCTAAGATGAAGAATGTGCAGAGTTTGACACAAGAGGAATATCTTCACGTTCGTCTGCGGAAAGTTTAAATATCTCTGTGACCGATGAAAATCTGATTTTAAAAGGCGGGGCTACTGGTCTAATTTGTGACGCCACACACAGTATGGAGGCCAATCCTCGTCGAATATTCAGCGCATACAAGTGTGATGTGGAGAACCTGAAGCCAAGCACACACACTGAGAATGGACCTCACAGTGAAGCAGGAGACGTCATGTGTCCAGAAGTTAAACAACAACATTTGATAACATTTTTAAGTAGACGTAACATTTATTTATTTTTTTAAGGAGCTTGTAGAAAGCCAAAGCATAAAAATAGCTCTTTTCCTTGAAAACATTGTTCTGATTGTGAAATGCCAATTTTACAATGTTTTTTTTTTTTTTTTTTTGTGGCTGAATGTTATCAATAATAGATTTTACATGGTCATATCTGGAATTCTTGATAAGGGAGCAGGAAAAGGGGCCATTTTAAAACTAGTTCGAATAGATTTTAAAAAGGGACCTTGGATAAACTGTGTTAAAGTGAATTCCAGCAGAAGTTGGAAACACTGAACTCATCATCCAGGAAAGGAATCTCTGTATGACTGATACCGACATCTACATCAGATAAGGGAACCTACCCTGAAGGAAAATGTGTTTGTGTCGTGGCAGCATGGCAACAGGTAGCTCCAAACACTTATCACATAACTGAGAAAAATGCTCCAGGAGTGGTCACCCCGAACCCTACGTACACTTTCCTCACCCGGGACAGCTTTTCATTCTGACGTTACGTGTCTTGCTTTTCACATATGTTGGCTTTGAGCGTGATTTGTTTAATTACCTGGAATGCCGCCATTGTGTGGCAATCTCTGCACTAATAATTGCCTTAAATACAGGTTAATGTGTGGAGCCTGGGCTGCTGCACGGGGGGAGCCGGCTCATTACCATTTAATGCTGACTGTTGGTTTACGTGGAGCAGCAGAGAAAGTGTTGCACTTTAACAAGGCTGGACGTGGGCCACGAGGAAAGCCTTGACGGTGCATTGTGTTCGCCTCACATGACTCGATTTTCTCACACCGCGTCCAGAAGAGAGGTTTTCATCTTTTTTAGTAGTCAATAGTCAGAAATAACGTTGTTAGAGTGATAAATAAAAAGGAAAAAACACACGGTCTTGCATTTTTTTTCCCCCTCAATGAGCATCTTTTTAGATTCACTGCCGCCTGCGGGTAATCAGGTCAGCAGTTTAATCATGTGTGACACCAACAGCAGAGGAGAGCGAACAACTCGGGCGCAAAAAAAAGCGAAAAACATCTGAGTGAGACACAGCATTTGTGACTGCTCCAATCGGGCACGATGTCTGAACGACTTCCCGAGCACACAGCCATCATTAGCCTGCATGTTGTGTGGCTCCAGATGACTCGTCAGATCACAAGCCAGCAAGAAACTGCAGCTTTTTCTTCTTCTTCTTCTTCTTTTTTTTTCTGCTGACCTTCCACTCTGCAGGCAAGACCGCGAGAGGCAATGGAGGATGCTCTCGCTGTCCTTTGGTTGCGAAAGAAAGGCGTAAAGTGTGCAACATCCTGTCGTTTCTCAAAGACAACGAACTAAAGTTCAATTAGCTCTGACACTGAAGATTTACGACGTCACCCCGAGGCTTGGCATTCATCCGTTCCATCTAACGGGTGTCTCTCAATCGCCTCTTTCACCCTTCGCCACTACATATGCGGGGGTAATACATCATGTGTGCATGTGTTATTGTGCCGCGGTGGTTAGTGTTGGAAAGTTCACATGAATTACATCACATAATAGGTGGGCAAGTGGGCGACAGACACGACGTCCTCAGCAGCACTGATGCATTTATAATGTTTAGGAACCGTTTGAATTCAAGTGCAGGTGTGTGTCGCCGGCATGGGACCTACACCCTCATCGCTGTCTGTCAGGCTCACACTGCCTTATGTCCTGTTGTGTTGTCTTGACATCTGAGCTCCAGACATGTGATCCAGGATGCTAACCTTGGATTGTCACTGTTGCTCTATCACAAAACCAGAGAGGGGATGGAGCTGTTGGGTGCAGTCTGAATTTTTCTTTTTTCTGCACTTGTAAGAGACATTTCCAAAACACCCACAGTCCCCAGGAGTGCGCTGCTGAGACATTTCCCCTCTTCTTAACTCACCATAATAAGGCAAAAGATGCCTCAGCTACAACAGTCTCACTCCACTTTACTGCTCGCTACGATGTTTGCTCGCACACACACACACACACACACTTTGTTGGCTGTGTTTTCAGCTTTGTTTACCTGCTATCTCCTTTCCCATTGGAAGGCGGTGGGTGCAGGACTGTCTGGTTGTCCTCCATGTCCACGACACATTTTGTATTCAGTTCAATTTCTGCAGAGAGAGGAAGTTTGTTGGGAGAGTGAAGCTCAGTGCGGGGGTGGCGAAAAGTGAAAAAAACACAAATAATTGAAAAAAATAAAATAAATTAAAAATCTCGACTTTCTTCAAAACTGTGAGGCTGTTCAAATGCTGACTCCGGGCTCGTATAGCTCGAGCTGGGAGCAGCAATGGCGAAGAAATCAAAAAAAAAAAAAAAGAAAAGTTTATGATAACGGAGCATGAATCCGAGCAGACACGAGAAAATGCGAGTTTTGCACACAGAAAATCATGGCTGTAGAGACACACTTACCCCTGCGGTTCATGGGCCGGACTCTCACCGCAACTTTTACCTTTGTATCCGACATTTTTTGTCCACTTTTTTTCTTTCCTTTCCTCTCCCACCCCTGCTGTCTCTGCGCCGAGCTATCGATGTATATCGTCTGTTGAGTCTCCGACGAGAAGCCGCCGGATCTCTGCCCCCGAACGACGGGCTCTACTTAAACAACCCCGATCGAGTCCACACCTCGAGGAGAAGACACGGGAATGTGTTCATTTTTTTCCTTTTTCTCCCTCCTTTATATCCATCCGGGTTCGCTTTTTGTGCAAATCCAGCACTGTGCTCCAGCCCCAGACAGCATCCCCACCGCCATCTTCCACTGGGAGCACGACTGCTATCCTCTGGCAGACTGGAGACGGCTGTGTCAGAGAGGGGGAGAGGGGTTCACCCAGCGCGCCGCTTCTAGAGGGGGGAAATAACAGAGAGTGTGTCTGACACGACATGGTCAACATGCCCACATGATGAGTGTCGTTTAAAAGACACAATAAAGAGTACAGAGTGTATTAAAAAAATAAAAAAAAAATAAGAAAAAGGTATTTTGTGTGTCTCTCTGACACACACACACACTTTTAATTGCGTCATCTATTGTTTATGTTTTCTTGAATCAAAATTGGATTTATAATAGGATTGGATTTATATTTAACACTTGTGTTACATTGTGCAGGAGCAGGGCCGGAGCTGTGGTTTAAGGAATACTGAGGGCAGGAGTCCAAGTGTCCCCCACCTCCCTCCTTGACAGCTCTGTTTATATGTTTGTTAATGTCACACATATTTAAAAAGTATTCCTTTTGTTTTTTCTTCACCCCAAACTGTTCCTGTGGATTTGTTTATCACACACACACACACACACACACACCTTTTCGGACCTTCAAAAATGCATAATATGTGACTGTCAATTATGTGGTGTGAACTGCTCTCAGTGAACAAACACAACTAACACATATATAATTTACTTTTACGTATACTTTTGATATTGACATACATTTGATATCAGATACTTTAAGACTTTTACTTAAGTACTATTCCTACTTTCACTTTTTACAGAAGACCCCATGAAGATGACGCTATTTCTATTTGTCCGACCTGTCATCACAGGTTTACGGCCTCATTGACATGAACTGTGAGCAGTTCAGCCAAGAGTGATTTTTTTTTTTATCCCGCTTTGATTGTCTAGCCCCAAAAGGTGAAACTATCCAGTATAAGAAAACAGAAAAAAAGTATTTCATTTATTGTTTACCAGGAAATCCCACTGAAAATCAGTTCTCAGCCAAGGTAGCAGCCATACAAAATCACAGCGTAGTGAAACACAAATTATAAAACACGATATACAACAATCACAATACAGGATAACATGTATTCAAATCACTTCACTCGTTCTTCAGTTTATTGTGATGTTGATCATGTTAATGTAGCCGATTATTTATAATTTATTCATATATTTATTCTTAACCCCTTTAATCTTCTCATGACCCCTCAGATTATTCTTGGGACCCCTTTGAAAGGTCTTGACCCACTGGTTGGGAAACCAGCTATGTATTAATAATTAACACAATTTTATTATTAAAAGCTGGGACATTGACAATATACAAAAATATTAGTCTGACATTACTGCACAACATATATCCTGTCTTATATTTTTTCACATACATTGATTTCATAATGTGCAAAACAAAGCATAAAGTCGCCTAAACCACGTATTGCCTCATAGTCATATTTATTAGATTCAGTGTCAAAGTGTCAATGGTATTATCAACTAATGACTCTATAATATCAGCTACATTTCACACAGACTCTTCTAGGCCTTTTCATACTGAGCTATATGACTGGCCCAGCATCAGATTTAGCAGAATACATCTTCACTGTATGATCTCCGCTGTCCAGAACAACCAGCGTGTTGTTCAGAGACACCAGACCAGCTGGGCGGATGAGGTGGTCTCCCACCAGAGGAGTCAAGGCCGGTCCATTCTGGAGCTTCCCCAAACTCCAAATCATCCCCTGATCGGAGTCGATCACGACGACATCTCCATCTCTGTCGAACGCCACGCCGGACATGTTCAGCCTCACTGAGGACTGCAGCATGAGGCTGAAACTGTCCGTCTCATGAAGGAGGTGGAAGTCTTTTGAAAACACTCTCAGCCTGGTGCGTTGGTGCCTGTGTGCAGGAAGTTGGTCATCAGGTAAATGCTCCATCACTGCAGTGTTCCCAGTCACCTGACAGCAAGTCACTGCTTTTGGACTCTGCAGGTCTGAAATGGCTGTCTGATGCTCCAGGATGAGGCCTCGGGCATAGTCCACTTTGACCTGGGACAGTGTGCCGGCCTGGACGTCTGAGACCAAGATGTGCCCACCGCTGTCTGTGTCCACACCCCAGGGCATGTGGAAGGAGTCTTTGACTGTCAACACGTGGTTTCCCCTGGAAGTGAAAACCTTCACAGCTTTATCTCCTGCATCCGTCACCACCATGTAACCACAGGGAGTCACCGCCACATCCACTGGATAACCGATCTCCCCACTGCCACGTCCTCTTTGTCCGAAACTGTGCAGCTCCTTGCCCTGTGGGCTGAATACCACCACCCTCTTCTCTCCATCATGCACCACCACTATCGTCCCCGCGGACCCCAGAACAGCTATGCCAGTGGGGTTGATGAGAGTCCCCCATCCGCCAAAAACTGCACAGAGGTGCAGAGCTGTGGATGTCAGACCTGCAGCCAAGCCAAAGCTTCTCTTGGCCCTGTGTGGAGGAGCAGAGGATGTGGGACTCCAATGGAACAGCAGCTCCTGCAGGTCACTAAGAACCTGGCAGTGGGAGGTGCTGTCAACGCTGCACAGCTGCCGACAGAACGGGCACTCCAGCTTCCTCAGGAGAGGGTGGGACAGGGCCGTGATGCATTCCAGACAGAGTACATGGCCACAGGAAAGGTTCTGTGGTCTGCGCTCCCTCTGCTGAGTGCTGAACTTCTCGAAGCAGACTTTACACTCCAGCAAGTTGATCTGGATCTCTCTCAGAATCCCAACAGGACTCTTCGGGGAGCCAGGACTCTTGGCCATGACCGAGATATCCTGACGTTCTTTGAAACCTACTGAGGCTGTTCAGTCAGCCGACGCAGGCCGCAGGAGTTTCAGGAGACCAGTAAAAAAAGAAAGACCAGTGATCTGAAAAGAGATGATAGAGAGAATGGTGAAGCGCATATGAAGGCAGAGCACTGCAACATTTTTGTCAACACACTCATGTCCTGTGCTCTAGGCCCAACGTGTCACGTGACATTTCTTCTCACCATCGAGGCTCTCTGCTGCCCTCGTCTGGAAATCAATGTACACACACTAGCTGGGGAGGTTCCCTGGTTATGTCCCCTGTCATGTTTTTAAAAAAGACAGCCGAAGTAAATAGCATTAAAACACATTTGCTTACTCTTTTTGTATTACAACAGAAAGGTGTCACAATGATGTGCCTGAACACTCACATGTGACAGTTGCAGGTAACTCTCTCTAGATGTACCTCTGCTACAACTCTTCATGTTTAGGACTACATGGCATAGCTGTTCTATTCTATTCGCAGGGACATCAACGGTACCTTCCAATACATCTTGTTATAGGTCAGCACAAGGCAGCTATTTCAGTCTGAGTTCCGTGGTGTGCAGAGCGAGTGAAATCTGATCCCAGACAGGCAGTGCTTGAGTCAGCCAATCCGACACTCCTTTGCTGCGGCACAGCGCTCGAGGGGTCAAGCAAGGTCGCTCATGATTTCCTATTGTTAACAGCCTCCAACTTAAGTGCATGTAATAGTAAAATCAAATTATAGATCTACTGAGTAATAAAAAGAGATTTATTGTTGAAAGTTGGGTGTAAACGCGGTTCTGACGGTCCAAGAAATACAACTCACAAAAAATGTTAAGAGGAAATGTAAAATATTTTAATATGTTTCATTATTTCACAGTGAAAAAAGAACAGCACAAGTCATTTTCAACAGAATTGCTTTTGGCAAATGACATCTAAATCCAGACACAATGTACCATTTATAGTGTCTACTGTAGCCTGGTCCATTCCACAGAGGTCAACGTCTGGATTGTCGAGGATTATGAGGGATATATCTGTACTGAGATGATGCTGACAGAGCAAATGAAAATAAACATTCAGAATAGCACTCGAAGTACAGAAGAATCAAAGACATAAAGCCCAAATTTAGTCCCAGTGCAAACTGAGAAAAGTTTCGAATAAAAAAAAACAACAACATGCAAAACAGGCACAAAGAGCAAATTAAAATGTTACAATGTCAGTGAGAGACATGAAGAGAACAATACTGGCATCCTGGTGTGTGGTGTTATATAAATATCTGTTGACTACTATTGTAACATTTTCCTACCAAAACACTTGATCTGATTTAACACAGCCATGCAAATGCAACATATGCAACAACAAGAAGGTCGACAGCAAAACAAAGCCTGACAACACATGCAGGATTTTTTTTCAGTAATTGCCCTCTCTTATCAGTACAGTAAAAAAAAAAAAGAAAAAAAAAAAAAGATAGCAGCCACAGATGGACAGGAGAGTAAAATCACTCAAAGTCACAATGATTCACAAAATACTCAAACATTACAAAATGTACAGTATTTGCAAGAAAACATTCTGAAAAGTGCTTAAACTGTGTGCTTTGCTTTGTTCCAGGTCAAACAAAAAACCTCAGTTGATAACAAGCTAAAGCTGTCTTGCATTGAAATCCTGCCCACATTCAAATCCAAACATGTGTCAACATCTGTGATGTAAATAGACAATAAAAAACAGACGCTAATAAAAAAGACTTCAGCCTTCCTGGGCTATGAACATAGAGGCTCCGATTAATTTGATAAATTCTAGATAATGGCTTTTAACATTGAAATGTGTTGAACCAACATACTGGAGTTAAGACCGGTGTTAAACCGGTCAAATGCACATTAACCATCAATGATATACTGTATCATAGGATAAATGTTTCTAAATTATAGTTTCTCAGCTACAATGATCATGCAGTCACATCTAGAATCGGCAGTTTTTGTTGACGCCTCTTTCCCTCAGACATTCGCACTCTTTCTCTTGCTTTCACACTCACGCAAACCTGTGATCAGTGGTTTAGGAGGAGTTTTTTTTTTATCATTATTATTATTATTTTATTTTTTTATAACTACAGCTCACAGTTAGGCATATATCTCTGTTGTCCAAGCCTCTGTACAATCCTGCTAACACTGCATGGACCTGTTCTGTCCCTCCTGTCTCTACTCCCTCTACTGTAGCTTGGGGCTTTCTAGACTTCAATTACACCAGGAAGTGGTTGCATCTTCATCCCCCCCCCGCCTTTTTTTTTTCAACCTGTGATCCTTCACACCAGGCTCCTTGGAGTGAGTTCAGGAGTCACCCACCAGCCTTTAACTCCAACTCCTACTGGCTGTCCAGGCCGTTGATGGATTTGGTGTTCCCTCTGCGTCTGGTCGTAGGGCTGTTGTCGTCCAGCTCCGTCTCTCCTGGAACATGGGGGTCAAACACTTGGAAATAAGTTTATAAAAAGACGTGCCTGAACTTTGCACACCGACACTTGGCGTACAGCACCATTCCAAACACTAGGGGTCAGCCTTTTACAGAAGTACAGTTGAAGGTTAATGTATATTTTTTATATGGTTGATAAGTTACAATAAAGTCACTCTACCTTTAAATCCTTCTGAGAAGAAGTCAGCAGATTCTGTGTAATTACTGTCTTCACATTCTGAGAGGCTCTGTGAGAGGGGAGCAGGTCAGACACATGACACACATACCATTAACTGGACAGGGAACATATAGCAGCTAACAGACAACGTACAGCATTCATGGTACACTGAGTGATAAGTATCTTTACAGGGACATATATATGGAACATATAACATTACAGGCTTCACTGATTAAGAAACAATGGACAAACAAGGAATTTTATAAAGAGTATTAAGAGTACTTCTGTATTGACATGCAGGATTGCAGTAAATCATTTCCAGTGAGAAACATCTGCAAAACCAATTAACTTGTGGTGGACTATGATGCTTCAAATATGGAGGTTGCTGCAAGGATGCCGCGAATTATAAACTGTGGGTGCTTCACAAACATCTTTAACCCAGCAGCACAGAAGAGCTATACGGTCACCACAGTTTCAAGGTCGTCACCTGAGACTTTTATCAGCGTTTCAGTATCAGACCAAATATGAAATATGGTCACAGCCTCCACTTCTGTTCTTGAGTTATATCATCGAATAATGGCCAGAAAATTGGGTTTGCAGAACATTATGATGTTAAAGACATAACTTTATCCTATTAGATATTCATGTGAAATTTAGTAAGGATTAGCGTATGAAATCTTGAGTTATGGCCAAAAACTAGAGGTTTTGTACGGACACAATGACCATCTTTGAGTAAAAATGGATGTTTCCACAAAATCTAAAGAAATTCCCTCGAGACATTCCTGAAATATTGGTTCATGAGGATGGGACAGATGGACAAAATGAAGTGTGTGTTTCAGTTCTCAGAAGTGGTTTGTAAATGTTACAAACAGGTCAATATGGTAAAACCAACTTGAACGTAAAAGTGACTCAGGTGACCAACTTGGAACATGCTGCGATATTTACACAACTAGATGCATGTCCAGAGGGGGCTTTTGTTTCATCACTTGTACTGATGTTTAAAACAAACACATCACAAACTAAATAAACTCACTAAATTACTTAGACAATTTAGGTGACTGTTTTATTATATATATGATGTACTTTGAAGCAATAAACGTACCTTTCCTCTTGGACCATAATTTTCAGCAAACCACACCATTCCATATAGGCACAGGAATGTAATGAAGGCCTGAAACGGATCAAACAAGACAGTGTTAATAATTCAGGGAATTTTTTTCAATGTTAAAATGTTTGGGTTTTTTTAAGGTTAAATAGATAGATATGTGAGAAATAATAGAGTGTCAGCAAAGTTCAGCCACGTGTTTTCATGTGTTTCAAAGCATGATGAGCCTTCTACTAACTGCACAAGACCATCGTAAATCATTCTGACACAGAAATGTGGCAGTGCTGTGATCCTGATCTCACCAAACACAGCAGCCAGAGGATCACATAGAGGATCTGTGTTTTCGAGAACAAGTCCTGTCCAAACTTAATACACGCCAAGGCCTCCAGGAAGGCTATCGCTCTGTGAATGAGGAGAGAAAAACCAACACACACACACACACACAACTGAAACCTCTGACCCACATGGACTAAACATTCACAAAACAAACATGGCTGTGTGTGTGGCTTTTACATGACAGCAGCGACTATTTGCTTGGTGAGGTTTATCACCCCAGTAGATCAGATAACATCACCTCTCTTATTTGCTCTCAGTGTTTGAGGCTATCTGGTATGCACACCACAGGTACACTACAGTTCATATCGATACATAATGTGTAGTACAACTAATTTTGAGTCAGGGCTACAACTTCGGTTTCACTTACCCAAACACCCAGCACTGGGTCCCAACTCTCTTGCACTGTGTGTCTGTAAGGTACGCATAATATTGCCTAAAGTGAAAAGCAAACACAGCGCAAATGTTAGCAAATTTCACCTGCAGCTCCACTCACTTAAGTCTGTTTGTTAAAATTTAAAACATTTTGTCTATTCAGACAAAAAAAACAGGAATGACCTGTTCAAGGATTATTTCCCTTCTGATGAATAAATGAGCGATTCAAATACATGTTCTTACCTCACTGTCGGAGCTGTGATGATACCGATGAACAGGATCCGACACCAGCTGAGAGCATGGCTCGCAGGAAAGACGAAAATATGCTTGAGGAAGAATGTGTTCAACTCTGTTAGCTACGGACAGAGAGGGAAACAGACAGGAGAGGATAATGTTTCATATGTCTAATGTAACACAGTGAGTAATGTATATAACATTGAGAAGTAGGACAGAGCCACATTTCCATTTCTTTGCCTCTGTTCTAAAGCACATTGGTTTTGAAAGTATGAAGGCCTTAAAGCTGCAAGTCAACTTCAAGTCCAGCGTGGTACAGTACAGACTACAGAGCCAACACAATAAAAACTGTCAGTGTTGTACTCATCATGAACAATACCAGGACCCTGGAACTGAAACAGCTAAATGGCATTCAGCCCATCATGTGTGAGAAAATATATGAGAGCCACAGGTATGCCTACATGAGGAACTGACTGATCCAACAGTAATTATATATACAGAACTATATATTCCCTGTTGCGATGTGCCCTTTGATGGTTTAAGTTGCCTTGCATAACTGCCCTTCACACAAAAACTTGTTGGAAAATTGCCAGACTATTACCATATTGCCTTCTCTGTCATGAGCAGACTTTTGTCTCACATGTTTACTGGCGTTACCATGCACCAGTCTCTGGCTGTGTTCATATTCTCATACTAACTTACAATTAATACAAAATGTGATCTCAGATTGTGTATATAGTGCATTACAACTGCATAGTATGTGGATTCTATGTAAGTGAGAAATTAATAGATGAGTATCACAGATTAGCACAACTTTCTGAGTATGTGATGTGAGATTACTGTAATTACTAAACCAGCCAAAACAGAACTGTGTTTGACGTCGGACCAGTATGTTGTGATTGATATGGTCATGTGATAAATTCACATGTGATGTGATGCAGTGACATGGTCGTCTCGAGTATACGTTAGTGTGAACGGTCTTCTGGTAAATGAATGATTAATCATTAATGTAGTAGACAGTGTGCAGTTTATACTCAAGGGTGTCAAGATTGAATAATGGCCAGAAAAGTGTTTTTTCTTTGTGTGTATTTGAAAAGAGGGTTTACTAGCAGGTAATGAACTGAATGAACCAAACTGATAACCTTTCCAACCTTTCTAACCTTCACTGATTTGGTTAGGAAGAGGGCTTACTCGGGACAGATTTATGAAACTGAACTTTTTAATTCTTTGTTCTTTACTGTTGAATCACTGGAGGGTATTTTTTGTTGAACTCTGGAATCTTAATTTTTGGTGAATGTAATTGAACTTGTCTAACACTAACCTGTAAAAAGCCTGTAGACAGAGGATAAAGTCAAGTTGTGACAAACACCCCATCGTTTTCAAGAATTTAACATTGTTTTGACAGTTGTCAGCGTATACAACCGATGATCTGTTGGTCATTACAAAACCAGATGTGAATCAAACAATAGCAACTGAAATCTGAAATATTGTGAAAGATGTGGAGATTCATGCAACCCTAGTACACACTGAGTGAGTATGTTTTAGGCAGTATGTCAGCATGTAATTTTGAATCAATTTTGAAACAGTCTCTGCTTTTAGTGACCATAAATCTCCCTCACAGCAGACATGATGTCATAGCAATAGACAAGGACAGGTGTGGCAAATAATGACAGCTCTGTTCTATTTACATGTGTCAGTCGGCAATGCCAGTGAGACTACAAACACATACCCAGGACTGGCCCACCATCAAGGAATGTAGCCATTATCAAAGGTTACACCTGTGTTCAACCAGTCAGAAGGTGTGCTGTGAGTAAGGTCTACTGGCAATGAGACTCTTGATAAGTGCTTTATTACAAGCAGGTGCACTTAAAAGGTCAAACACTTAAGTCTGTAGTTGAAACATGTAGACTGTCTGTTATTACTTCTTATTTCAAGTAATACAATCTGGACCTTTCTTGATTACATCTAATGTTATAATTGTCTTTTTTCCTTCTTTTCGTTTTTAATAATCTGGCAGTTTTCTGTATGTAGATTGTAAAAAGGTAACTCGTTGCTTTGGGTTGAGGCTGGGACACTAACAAAAGATCCTCTTACAATGCAAGTCACACTTGGATTAACAAATTGGCAACAATGCTGACGGTTCATTCTGGGGGACACTTTGTCCAAGGCCCTCTCTCTCATCCACACTGGGAGTTAATGAGAGGGAGGCCTGCTGCCGTGTTATTCACTCATTTGGCCGGAAGCCTGTGTGGTTCAACCCTGTGAAGAGCAGCTAAACTGTCACCAAGATGAGCAGGGCTGAGCTGTCCCACATCTCCTCAACTAATTCTTAAAGACTGGTAATTACTTTTTAAAGCCTCAAGAGAGCTGCCTAAATGAGGGAGAGGGGAGGACAATGTTGTTTCATCACCATATGAAAATGAGAAAAACAGCAGCTTCCATTGCCAGTGGTAAAAAAACCTGGCAGCCATAGTTGACTCTTCAGTGGAGAGCATTAGAACTTCTCCCTCCATGGTTTTCTCATTCATAAATCGCTGCCAAGTAATCCAGCCTCTCTTTCACTCTTATGGGATTAGCTGTTAATGTGTGGACAGCAGGAGGCTCATGAATTATATGGATCCATGTGAGACAGGTTTTGGATTTCAACAACGGAGGGGGTAATTAGATTAGCCCGGACTTAGCATGCAGAGCTCATGGGATGATCCCCAACTAGTCAGCGCTTAAGTCACCGTGAGATGGTGAGAGATGATTTTGCCAGTGACACACCTGCCAAATGATCATGAACAGGTAGACGCCCGCCACTCGCTGCAGGGAGGACTTTGGGTCCAGCCAGCGTACGTAGGTCCAGCTCGCAGGGGTGAACTGTAACATGGCTCGCTTGATCTTCCCTGTGGTGGTGTGGATGTCCCTGGATGGGAAGCACAGGAGAAGGATTACAAAGACTTGCAGATAGATTTACAATAAGTATTATGTTAGTGCAGTAGACAATGCCTGATGAAAGCAACGCCAACGCATCAATCATTCAAGTGCACTCCGCAATGATGAAAATGTGAGATCATATTTCCAAACAACAGTTTATGCATCTTGAGATTGCATCTTGAAGGACTTGAGCGAGTGGAATATCACAGCGTTACAAAAGAGTAGTTGCAAATTTAACTCATAAGTTATGGTTACTTATCTGAATTTAGATGTTTCACTTAAGGAAC
Organism: Acanthopagrus latus; assembly: GCF_904848185.1. NCBI lineage: Eukaryota > Metazoa > Chordata > Actinopteri > Spariformes > Sparidae > Acanthopagrus > Acanthopagrus latus. Next base: position 16,448,147 of record NC_051055.1, read on the forward strand.
ACTTTTATGATATTGATTAAAGCCATCAATAAAATGTTTAAAAACACAGAGACAGGCCTGCATGATATGAGGAAAATCTGTGCTTGTGTGATAACATTGTTTAATAGTTTGACAACAATGTGACAAATTCAAGTGCCCATATCAGCCCTTCTTTCACACCTCAGCCATCGTACTATCTAACCTCACAGTCGCCACCAAATTGACACCAATTCATCTGAGGGTAGTCGACTGTTGGCTGTGGCTCGATCTGACTAGCTGAATGGTTGCATGCCGAGGCTGAATGCACGGCGCATGTTAATACAAAGATTTTTTTCCTATTTATCACTGCCACTTTGTTAGATGCATTACAGCTGATTCAGGGTTGATACCATGAAATTGATCCACAAGATTTACAGTTTAAAACACCACTTCCATTTTCACAACCTATAGCACCAATCACAATGTTGTTTACCATAACTTGCAGGTAGAAAACCTCTGCGCCACATCACTGTTGGGTAGATTTAGTTTATCAAATGCAACACAGTACATAAAAAGCACAGCAAAAAAACATCTGATGCACCACCTTGTTTGCCAAGTAAGACACCAGCTGTCTACCTGGAAGTGACTGTTGCCGTCAGTGTCATAGTGATTTGGTCTATAAATGGCTTGATAAAATAGGTATGTTTTTGTTGGTGCCGGATATAATTGTAACAGACAGCACAGGCTGTAAGGTCATACTTAATACTGGCCCAGTGGTAGGTCCTCATCTCCAGAAAACGGCAGACAGTCATGCCGAGCCAGATGCCTCCTCCATTACACAGCAGAATGTCCAGAATCACCTGGTCCCACCAGCACTCGGCAAAGTTAGGCAGCAGATGCATGAAAAACAGCTGTAGGAACAAGAGATTAGGAGGCTTTAGGAGTGTACACCATGTTTGAATCTCTGTGAACTCCTTAGACTAAAATAACATTTGATAAATGTTACATAAAATGCGGCCAAAACCCATCAATTTTCCACCAGATAAACCACTTACATCACCAGATTACATGACCTTAAAATTACAAAAAGAAAGAGACAGGCGGGCATGTGAATGTGTGATAACCTCATCGGCTGTGCGCTCCCTTACCTCAGTAAGCTCCCAGGTAATACTGATGGTCCAGCAGAGGCCATAGCTGCGAATGAGCAGGGCCTTCATACCCCATCCCCAGAAATGGCTGAATGCGAAAATGTCAAAATGGCTCAAGATCCTCTCCCAGGTGATGACATGGCAGTTCACAGCATAGTCCTGCAGAGAGGGAAGCACAGACAGCCTCATTATAATGATTGATAATCCCCCCCGCTAGTGAACACAACTGGTGCATGCAAATCAATCTGAAAATTATTTTCTGCGTAAGACTAGAGCACGCCACTCACCATTATGTCCGCCTCTCTTTTGGCATAACGCAGGTTTGGGTCGAGCCAGTACATTAGCTGCTTCACCTGCTGCCAGTTGAGGAAGATGACGAGAACCAGGAACAGGAAGTAGAGGACACTCAGACCTTAACAGCAGAGAAAACGTGACATTAAGAATGGAAATCTGAAGTCCAAACTAAATCTGGATTCCCTCTTGGAAAGTTTTAGCAGTACTCACCAAAAACTATTCGCCATATTGCCGGATGTGGTCTGGTGAACGGACCTACAGCGAGGCACATGAAGATACAATGTCAAAGATGATTGTGACTGGGAGTTCACTTTGCACTCACAAACAACAAACTACTATTTATCCAGGAACCCTTAAATCAGACTAAATCATTTAAAATAACAGACTTCTCTTGAAGATTAGCCATGGAAAATGAGTGTCATGTAAGTTCTCCTTTTTGTATGTTTATTTGCATCTCTTGACATTGCACATCCTGTGATGTGATTACTGCACATGTGCACATTGTGCAACCCTTGTATACATGCTGTGATTGTGTTAGCAATCTGGTTTCATATCATCGGTATGTAATCCAATATCAGACCATTAATTACTCAGGCTGTTATCTATTGCACATCCCTATTTTTTGCATTATTTATCACATATACTCATCATATCCCTGGACACGTCTGTCGGTGCCAGATGTGATTTAGGGATTTGAGAAGGAGCTCAAATCCCTGCAGTGAGAACTGATGAACAACATCAAAATGACCCTGGTGATGATTTAGCAATACGATCTATTTTCAAGTCATAACTCTCATAAGGGGGAGCTTCCCTGTTCTAACTAAATGTGTCATGTAATGTAGTCATTATTACTTGCTGTCCTGACATGTCTAATGTCTGTGAACCCCCTCCAGCCTAACTAAGGGCTGTGTAACTACACTTGACTACGGCCAAATTATAACTTGAGTAGCTCACCGTTAGGAAATGCCAATACACTGATGACAAGGAAGAAGGAGATGACCAGGATGAGCCCCACCCAGAGATTACTGTCAGGATTCCCATCATCTCTGCAGGCAGGGTAAACACAAACATATCCCAACAAACAGTTCAATCCACCAGTGAGACTGCTAAACAGACCATTTTAAAAACAGAGTGTACTTTCACATGTGAAAGTATGACATATCTTCAAGTTGCAAACACATCAGTGGTCTGTATTATGTTACATCTGTGAGGCCATTTGTTGTCTGCACAGCTGAAAATCACTTTAAAATGCAACATTATGACTCATTTCCTAGCTAAGTACATTGTTGTAGCTAATGCCAGCACAGGAAACAGTGTTCATCACTGGACTAACGTCACAAAACACTTATTTTTATTAGCTGGAGGTAAACAAATGAATGACAACAAAAGGGAGCAGCCATCATCTACAGTTATTTCAGCGGCTGTGTGGGGATGTACAGCTCCTTTGTGTGACACAAATCCTGTAAAGAGAAGCTACACGCTAGCTAAACCCTCCCCGTGTACCTGGCTCGGTCACAGCATCACTGCTGCTGTTAGCCGAGCGGCTAGCTGCAGCTTAGCCCTCGGAGCTAGCGTTAGCCGCGAGCGACTTACCTTGTGAAGGCGAAATACATCAAGCTGAGCACCGTGCATGTCAGCAGCGTTATCGTGTGCGGCTTGTAGAAGAAGTCTATGGTGATATCCTCAACCTGCTGCTCGTTTATCATTCGGAAATGCATTCTGTAATTCACATCATCCTTGCTCAGGGTATGAGATCCGCTGTACACGGACGCCATAGATGGACGCGGTCAGGAGAGCAGCGGCAGCAGCAGCATGCAGCGGCAGCGGCTCCTCACGAGAGAGTAGAGACCCAGCAGCAGACAGCAGGGACCACCACGACCAGGAAATACTTCAAGTAAATAGAAATTGTCACATAGCTAGATATTGGCGTGGAGGTTGTAAGTGACAGCTGAGCGGAATGAGCAACAGAGGGTTAAAAAAGACACACAAAAAACAGAAAGGGTAAGACAGCTTTAGAGAAAACGTCAACTTTTGATTGTGATTGGTGTGCATGTTTTGTAGGGAGTGTCCCAAAGCGGAAGAGTGCACATGCCCTCCTTCATCATGTGCCGCTATGATTGTTTTTTCAGCGTGACCTCCGCGCAGTGCAAGGACTCAACGAGTGAACAGACTTGAAGCTTCTGACACACCAAATGACTACACTTATCTCAAACTGTGACCACTCATGTTGGTGTTTAAAAACAAAACAAACACATGACAGCCGACAGCTTTTTTGGGGCAACTTAAACGTGGTGTAACAAAACAGTTATTTGAATGTCAAATGGAGGTGTTTCCTAGAAAACATCCCTCACTGAAAAGTACGTCTACTTGACTTTAGTTCGTGTGTGTTTGTCGCCCCCACGTGGCCGCTCCTGGCGTCACACGTCACTAAAGCCCCAAAACATCCTGCAACTCACAACAGGGTGCAAGAAGTCACCCCAAAGATCTACTGTTCATATTCTCTCTTATGTTTAAGGAGACATTTTGAGAAGTTACATTACATGTTTTTCTCTCCACTTTTAGTAAATTGAGCAAAATGGATAACACAATAATCCTGGAACGATCAGCAAGGATCAGCTTAATTGTATAAGCTGCAGAACAGGTTTGTTTTTCAGAATTACCTTAAACTTTTGCGCTTACAATGACAGATGTTACATTTTCCCCCCCTCTGTTTTTGCCCTTGATTATTGTGAGTCCAAACAACATTTCATTTGTCATTTGTAGCAAAAATATCACAGCAAATTTGTGTTACCCTTTTGTTCCCTAACTGAAGCCAAAAGCAGATTTACCATTTGGGGAATGTTAACATGTGTTTTGATCTTAAAACCAGCTTATTATTTCTGGCTGTTATCTGTCCAAAGTAGAGGAGTGTGTTGGGGGTCCACAAGAAGACAAATAAACCACTGATAAACAAAATGATAAAAATAAAAAATAAAGAAAGACAGAAAACATCAGTGGTGGCAAAAGTACTGACAATCTGTACTCAGGCACAGTTACAGTTACATTACTCAGATATTACTCAATTCTAAATAAGAGTTATAGTATTAAGATAAAACTTAAGCAAAAGTACGAAGTATTCTTCTCAAACACTCCTCGGAGTATTAGTTACTTTTTATCTCTTGATGTTCGGTGTTTCACTGTTTTTTTACATCAGTTTTTTCATTGGCCCGTTTTTGATCAGATGGTCTTATTGGCTATAAAAATGCAGATGGAAGGTTTAAATATGAATTCAAATTGTTCTTGGTACAAGTGCCCAAAAAATTATTTAATATCAGTAATATGAGGAGCTGAACTACATCTTTTCCATCCCTGTAAGATAGTGGAAAAAGTAAAAAAAAAAAGTTTAATTACTTATGGATAAAGATTTGAAGAACAATACAATAATAAGACAACAACAATAAAAATTAAGTCTTGGATTCAAGAATCTGTCAGCCGTTTCAACTTTTCTACTTCATTCAGGATTACAGGCAAGGCTTGACTTTGAGCAATAATTAGCAACAAAAGCGGAGATAGTTGGGCTTGAAGCCGCATATGTTGTGGATAGTTGGGGGCCTAAAGCACATTTTCGAGCAAATTCATCTAAAAGCGTGATGAAACTCAGGTCATACTGAAATGAGCAAGTGACCCTTGGGGTCAAGATGGCTGCCACATCCAATATGGCCGCTGCCTGAAGAGGGTTCCGCCTATAACTTTTGAACCACATGAGTAACAAATAAAAAACCTGATATCTTTTTCAGCTTAAGTGATCATGGGAAACACATAGGAATGTTAATATTTATAACCTGGTGCATCTGGACCCCTTAATCCTCCAATTCCAATATGGCCGCTGTCCAAAAAAAAAGCCGTTTTGGCTGTAGTATGGGCCTTACACCCCATTTTTCACGCCAATTCATCTACAAGCACAGATGCAGCTGACGGAATACTAAAATGATTTAGCAAGGGTGCCCGAGCCAATGGTCCCTGAGACCAAAATGATGACCAAATCCAATATGGCCGCCTCCTGGAAGGGATTAGGCCACAGCTTTTGTGCCAGATGAGATACAAATACAAACTTGATGTCTATTTTACCTTTTTTGACCATGACCATTTTCAGCCAAGTGTTTTTTTTTTCTTTCTATCTCTACCGCTCTCTCACTCTGACACACACACATGCGCAAACACACACAATTTTCTTGCACACGTTTGAATTTGAACAGTTAAAACTGTGAAAATCTTTGATTCAAACATATCTGTGATCATGAATTTAAAGAAAAGTGTTTTTGTTGTGTACCATAACATGTGACTTATGGCAAAGAGGCACACACGCACACAGTGAAGGCTGAACATGATAATATCTCAAAAACCACTGGTAGAGTGAGAAAGTCAAGGCGTGAGGTGATCTCATCTTTCAAAGTATCTGCAGGGGAGTGAAGATGTTGTCTGAACACTGTTTCAGACAGATATTGAGAGTGAAATAGTTCCGGCTCCAGACGAACTTGTTATGAATCCCAGCTTAATGCAGTGTAACTTAACAGCTACTTGAATGTCAAATGAAAGTGTTTCCAAAAAAACATCCCTCATTGAAAACTACGTTTACTTGATTTAATTTAGAGTGTGTTTGTCGCCCCCACGTGGCCACTGCTGGTGTCACACGTCACTAAAACCCCAAAACATCCTGCAGCTCACAGCAGGGTGCAAGAAGTCACCCCAAAGATCTACTGTTCATGTTCTCTCTTGTGTTTTAGGAGACACTTTACATGTATTTCTCTCCAGTAAACTGAACATAGAGATAAAAACAATAATATTGCAACGACAGAGTACCCTGGGGAAAGGATCAGCTTAGTTCAACACATTTAAATTCACAAAATTACCTAAAACTTTTACGTTTACAAAGGCAGATATTTAATTTTTCTTCCTCTGTTTTTGCTCTTGATTATTGTGAGTCCAAGCAACATTTCATTTGTCGTGTGTTGCAAATATACCACAGCAAATTTGTGTTACCCTTTTTGTTCACTAACTGATGCCAAAAGCAGATTTACCACTTAGGGAATATTTGCATATGTTTTTATCTTAAAACCAGCTTATTATTTCTGGCTGTTATCTGTCCAATGTAGAGAGGTGTGTTGGGGGTCCACAAGAAGACAAATGAACCACTAATAAACAAAATAATCACTTTTATTTGCTGATTCTCAAAGAACAGAATGAAAAATAAACAATGCTTAAAAAAAGAAAAAAGACAGAACACATCAGTGGTAGAAAGAGTACTGACAATCTGTACTCAGGTACAAGTACAGTTACATTACTCAGATATTACTCAATTACAAATAAGAGTTATAGTATTAGAATAAAACTAAAAGCAAAAGTATTCTTCTCAAACACTCCTTGGAGTGTTAGTTACTTTTTATCTGTTGAAGTTCAATGTTTCAATGTTTTTTATGTCAGTTTTCTCATTGGCCCGTTTTTGATCAGATGGTCTTATTGGCTACAGAAATGTAGATGGAAGGTTTAAATATGAATTCAAATTGTTCTTGGTACAAGTGCCCAAAAAATGATTTAAGCTCACTTTTTCCACCCTTGTGAAATCGTGGATCTAAGTAAAAAAAGCTAAATCACTTATGGATAAATATTTGAAAAACAATAAAGATTAAGTCTTGAACTGAAGAATCTGTCAGCCGTCTCAACATTTCTACTTCATTCAAGATAAGAACAGTCAGGATTACCCATGTTGACGGACAGCTGGGTATCAATAATCCACTAAAGTGAGCCAAAGTGGTGGTCTACAGTACCACAATGCAGAATAATAGTCAAGCAGCACAAAATCTCTTACAACCTTAAAAACGAACATTTGAATCACGTACAATGCAACAATATAATCACAATGCAATATAATCAGGCAAACATATAAAACAATAACTGATGTCCAACAAGTGGAGCACTCACATAAAAGCTGCTGTTTGCATATTTTCCAACTACTTCTGAAATGAAAAGAATTGGTATTTTTTACATTCTTTGTTCATTTGCATGTAGAGGGATCAATGTTTGACATTGACACTCCACATTGTCAATAAGTGGTCGGTCGTTGGTTTGTTGAGCTCCATCACACCTTTAATCTCAGTCTCCTTGTTTCAGCAGTATGATGGGCTGCAGAACAAAGAAGGAGCAAGATTACTTACAAAGAATCTTCTTCCTCTTCCTGCATTTGTATATGTGAAGAAAACGACGTACCAAAGTGTTGAAACTTTGTCTGCATACAGCTTTACTCAACCAGTAGATCAGGAACACGGCCATTAACTTTTCAACAACCAGCAGAGTCAAAATCAGCCCCATGATTCCTTCAATGAACTATAAAAATAGTAGAAGTAAATACACATTTGCTATTTCAGAGAGACACAGAGGTTACTTAATACAAGATAGATGCTGTTTACCTTTATCCTGTTCCGCGGTGATGTAAACGCTAAATCCAATCCACACACGCAGCCTGCAGCAAGTGACCAGAAGAGGCTGATGATGTTCAGGGAGAATGACAGCTTTGTCTGGAGGGTAAAAACACAGTAATGATGCAGCTGTTACTGAAAAACATGAGGAACCAAAAGAAAATACATCACAATACTGAAGACGTTTCTCACAAAACCAGGATCAAACTACTTGTGGTGATTTTGATCCATGTTTCAAATGAACAGATTCAAATTATTTACACATTCCGAAAATACGAAGAACAGATTTTTATCTTACCACATGCATGTTGGGAGATCGTCCAGCTGCGTAGGACAGCATGCCAGAGACCACAAACTAATATGATGATAATACATAGAAGGTATAATACTGACGTATGCAGAAAATCAAAGAATGCAAAGTAAATAACAATGGAAATGTTTTCTAAGTGTATTCCCCTTAGTTATACAGGTTTTTCCCTAAATCATCATTGAATAACATTTTTATTTTTACATCTGTACTTACCACAACACTGGGTAGAGTGTAGATAGGTGTGAGGATCTGTCCGTAGGGATGTCTGGGATAAAAAAGCAGACCGAGGGTGACAAGGAACACACCAGCGATGGCCTGGACCGCCTAACAAGAAAAGAGAAAGATACCTCATCACAGTGCTGCATCTCAGTCGAGTTAAAGCAAAAAATACGGGCTCATGATGATGACTCCACCTGTGTAAGAAACAATTCAACTTACCCCGACAGGTTTAGGTTTCCCATTGAGTGCAAAGACCTTGTAGGAATCTTTGTACACACAGCGAAATTTCTCCGGCATCAGTTGACCCTCCCGAGCGTCGTTCAGACTCCCAATGGGAATGGTGATGATCATTGATTCGTCACACACAAATGTCTTCTTCATTCTCCTGGGAATAAAAACAAAGGTAAAGGATGTTAAAGCAGGTTACATCTCTGTGGTGATCTGTCGCTGAGGTCTTCATCCATTACCTTCCTCACTTCTCGTGTCTGGATTCAGATCTGAACTTCTCTCTTCTCTGTAAAATGAGTTTGATGAGGAAATGACCCAGGAAGCCAAGTGTTTTTTTTTTTCTTTCTATGTCTACCGCTCTCTCACTCTGACACACACACATGCGCAAACACACACAATTTTCTTGCACACTTTTGAATTTGAACAGTTAAAACTGTGAAAATCTTTGATTCAAACATATCTGTGATCATGAATTTAAAGAAAAGTGTTTTTGTTGTGTACCATAACATATCACTTATGGCAAAGAGGCACACACGCACACACACACACACACACACACACACACACACACACACACACAGTGAAGGCTGAACATGATAATATCTCAAAAAACACTGGTAGATTGAGAAAGTCAAGGCGTGAGGTGATCTCATCTTTCAAAGTATCTGCAGGGAAGTGAAGATGTTGTCTGAACAGTTTCAGACAGATATTGAGAGTGAAATAGTTCCGGCTCCAGACGAACATGTTATGAATCCCAACTTAATGTGGTGTAACAAAACAACTATTTGAATGTCAAATGAAAGTGTTTCCTAGAAAACATCCCTCACTGAAAACTACGTTTACTTGATTTAATTTAGAGTGTGTTTGTCGCCCCCACGCGGCCGCTGCTGGTGTCACACGTCACTAAACCCCCAAAACATCCTGCAGCTCACAGCAGGGTGCAAGAAGTCACCCCAAAGATCTACTGTTCATGTTCTCTCTTATGTATTAGGAGACATTTTATGTGTTTTTCTCTCCAGAAAATTGAGCATAGAGGTAAAAACAATAATATTGCAATGACAGAGCACCCTGGGGAAAGGATCAGCTTGGTTCAACACATTTGGATTTACAAAATTACCTAAAACTTTTACGTTTACAAAGGCAGATATTTAATTTTTCTTTCTCTGTTGTTGCTCTTGATTATTGTGAGTCCAAACAACATTTCATTTGTCATTTGTAGCAAAAATATTACATCAAAATTGTGTTACCCTTTGTTTCCTAACTGATGCCAAAATCAGATTTACCACTCCGGGAATATTCACATATGTTTTTATCTTAAAACCAGCTTATTATTTCTGGCTGTTATCTGTCCAATGTAGAGGAGTGTGTTGGGGGTCCACAAGAAGACAAATGAACCACTAATAAACAAAATAATCACTTTTATTTGCTGATTCTCAAAGAACAGAATGAAAAATAAACAATGATTAAAAAAAGAAAGAAAGACAGAAAACATCAGCGTTAGAAGGAGTCCTGACAATCTGTACTCAGGTACAAGTACAGTTACATTACTCAGATATTACTCAATTACAAATAAGAGTTATAGTATTTAAATAAAACTAAAAGCAAAAGTATTCTTCTCAAATACTCCTCGGAGTATTAGTTACTTTTTATCTGTTGAAGTTCAATGTTTCAATGTTTTTTATGTCAGTTTTCTCATTGGCCCGTTTTTGATCAGATGGTCTTATTGGCTACAGAAATGTAGATGGAAGGTTTAAATATGAATTCAAATTGTTCCAAAAAAATGATTTAAGCTCAGCAATTTGAGGAGCTGAACAACATTTTTTTTTCCACCCTTGTGAAATCGTGGATCTAAGTAAAAAAAGCTAAATTACTTATGGATAAATATTTGAAAAACAATAAAGATTAAGTCTTGAATTGAAGAATCTGTCAGCTGTCCCAACTTTTCTACTTCATTCAAGATAAGAACAGTCAGGATTACCCATGTTGACGGACAGCTGGGTATCAATAATCCACTGAAGTGAGCCAAAGTGGTGGTCTACAGTACCACAATGCAGAATAATAGTCAAGCAGCACAAAATCTCTTACAACCTTAAAAACGAACATTTGAATCACGTACAATGCAACAATATAATCACAATGCAATATAATCAGGCAAACATATAAAACAATAATTGATGTCCAACAAGTGGAGCACTCATATAAAAGCTGCTGTTTGCATATTTTCCAACTACTTCTGAATGAAAACAATTGTTATTTTTTACATTCTTTGTTCATTTGCATGTAGAGGGATCATTGTTTGACATTTACACTCCACATTGTCAATAAGTGGTCGGTCGTTGGTTTGTTGAGCTCCATCACATCTTTAATCTCAGTCTCCTTGTTTCAGCAGTATGATGGGCTGCAGAACAAAGAAGGAGCAAGATTACTTACAAAGAATCTTCTTGCATTTCCTCTCTTCCTGCATTTGTATATGTGAAGAAAACGACGTACCAAAGTGTTGAAGCTTTGTCTGCATACAGCTTTACTCAACCAGTAGATCAGGAACACGGCCATTAACTTTTCAACAACCAGCAGAGTCACAATCAGCCCCATGATTCCTTCAATGAGCTATAAAAATAGTAGAAGTAAATACACATTTGCTATTTCAGAGAGACACAGAGGTTACTTAATACAAGATAGATGCTGTTTACATTTATCCCGTTCCGCGGTGGTGACGCTAACTCCACTCCCCACATCCAGACTGCAGCAAGTGACCAGAAGAGGCTGATGATGTTCAGGGAGAATGACAGCTTTGTCTGGAGGGTAAAAACACAGTAATGATGCAGCTGTTACTGAAAAACACGAGGAACCAAAAGAAAATACATCACAATACTGATGACGTTTCTCACAAAACCAGGATCAAACTACTTGTGGTGATTTTGATCCATGTTTCAAATGAACAGGTTCAAATTATTTATACATTCTACATAAAATTATTTCAAAACTAACCTCTTGTTTCATCATCAAATAATGTTTTATAGATATCATTTTATTTACATATGTATGCATTTGAAATAAGAAGAACACTGTATTTCACATTTACATTACACATATTCATACATTTTACATATCAATTATACATTTATATTTATTGTATATTTCAGATATTTAAAATTCAAAGCACACTGTTTTTCACATTTGCGGGATAAAAGTTTGTATTAGCATATCTAAATCTAAATCTAAATCTCACTATATCTACACAGTCAGTGTACGCCTGTATTTTTTTTTTTCATCAAAGCGTTAATTCATCTATTGTAGTTAAAGGATTCGTTTTTTTCTATGCTCTGAAATTGTCTCTGTAAGAAAAGAACCAAGAACAGATTTTTATCTTACCACATGCATGTTGGGAGATCGTCCAGCTGCGTAGGACAGCATGCCAGAGACCACAAACTAAGATGATGATAAAACATAGAAGGTATAATACTAATGCACTGCTGAATATTACAGAAAATCAACAAATACAAGATAATGTAGGATAAAAATAAGATGAGCTTTGTTGACCCCACGCTGGGAAACTGAAATGTCACAGCAACACAAGGAAGTGTAGCAGAGATACTGTTCAAAATCACACAAGCACAGTAAATAACAATGGAAATGTTTTCTAAGTGTATTCCCCTTAGTTATACAGGTTTTCCCCTGAATCATCATTGAATAACATTTTTAGTTTTTCGTCTGTATTTACCACAACACTGGGTAGAATGTAGATGTAGTGGAGTGGCGTGTAGCGATATCCGGGAATAAGAATCAGACCGAGGGTGACAATGAACACACCAGCGATGGCCTGGGCTGCCTAACAAGAAAAGAGAAAGATACCTCATCACAGTGCTGCATCTCAGTCGAGTTAAAGCAAAAAATACAAGCTCATGATGATGACTCCACCTGTGTAAGAAACAATTCAACTTACCCCGACAGGTTTAGGTTTCTCATTGAGTGCAAAGACCTTGTAGGAATCTTTGTACACACAATGAAATTTCTCCGGCATCAGTTGACCCTCCCGAGCGTCGTTCAGACTCCCAATGGGAATGGTGATGATCATTGATTCGTCACACACAAATGTCTTCTTCATTCTCCTGGGAACAAAAACAAAGGTAAAGGATGTTAAAGCAGGTTACATCTCTGTGGTGATCTGTCGCTGAGGTCTTCATCCATTACCTTCCTCACTTCTCGTGTCTGGATTCAGATCTGAACTTCTCTCTTCTCTGTAAAATGAGTTTGATGAGGAAATGACCCAGGAAGCCAAGTGGTTTTTTTTTTTCTTTCTATCTCTACCGCTCTCTCACTCTGACACACACACATGCGCAAACACACACAATTTTCTTGCACACTTTCAAATTTGAACAGTTAAAACTGTGAAAATCTTTGATTCAAACATATCTGTGATCATGAATTTAAAGAAAAGTGTTTTTGTTGTGTACCATAACATATCACTTATGGCAAAGAGGCACACACGCACACACACACACACACACACACACACACACACACACACACACAGTGAAGGCTGAACATGATAATATCTCAAAAAACACTGGTAGAGTGAGGAAGTCAAGGCGTGACGTGACCTCATCTTTCAAAGTATCTGCAGGGAAGTGAAGATGTTGTCTGAACACTGTTTCAGACAGATATTGAGAATGAAATAGTTCCAACTCCAGACGAACATGTTATGAATCCCAACTTAATGTGGTGTAACAAAACAACCAATTGAAGGTCAAATGAAAGTGTTTCCTAGAAAACACCCCTCACTGAAAACTACGTTTACTTGATTTAATTTAGAGTGTGTTTGTCGCCCCCACGCGGCTGCTGCTGGTGTCACACGTCACTAAAACCCCAAAACATCCTGCAGCTCACAGCAGGGTGCAAGAAGTCACCCCAAAGATCTACTGTTCATGTTCTCTCTTATGTTTTAGGAGACATTTGATGTGTTTTTCTCTCCAGAAAATTGAGCATAGAGGTAAAAACAATAATACTGCAATGACAGAGTACCCTGGGGAAAGGATCAGCTTGGTTCAACACATTTGGATTTGCAAATTTACCTAAAACTTTTACGTTTACTAAGGCAGATATTTAATTTTTCTTTCTCTGTTTTTGCTCTTGATTATTGTGAGTCCAAACAACATTTCATTTGCCATATGTAGCAAAAATATTACATCAAAATTGTGTTACCCTTTGTTTCCTAACTGATGCCAAAATCAGATTTACCACTCCGGGAATATTCACATATGTTTTTATCTTAAAACCAGCTTATTATTTCTGGCTGTTATCTGTCCAATGTAGAGGAGTGTGTTGGGGGTCCACAAGAAGACAAATGAACCACTAATAAATAAAATAATCACTTTTATTTGCTGATTCTCAAAGAACAGAGTGAAAAATAAACAATGACTTCAACAAAGAAAGAAAGACAGAAAACATCAGTGGTAGAAAGAGTCCTGACAATCTGTACTCAGGTACAAGTACAGTTACATTACTCAGATATTACTCAAATATAAATAAGAGTTATAGTATTAAAATAAAACTAAAAGCAAAAGTACAATGTATTCTTCTCAAACACTCCTCGGAGTATTAGTTACTTTTTATCTCTTGATGTTCAATGTTTCGATGTTTTTTTACATCAGTTTTTTCATTGGCCCGTTTTTGATCAGATGGTCTTATTGGCTACAGAAATGCAGATGGAAGATTTAAATATGAATTCAAATTGTTCTTGGTACAAGTGCCCAAAAAATGATTTAAGTTCAGTAATTTGAGGAGCTGAACAACATTTTTTTTTCCACCCTTGTGAAATCGTGGATCTAAGTAAAAAAAGCTAAATGACTTATGGATAAATATTTGAAAAACAATAAAGATTAAGTCTTGAACTGAAGAATCTGTCAGCCGTCTCAACTTTTCTACTTCATTCAAGATAAGAACAGTCAGGATTACCCATGTTGACGGACAGCTGGGTATCAATAATCCACTAAAGTGAGCCAAAGTGGTGGTCTACAATACCACAATGCAGAATAATAGTCAAGCAGCACAAAATCTCTTACAACCTTAAAAACGAACATTTGAATCACGTACAATGCAACAATATAATCATAATGCAATATAATCAGGCAAACATATAAAAACAATAATTGATGTCCAACAAGTGGATCACTCATATAAAAGCTGCTGTTTGCGTATTTTCCAACTACTTCTGAAATGAAAAGAATTGTTATTTTTTACATTCTTTGTTCATTTGCATGTAGAGGGATCATTGTTTGACATTTACACTCCACATGTCAATAAGTGGTCGGTCGTTGGTTTGTTGAGCTCCATCACACCTTTAATCTCAGTCTCCTTGTTTCAGCAGTATGATGGGCTGCAGAACAAAGAAGGAGCAAGATTACTTACAAAGAATCTTCTTCCTCTTCCTGCATTTGTATATGTGAAGAAAACGACGTACCAAAGTGTTGAAGCTTTGTCTGCATACAGCTTTACTCAACCAGTAGATCAAGAACACGGCCATTAACTTTTCAACAACCAGCAGAGTCACAATCAGCCCCATGATTCCTTCAATGGACTATAAAAATAGTAGAAGTAAATACACATTTGCTATTTCAGAGAGACACAGAGGTTACTTAATACAAGATAGATGCTGTTTACCTTTATCCTGTTCCACGGTGATAACGCTAACTCCACTCCCCACATCCAGACTGCAGCAAGTGACCAGAAGAGGCTGATGATGTTCAGGGAGAATGACAGCTTTGTCTGGAGGGTAAAAACACAGTAATGATGCAGCTGTTACTGAAAAACACGAGGAACCAAAAGAAAATACATCACAATACTGATGACGTTTCTCACAAAACCAGGATCAGACTACTTGTGGTGATTTTGATCCATGTTTCAAATGAACAGATTCAGATTATTTACACATTCTATATAAAATTATTTAAAACAAACCTCTTGTTTCATCATCAAATAATGTTTTATAGATATCATTTTATTTACATATATAGGCATTTGAAATAAGAAGAACACTGTATTTCACATTTACATTACACATATTCATACATTTTACATATCAGTTATACATTTATATTTATTGTATATTTCAGATATTTAAAATTTAAAGCACACTGTTTTTCACATTTGCGGGATAAAAGTTTGTATTAGCATATCTAAATCTAAATCTAAATCTCAACTATATCTACACAGCCAGTGTACCCCTGTATTTTTTTTTTTCATCAAAGGGTTAATTCATCTATTGTAGTTAAAGGATTCGTGTTTTTCTATGTTCTGAAATTGTCTCTGTAAGAAAAGAACCAAGAACAGATTTTTATCTTACCACATGCATGTTGGGAGATCGTCCAGCTGCGTAGGACAGCATGCCAGAGACCACAAACTAAGATGATGATAAAACATAGAAGGTATAATACTAATGCACTGCTGAATATTACAGAAAATCAACAAATACAAGATAATGTAGGATAAAAATAAGATGAGCTTTGTTGACCCCACGCTGGGAAACTGAAATGTCACAGCAACACAAGGAAGTGTAGCAGAGATACTGTTCAAAATCACACAAGCACAGTAAATAACAATGGAAATGTTTTCTAAGTGTATTCCCCTTAGTTATACAGGTTTTCCCCTGAATCATCATTGAATAACATTTTTAGTTTTTCGTCTGTATTTACCACAACACTGGGTAGAATGTAGATGTAGTGGAGTGGCGTGTAGCGATATCCGGGAATAAGAATCAGACCGAGGGTGACAATGAACACACC
Organism: Acanthopagrus latus; assembly: GCF_904848185.1. Taxonomy (NCBI): domain Eukaryota; kingdom Metazoa; phylum Chordata; class Actinopteri; order Spariformes; family Sparidae; genus Acanthopagrus; species Acanthopagrus latus. Next base: position 16,464,537 of record NC_051055.1, read on the forward strand.
AGCGATGGCCTGGGCTGCCTAACAAGAAAAGAGAAAGATACCTCATCACAGTGCTGCATCTCAGTCGAGTTAAAGCAAAAAATACAAGCTCATGATGATGACTCCACCTGTGTAAGAAACAATTCAACTTACCCCGACAGGTTTAGGTTTCTCATTGAGTGCAAAGACCTTGTAGGAATCTTTGTACACACAATGAAATTTCTCCGGCATCAGTTGACCCTCCCGAGCGTCGTTCAGACTCCCAATGGGAATGGTGATGATCATTGATTCGTCACACACAAATGTCTTCTTCATTCTCCTGGGAACAAAAACAAAGGTAAAGGATGTTAAAGCAGGTTACATCTCTGTGGTGATCTGTCGCTGAGGTCTTCATCCATTACCTTCCTCACTTCTCGTGTCTGGATTCAGATCTGAACTTCTCTCTTCTCTGTAAAATGAGTTTGATGAGGAAATGACCCAGGAAGCCAAGTGGTTTTTTTTTTTCTTTCTATCTCTACCGCTCTCTCACTCTGACACACACACATGCGCAAACACACACAATTTTCTTGCACACTTTCAAATTTGAACAGTTAAAACTGTGAAAATCTTTGATTCAAACATATCTGTGATCATGAATTTAAAGAAAAGTGTTTTTGTTGTGTACCATAACATATCACTTATGGCAAAGAGGCACACACGCACACACACACACACACACACACACACACACACACACACACACAGTGAAGGCTGAACATGATAATATCTCAAAAAACACTGGTAGAGTGAGGAAGTCAAGGCGTGACGTGACCTCATCTTTCAAAGTATCTGCAGGGAAGTGAAGATGTTGTCTGAACACTGTTTCAGACAGATATTGAGAATGAAATAGTTCCAACTCCAGACGAACATGTTATGAATCCCAACTTAATGTGGTGTAACAAAACAACCAATTGAAGGTCAAATGAAAGTGTTTCCTAGAAAACACCCCTCACTGAAAACTACGTTTACTTGATTTAATTTAGAGTGTGTTTGTCGCCCCCACGCGGCTGCTGCTGGTGTCACACGTCACTAAAACCCCAAAACATCCTGCAGCTCACAGCAGGGTGCAAGAAGTCACCCCAAAGATCTACTGTTCATGTTCTCTCTTATGTTTTAGGAGACATTTGATGTGTTTTTCTCTCCAGAAAATTGAGCATAGAGGTAAAAACAATAATACTGCAATGACAGAGTACCCTGGGGAAAGGATCAGCTTGGTTCAACACATTTGGATTTGCAAATTTACCTAAAACTTTTACGTTTACTAAGGCAGATATTTAATTTTTCTTTCTCTGTTTTTGCTCTTGATTATTGTGAGTCCAAACAACATTTCATTTGCCATATGTAGCAAAAATATTACATCAAAATTGTGTTACCCTTTGTTTCCTAACTGATGCCAAAATCAGATTTACCACTCCGGGAATATTCACATATGTTTTTATCTTAAAACCAGCTTATTATTTCTGGCTGTTATCTGTCCAATGTAGAGGAGTGTGTTGGGGGTCCACAAGAAGACAAATGAACCACTAATAAATAAAATAATCACTTTTATTTGCTGATTCTCAAAGAACAGAGTGAAAAATAAACAATGACTTCAACAAAGAAAGAAAGACAGAAAACATCAGTGGTAGAAAGAGTCCTGACAATCTGTACTCAGGTACAAGTACAGTTACATTACTCAGATATTACTCAAATATAAATAAGAGTTATAGTATTAAAATAAAACTAAAAGCAAAAGTACAATGTATTCTTCTCAAACACTCCTCGGAGTATTAGTTACTTTTTATCTCTTGATGTTCAATGTTTCGATGTTTTTTTACATCAGTTTTTTCATTGGCCCGTTTTTGATCAGATGGTCTTATTGGCTACAGAAATGCAGATGGAAGATTTAAATATGAATTCAAATTGTTCTTGGTACAAGTGCCCAAAAAATGATTTAAGTTCAGTAATTTGAGGAGCTGAACAACATTTTTTTTTCCACCCTTGTGAAATCGTGGATCTAAGTAAAAAAAGCTAAATGACTTATGGATAAATATTTGAAAAACAATAAAGATTAAGTCTTGAACTGAAGAATCTGTCAGCCGTCTCAACTTTTCTACTTCATTCAAGATAAGAACAGTCAGGATTACCCATGTTGACGGACAGCTGGGTATCAATAATCCACTAAAGTGAGCCAAAGTGGTGGTCTACAATACCACAATGCAGAATAATAGTCAAGCAGCACAAAATCTCTTACAACCTTAAAAACGAACATTTGAATCACGTACAATGCAACAATATAATCATAATGCAATATAATCAGGCAAACATATAAAAACAATAATTGATGTCCAACAAGTGGATCACTCATATAAAAGCTGCTGTTTGCGTATTTTCCAACTACTTCTGAAATGAAAAGAATTGTTATTTTTTACATTCTTTGTTCATTTGCATGTAGAGGGATCATTGTTTGACATTGACACTCCACATTGTCAATAAGTGGTCGGTCGTTGGTTTGTTGAGCTCCATCACACCTTTAATCTCAGTCTCCTTGTTTCAGCAGTATGATGGGCTGCAGAACAAAGAAGGAGCAAGATTACTTACAAAGAATCTTCTTCCTCTTCCTGCATTTGTATATGTGAAGAAAACGACGTACCAAAGTGTTGAAGCTTTGTCTGCATACAGCTTTACTCAACCAGTAGATCAAGAACACGGCCATTAACTTTTCAACAACCAGCAGAGTCACAATCAGCCCCATGATTCCTTCAATGGACTATAAAAATAGTAGAAGTAAATACACATTTGCTATTTCAGAGAGACACAGAGGTTACTTAATACAAGATAGATGCTGTTTACCTTTATCCTGTTCCACGGTGATAACGCTAACTCCACTCCCCACATCCAGACTGCAGCAAGTGACCAGAAGAGGCTGATGATGTTCAGGGAGAATGACAGCTTTGTCTGGAGGGTAAAAACACAGTAATGATGCAGCTGTTACTGAAAAACACGAGGAACCAAAAGAAAATACATCACAATACTGATGACGTTTCTCACAAAACCAGGATCAGACTACTTGTGGTGATTTTGATCCATGTTTCAAATGAACAGATTCAGATTATTTACACATTCTATATAAAATTATTTAAAACAAACCTCTTGTTTCATCATCAAATAATGTTTTATAGATATCATTTTATTTACATATATAGGCATTTGAAATAAGAAGAACACTGTATTTCACATTTACATTACACATATTCATACATTTTACATATCAGTTATACATTTATATTTATTGTATATTTCAGATATTTAAAATTTAAAGCACACTGTTTTTCACATTTGCGGGATAAAAGTTTGTATTAGCATATCTAAATCTAAATCTAAATCTCAACTATATCTACACAGCCAGTGTACCCCTGTATTTTTTTTTTTCATCAAAGGGTTAATTCATCTATTGTAGTTAAAGGATTCGTGTTTTTCTATGTTCTGAAATTGTCTCTGTAAGAAAAGAACCAAGAACAGATTTTTATCTTACCACATGCATGTTGGGAGATCGTCCAGCTGCGTAGGACAGCATGCCAGAGACCACAAACTAAGATGATGATAAAACATAGAAGGTATAATACTAATGCACTGCTGAATATTACAGAAAATCAACAAATACAAGATAATGTAGGATAAAAATAAGATGAGCTTTGTTGACCCCACGCTGGGAAACTGAAATGTCACAGCAACACAAGGAAGTGTAGCAGAGATACTGTTCAAAATCACACAAGCACAGTAAATAACAATGGAAATGTTTTCTAAGTGTATTCCCCTTAGTTATACAGGTTTTCCCCTGAATCATCATTGAATAACATTTTTAGTTTTTCGTCTGTATTTACCACAACACTGGGTAGAATGTAGATGTAGTGGAGTGGCGTGTAGCGATATCCGGGAATAAGAATCAGACCGAGGGTGACAATGAACACACCAGCGATGGCCTGGGCCGCCTAACAAGAAAAGAGAAAGATACCTCATCACAGTGCTGCATCTCAGTCGAGTTAAAGCAAAAAGTACAAGCTCATGATGATGACTCCACCTGTGTAAGAAACAATTCAACTTACCCCGACAGGTTTAGGTTTCCCATTGAGTGCAAAGACCTTGTAGGAATCTTTGTACACACAGCGAAATTTCTCCGGCATCAGTTGACCCTCCCGAGCGTCGTTCAGACTCCCAATGGGAATGGTGATGATCATTGATTCGTCACACACAAATGTCTTCTTCATTCTCCTGGGAACAAAAACAAAGGTAAAGGATGTTAAAGCAGGTTACATCTCTGTGGTGATCTGTCGTTGAGGTCTTCATCCATTACCTTCCTCACTTCTCGTGTCTGGATTCAGATCTGAACTTCTCTCTTCTCTGTAAAATGAGTTTGATGAGGAAATGACCCAGGAAGCCAAGTGGTTTTTTTTTTTCTTTCTATCTCTACCGCTCTCTCACTCTGACACACACACATGCGCAAACACACACAATTTTCTTGCACACTTTTGAATTTGAACAGTTAAAACTGTGAAAATCTTTGATTCAAACATATCTGTGATCATGAATTTAAAGAAAAGTGTTTTTGTTGTGTACCATAACATATCACTTATGGCAAAGAGGCACACACGCACACACACACACACACACACACACACACACACACACACACACACACACACACAGTGAAGGCTGAACATGATAATATCTCAAAAAACACTGGTAGATTGAGAAAGTCAAGGCGTGACGTGACCTCATCTTTCAAAGTATCTGCAGGGAAGTGAAGATGTTGTCTGAACAGTTTCAGACAGATATTGAGAGTGAAATAGTTCCGGCTCCAGACGAACATGTTATGAATCCCAACTTAATGTGGTGTAACAAAACAACTATTTGAATGTCAAATGAAAGTGTTTCCTAGCAAACATCCCTCACTGAAAACTACGTTTACTTGATTTAATTTAGAGTGTGTTTGTCGCCCCCACGCGGCCGCTGCTGGTGTCACACGTCACTAAACCCCCAAAACATCCTGCAGCTCACAGCAGGGTGCAAGAAGTCACCCCAAAGATCTACTGTTCATGTTCTCTCTTATGTTTTAGGAGACATTTTATGTGTTTTTCTCTCCAGAAAATTGAGCATAGAGGTAAAAACAATAATATTGCAATGACAGAGTACCCTGGGGAAAGGATCAGCTTGGTTCAACACATTTGGATTTACAAAATTACCTAAAACTTTTATGTTTACAAAGGCAGATATTTAATTTTTCTTTCTCTGTTTTTGCTCTTGATTATTGTGAGTCCAAACAACATTTCATTTGTCATTTGTAGCAAAAATATTACATCAAAACTGTGTTACCCTTTGTTTCCTAACTGATGCCAAAATCAGATTTACCACTCCAGGAATATTCACATATGTTTTTTATCTTAAAACCAGCTTATTATTTCTGGCTGTTATCTGTCCAATGTAGAGGAGTGTGTTGGGGGTCCACAAGAAGACAAATGAACCACTAATAAACAAAATAATCACTTTTATTTGCTGATTCTCAAAGAACAGAATGAAAAATAAACAATGCTTAAAAAAAGAAAGAAAGACAGAAAACATCAGCGTTAGAAGGAGTCCTGACAATCTGTACTCAGGTACAAGTACAGTTACATTACTCAGATATTACTCAATTACAAATAAGAGTTATAGTATTTAAATAAAACTAAAAGCAAAAGTATTCTTCTCAAACACTCCTCGGAGTATTAGTTACTTTTTATCTGTTGAAGTTCAATGTTTCAATGTTTTTTATGTCAGTTTTTTCATTGGCCCGTTTTTGATCAGATGGTCTTATTGGCTACAGAAATGTAGATGGAAGGTTTAAATATGAATTCAAATTGTTCCAAAAAAATGATTTAAGCTCAGCAATTTGAGGAGCTGAACAACATTTTTTTTTCCACCCTTGTGAAATCGTGGATCTAAGTAAAAAAAGCTAAATCACTTATGGATAAATATTTGAAAAACAATAAAGATTAAGTCTTGAATTGAAGAATCTGTCAGCTGTCCCAACTTTTCTACTTCATTCAAGATAAGAACAGTCAGGATTACCCATGTTGACGGACAGCTGGGTATCAATAATCCACTGAAGTGAGCCAAAGTGGTGGTCTATAGTACCATAATGCAGAATAATAGTCAAGCAGCACAAAATCTCTTACAACCTTAAAAACGAACATTTGAATCACGTACAATGCAACAATATAATCACAATGCAATATAATCAGGCAAACATATAAAAACAATAATTGATGTCCAACAAGTGGATCACTCACATAAAAGCTACTGTTTGCATATTTTCCAACTACTTCTGAATGAAAACAATTGTTATTTTTTACATTCTTTGTTCATTTGCATGTAGAGGGATCAATGTTTGACATTGACACTCCACATTGTCAATAAGTGGTCGGTCGTCGGTTTGTTGAGCTCCATCACACCTTTAATCTCAGTCTCCTTGTTTCAGCAGTATGATGGGCTGCAGAACAAAGAAGGAGCAAGATTACTTACAAAGAATCTTCTTCCTCTTCCTGCATTTGTATATGTGAAGAAAACGACGTACCAAAGTGTTGAAGCTTTGTCTGCATACAGCTTTACTCAACCAGTAGATCAGGAACACGGCCATTAACTTTTCAACAACCAGCAGAGTCAAAACCAGTCCGATGATTCCTTCAATGAACTATAAAAATAGTAGAAGTAAATACACATTTGCTATTTCAGAGAGACACAGAGGTTACTTAATACAAGATAGATTCTGTTTACCTTTGCCCTGTTCCGCGGTGATGTAATTGCCAAATGCAATCCACACATACAGACTGCAGCAAGTGACCAGAAGAGGCTGATGATGTTCAGGGAGAATGACAGCTTTGTCTGGAGGGTAAAAACACAGTAATGATGCAGCTGTTACTGAAAAACATGAGGAACCAAAAGAAAATACATCACAATACTGAAGACGTTTCTCACAAAACCAGGATCAAACTACTTGTGGTGATTTTGATCCATGTTTCAAATGAACAGATTCAGATTATTTACACATTCTATATAAAATTATTTAAAACAAACCTCTTGTTTCATCATCAAATAATGTTTTATAGATATCATTTTATTTACATATATAGGCATTTAAAATAAGAAGAACACTGTATTTCACATTTACATTACACATATTCATACATTTTACATATCAGTTATACATTTATATTTATTGTATATTTCAGATATTTAAAATTTAAAGCACACTGTTTTTCACATTTGCGGGATAAAAGTTTGTATTAGCATATCTAAATCTAAATCTAAATCTCAACTATATCTACACAGCCAGTGTACCCCTGTATTTTTTTTTTCATCAAAGGGTTAATTCATCTATTGTAGTTAAAGGATTCGTTTTTTTCTATGTTCTGAAATTGTCTCTGTAAGAAAAGAACCAAGAACAGATTTTTATCTTACCACATGCATGTTGGGAGATCGTCCAGCTGCGTAGGACAGCATGCCAGAGACCACAAACTAAGATGATGATAAAACATAGAAGGTATAATACTAATGCACTGCTGAATATTACAGAAAATCATCAAATACAAGATAATGTAGGATAAAAATAAGATGAGCTTTGTTGACCCCACGCTGGGAAACTGAAATGTCACAGTAACACAAGGAAGTGTAGCAGAGATACTGTTCAAAATCACACAAGCACAGTAAATAAGAATGGAAATGTTTTCTAAGTGTATTCCCCTTAGTTATACAGGTTTTCCCCTGAATCATCATTGAATAACATTTTTAGTTTTGCGTCTGTATTTACCACAACACTGGGTAGAGAGAAGACATAGTGGAATGGCGTGTGGGGATAATCGTAATTAAAAATCAGACCGAGGGTGACAATGAACACACCAGCGATGGCCTGGGCTGCCTAACAAGAAAAGAGAAAGATACCTCATTACAGTGCTGCATCTCAGTCGAGTTAAAGCAAAAAATACAAGCTCATGATGATGACTCCACCTGTGTAAGAAACAATTCAACTTACCCCGACAGGTTTAGGTTTCCCATTGAGTGCAAAGACCTTGTAGGAATCTTTGTACACACAGCGAAATTTCTCCGGCATCAGTTGACCCTCCCGAGCGTCGTTCAGACTCCCAATGGGAATGGTGATGATCATTGATTCGTCACACACAAATGTCTTCTTCATTCTCCTGGGAATAAAAACAAAGGTAAAGGATGTTAAAGCAGGTTACATCTCTGTGGTGATCTGTCGTTGAGGTCTTCAGCCATTACCTTCCTCACTTCTCGTGTCTGGATTCAGATCTGAACTTCTCTCTTCTCTGTAAAATGAGTTTGATGAGGAAATGACCCAGGAAGCCAAGTGGTTTTTTTTTTTCTTTCTATCTCTACCGCTCTCTCACTCTGACACACACACACATGCGCAAACACACACAATTTTCTTGCAAACTTTTGAATTTGAACAGTTAAAACTGTGAAAATCTTTGATTCAAACATATCTGTGATCATGAATTTAAAGAAAAGTGTTTTTGTTGTGTACCATAACATATCACTTATGGCAAAAAGGCACACACACACACACACACACACACACACACACACACACACACACACACAAACACACAGTGAAGGCTGAACATGATAATATCTCAAAAAACACTGGTAGAGTGAGAAAGTCAAGGCGTGACGTGACCTCATCTTTCAAAGTATCTGCAGGGAAGTGAAGATGTTGTCTGAACAGTTTCAGACAGATATTGAGAATGAAATAGTTCCAACTCCAGACGAACATGTTAGGAATCCCAACTTAATGTGGTGTAACAAAACAACTATTTGAATGTCAAATGAAAGTGTTTCCTAGCAAACATCCCTCACTGAAAACTACGTTTCCTTGATTTAATTTAGAGTGTGTTTGTCGCCCCCACGCGGCCGCTGCTGGTGTCACACGTCACTAAAACCCCAAAACATCCTGCAGCTCACAGCAGGGTGCAAGAAGTCACCCTAAAGATCTACTGTTCATGTTCTCTCTTATGTATTAGGAGACATTTTATGTGTTTTTCTCTCCAGAAAATTGAGCATAGAGGTAAAAACAATAATATTGCAATGACAGAGTACCCTGGGGAAAGGATCAGCTTGGTTCAACACATTTGGATTTACAAAATTACCTAAAACTTTTACGTTTACAAAGGCAGATATTTAATTTTTCTTTCTCTGTTGTTGCTCTTGATTATTGTGAGTCCAAACAACATTTCATTTGTCATTTGTAGCAAAAATATTACATCAAAACTGTGTTATCCTTTGTTTCCTAACTGATGCCAAAATCAGATTTACCACTCCGGGAATATTCACATATGTTTTTTATCTTAAAACCAGCTTATTATTTCTGGCTGTTATCTGTCCAATGTAGAGGAGTGTGTTGGGGGTCCACAAGAAGACAAATGAACCACTAATAAACAAAATAATCACTTTTATTTGCTGATTCTCAAAGAACAGAATGAAAAATAAACAATGATTAAAAAAAGAAAGAAAGACAGAAAACATCAGCGTTCGAAGGAGTCCTGACAATCTGTACTCAGGTACAAGTACAGTTACATTACTCAGATATTACTCAATTACAAATAAGAGTTATAGTATTTAAATAAAACTAAAAGCAAAAGTATTCTTCTCAAACACTCCTCGGAGTATTAGTTACTTTTTATCTGTTGAAGTTCAATGTTTCAGTGTTTTTTATGTCAGTTTTTTCATTGGCCCGTTTTTGATCAGATGGTCTTATTGGCTATAGAAATGTAGATGGAAGGTTTAAATATGAATTCAAATTGTTCCAAAAAAATGATTTAAGCTCAGCAATTTGAGGAGCTGAACAACATTTTTTTTCCACCCTTGTGAAATCGTGGATCTAAGTAAAAAAAGCTAAATTACTTATGGATAAATATTTGAAAAACAATAAAGATTAAGTCTTGAATTGAAGAATCTGTCAGCTGTCCCAACTTTTCTACTTCATTCAAGATAAGAACAGTCAGGATTACCCATGTTGACGGACAGCTGGGTATCAATAATCCACTGAAGTGAGCCAAAGTGGTGGTCTACAGTACCACAATGCAGAATAATAGTCAAGCAGCACAAAATCTCTTACAACCTTAAAAACGAACATTTGAATCACGTACAATGCAACAATATAATCATAATGCAATATAATCAGGCAAACATATAAAACAATAACTGATGTCCAACAAGTGGATCACTCACATAAAAGCTGCTGTTTGCGTATTTTCCAACTACTTCTGAATGAAAAGAATTGTTATTTTTTACATTCTTTGTTCATTTGCATGTAGAGGGATCAATGTTTGACATTGACACTCCACATTGTCAATAAGTGGTCGGTCGTTGGTTTGTTGAGCTCCATCACACCTTTAATCTCAGTCTCCTTGTTTCAGCAGTATGATGGGCTGCAGAACAAAGAAGGAGCAAGATTACTTACAAAGAATCTTCTTCCTCTTCCTGCATTTGTATATGTGAAGAAAACGACGTACCAAAGTGTTGAAACTTTGTCTGCATACAGCTTTACTCAACCAGTAGATCAGGAACACGGCCATTAACTTTTCAACAACCAGCAGAGTCAAAACCAGTCCCATGATTCCTTCAATGAACTATAAAAATAGTAGAAGTAAATACACATTTGCTATTTCAGAGAGACACAGAGGTTACTTAATACAAGATAGATGCTGTTTACCTTTATCCTGTTCCGCGGTGATGACGCTAACTCCACTCCCCACATACAGACTGCAGCAAGTGACCAGAAGAGGCTGATGATGTTCAGGGAGAATGACAGCTTTGTCTGGAGGGTAAAAACACAGTAATGATGCAGCTGTTACTGAAAAACACGAGGAACCAAAAGAAAATACATCACAATACTGAAGACGTTTCTCACAAAACCAGGATCAGACTACTTGTGGTGATTTTGATCCATGTTTCAAATGAACAGGTTCAAATTATTTATACATTCTACATAAAATTATTTCAAAACTAACCTCTTGTTTCATCGTCAAATAATGTTTTATAGATATCATTTTATTTACATATGTATGCATTTGAAATAAGAAGAACACTGTATTTCACATTTACATCACACATATTCATACATTTTACATATCAATTATACATTTATATTTATTGTATATTTCAGATATTTAAAATTTAAAGCACACTGTTTTTCACATTTGCGGGATAAAAGTTTGTATTAGCATATCTAAATCTAAATCTAAATCTCACTATATCTACACAGTCAGTGTACGCCTGTATTTTTTTTTTCATCAAAGGGTTAATTCATCTATTGTAGTTAAAGGATTCGTTTTTTTCTATGCTCTGAAATTGTCTCTGTAGGAAAAGAACCAAGAACAGATTTTTATCTTACCACATGCATGTTGGGAGATCGTCCCGCTGCGTAGGACAGCATGCCAGAGACCACAAACTAAGATGATGATAAAACATAGAAGGTATAATACTAATGCACTGCTGAATATTACAGAAAATCAACAAATACAAGATAATGTAGGATAAAAATAAGATGAGCTTTGTTGACCCCACGCTGGGAAACTGAAATGTCACAGTAACACAAGGAAGTGTAGCAGAGATACTGTTCAAAATCACACAAGCACAGTAAATAACAATGGAAATGTTTTCTAAGTGTATTCCCCTTAGTTATACAGGTTTTCCCCTGAATCATCATTGAATAACATTTTTAGTTTTTCGTCTGTATTTACCACAACACTGGGTAGAATGTAGATGTAGTGGAGTGGCGTGTAGCGATATCCGGGAATAAGAATCAGACCGAGGGTGACAATGAACACACCAGCGATGGCCTGGGCCGCCTAACAAGAAAAGAGAAAGATACCTCATCACAGTGCTGCATCTCAGTCGAGTTAAAGCAAAAAATACAAGCTCATGATGATGACTCCACCTGTGTAAGAAACAATTCAACTTACCCCGACAGGTTTAGGTTTCCCATTGAGTGCAAAGACCTTGTAGGAATCTTTGTACACACAATGAAATTTCTCCGGCATCAGTTGACCCTCCCGAGCGTCGTTCAGACTCCCAATGGGAATGGTGATGATCATTGATTCGTCACACACAAATGTCTTCTTCATTCTCCTGGGAACAAAAACAAAGGTAAAGGATGTTAAAGCAGGTTACATCTCTGTGGTGATCTGTCACTGAGGTCTTCATCCATTACCTTCCTCACTTCTCGTGTCTGGATTCAGATCTGAACTTCTCTCTTCTCTGTAAAATGAGTTTGATGAGGAAATGACCCAGGAAGCCAAGTGGTTTTTTTTTCTTTCTATCTCTACCGCTCTCTCACTCTGACACACACACATGCGCAAACACACACAATTTTCTTGCACACTTTCAAATTTGAACAGTTAAAACTGTGAAAATCTTTGATTCAAACATATCTGTGATCATGAATTTAAAGAAAAGTGTTTTTGTTGTGTACCATAACATATCACTTATGGCAAAGAGGCACACACACACACACACACACACACACACACACACACACACACACAGTGAAGGCTGAACATGATGATATCTCAAAAAACACTGGTAGAGTGAGAAAGTCAAGGCGTGACGTGACCTCATCTTTCAAAGTATCTGCAGGGAAGTGAAGATGTTGTCTGAACACTGTTTCAGACAGATATTGAGAATGAAATAGTTCCAACTCCAGACGAACATGTTATGAATCCCAACTTAATGTGGTGTAACAAAACAACCAATTGAAGGTCAAATGAAAGTGTTTCCTAGCAAACATCCCTCACTGAAAACTACGTTTACTTGATTTAATTTAGAGTGTGTTTGTCGCCCCCACGCGGCTGCTGCTGGTGTCACACGTCACTAAAACCCCAAAACATCCTGCAGCTCACAGCAGGGTGCAAGAAGTCACCCTAAAGATCTACTGTTCATGTTCTCTCTTATGTTTTAGGAGACATTTGATGTGTTTTTCTCTCCAGAAAATTGAGCATAGAGGTAAAAACAATAATACTGCAATGACAGAGTACCCTGGGGAAAGGATCAGCTTGGTTCAACACATTTGGATTTGCAAATTTACCTAAAACTTTTACGTTTACTAAGGCAGATATTTAATTTTTCTTTCTCTGTTTTTGCTCTTGATTATTGTGAGTCCAAACAACATTTCATTTGCCATATGTAGCAAAAATATTACATCAAAATTGTGTTACCCTTTGTTTCCTAACTGATGCCAAAATCAGATTTACCATTTGGGGAATATTCACATATGTTTTTATCTTAAAACCAGCTTATTATTTCTGGCTGTCATCTGTCCAATGTAGAGGAGTGTGTTGGGGGTCCACAAGAAGACAAATGAACCACTAATAAATAAAATAATCACTTTTATTTGCTGATTCTCAAAGAACAGAGTGAAAAATAAACAATGACTTCAACAAAGAAAGAAAGACAGAAAACATCAGTGGTAGAAAGAGTACTGACAATCTGTACTCAGGTACAAGTACAGTTACATTACTCAGATATTACTCAAATACAAATAAGAGTTATAGTATTAAAATAAAACTAAAAGCAAAAGTACAATGTATTCTTCTCAAACACTCCTCGGAGTATTAGTTACTTTTTATCTCTTGATGTTCAATGTTTCGATGTTTTTTTACATCAGTTTTTTCATTGGCCCGTTTTTGATCAGATGGTCTTATTGGCTACAGAAATGCAGATGGAAGATTTAAATATGAATTCAAATTGTTCTCGGTACAAGTGCCCAAAAAATGATTTAAGTTCAGTAATTTGAGGAGCTGAACAACATTTTTTTTTCCACCCTTGTGAAATCGTGGATCTAAGTAAAAAAAGCTAAATGACTTATGGATAAATATTTGAAAAACAATAAAGATTAAGTCTTGGATTGAAGAATCTGTCAGCCGTCTCAACTTTTCTACTTCATTCAAGATAAGAACAGTCAGGATTACCCATGTTGACGGACAGCTGGGTATCAATAATCCACTAAAGTGAGCCAAAGTGGTGGTCTACAGTACCACAATGCAGAATAATAGTCAAGCAGCACAAAATCTCTTACAACCTTAAAAACGAACATCTGAATCACGTACAATGCAACAATATAATCACAATGCAATATAATCAGGCAAACATATAAAACAATAACTGATGTCCAACAAGTGGATCACTCACATAAAAGCTGCTGTTTGCATATTTTCCAACTACTTCTGAAATGAAAAGAATTGTTATTTTTTACATTCTTTGTTCATTTGCATGTAGAGGGATCATTGTTTGACATTTACACTCCACATTGTCAATAAGTGGTCGGTCGTTGGTTTGTTGAGCTCCATCACACCTTTAATCTCAGTCTCCTTGTTTCAGCAGTATGATGGGCTGCAGAACAAAGAAGGAGCAAGATTACTTACAAAGAATCTTCTTCCTCTTCCTGCATTTGTATATGTGAAGAAAACGACGTACCAAAGTGTTGAAACTTTGTCTGCATACAGCTTTACTCAACCAGTAGATCAGGAACACGGCCATAAACTTTTCAACAACCAGCAGAGTCAAAATCAGTCCCATGATTCCGTCATGGAGCTATAAAAATAGTAGAAGTAAATACACATTTGCTATTTCAGAGAGACACAGAGGTTACTTAATACAAGATAGATTCTGTTTACCTTTACCCTGTTTGCCCATGGTGGTATAACCCCTAAATCTGCTCCACACATACAGACTGCAGCAAGTGACCAGAAGAGGCTGATGATGTTCAGGGAGAATGACAGCTTTGTCTGGAGGGTAAAAACACAGTAATGATGCAGCTGTTACTGAAAAACATGAGGAACCAAAAGAAAATACATCACAATACTGAAGACGTTTCTCACAAAACCAGGATCAAACTACTTGTGGTGATTTTGATCCATGTTTTAAATGAACAGATTCAAATTATTTATACATTCTACATAAAATTATTTAAAAACTAACCTCTTTTTTCATCATCAAATAATGTTTTATAGATATCATTTTATTTACATATATAGGCATTTAAAATAAGAAGAACACTGTATTTCACATTTACATTACACATATTCATACATTTTACATATCAATTATACATTTATATTTATTGTATATTTCAGATATCTAAAATTCAAAGCACACTGTTTTTCACATTTGCGGGATAAAAGTTTGTATTAGCATATCTAAATCTAAATCTAAATCTCACTATATCTACACAGTCAGTGTACGCCTGTATTTTTTTTTTTCATCAAAGGGTTAATTCATCTATTGTAGTTAAAGGATTCGTTTTTTTTCTATGCTCTGAAATTGTCTCTGTAAGAAAAGAACCAAGAACAGATTTTTATCTTACCACATGCATGTTGGGAGATCGTCCCGCTGCGTAGGACAGCATGCCAGAGACCACAAACTAAGATGATGATAAAACATAGAAGGTATAATACTAATGCACTGCTGAATATTACAAAAAAAATCAACAAATACAAGATAATGTAGGATAAAAATAAGATGAGCTTTGTTGACCCCATGCTGGGAAACTGAAATGTCACAGCAACACATGGAAGTGTAGCAGAGATACTGTTCAAAATCACACAAGCACAGTAAATAACAATGGAAATGTTTTCTAAGTGTATTCCCCTTAGTTATACAGGTTTTCCCCTGAATCATCAATGAATAACATTTTTAGTTTTGCGTCTGTATTTACCACAACACTGGGTAGAGTGTAGATGTAGTGGATTGGCGTGTGGGGATATTCGGGATTAAAAGTCAGACCGAGGGTGACAAGGAACACACCAGCGATGGCCTGGGCTGCCTAACAAGAAAAGAGAAAGATACCTCATTACAGTGCTGCATCTCAGTCGAGTTAAAGCAAAAAGTACAAGCTCATGATGATGACTCCACCTGTGTAAGAAACAATTCAACTTACCCCGACAGGTTTAGGTTTCCCATTGAGTGCAAAGACCTTGTAGGAATCTTTGTACACACAGCGAAATTTCTCCGGCATCAGTTGACCCTCCCGAGTGTCGTTCAGACTCCCAATGGGAATGGTGATGATCATTGATTCATCACACACAAATGTCTTCTTCATTCTCCTGGGAACAAAAGCAAAGGTAAAGGATGTTAAAGCAGGTTACATCTCTGTGGTGATCTGTCGTTGAGGTCTTCATCCATTACCTTCCTCACTTCTCGTGTCTGGATTCAGATCTGAACTTCTCTCTTCTCTGTAAAGTGAGTCTGATGAGGAAATGACCCAGGAAGCCAAGTGTCTTTGTCTCTATCTCCACACCCCTCTCTCACTCTGACACGCACAAACACACACAATAAGTTCTTGTGCACTTTTGAATTTGAACAGCTGAAACTTTTATTCCAACATATCTGTGATCATGAATTTACAGAAAAGTGTTTTTGTTGTGTACCATAACATATCACTTATGGCAAAGAGGCACACACACACACACACACACACACACACACACACACACAGTGAAGGCTGAACATGATGATATCTCAGAAACCACTAGTAGAGTAAGGAAGTCAAGGCGTGAAGTGACCTCATCTTTCAAAGTATCTGCAGGGAAGTGAAGATGTTGTCTGAACATTGAGGTAGCCTTCGTGTTTTCAAACTGAGGGTGAAATACTTCAAGCTCAAGAGAAACGTGGTAAGAATCCTAATTTAAGATCCTCATGTATATCATAAATATGTGCTGTGCATACTTGCAATGATGAATGTGAATTTGCAAGCATCTGAGATTCTGTATGTGTACGGTCTCCAGTGGATCTGACATTTTTGTGAACGTTAAATTTGTCATCTAAAAAAATTAGTATATGAATATATAATATATATAATATAATAGTATATGAAAGTATATGAAAAGTATTGGAGACTATTTGGAGCTCTTGTTGAGATATTTTTCAACAACCTAGATATTCAGTTTTTTACTGAATTGAGTTAATGTTCTCTTCTCTAGAGATTGTTGACGGGTAGAGAAACGCTTTTTTCACTTCACCTGTAGAACTTCAGCTCCTACAACAACATGAATGTGAGAGATGTTACGGTGCAAAATTCAAATATCATCCGTATATTATCCAGTTTGTTTGATGTAGACTCAGCAGATTCACACAATCCCTTATCTGTTTATTTATTAATCATTAAATGCCAGTGATGTTTAAATCTGGACCCTGAAATTTGTGACCATCGATGTATAAATCTGCAAAACCTACGAATATAAATCAGATCATTAATCCTACTTTAAAGGTTCATGGAGAAGGGAAACAATCTTAAGTGGCCAGAGAGCTCCGGCAACACTTGTAATACATGGAACAACTTTATTGTTAGAGTGATGTGTTTTGGCATGTGGCCTTCATCGAGGTTGTTGTAGTAGTTCTACTTATTACAAGTGTTGCTGGAGCCTCTTGACCTCTTAACACCTACAAATATGTAAGTCCTTCATTTGACAAAAACTAAAGTGCACAGAAACCATATCATATCTGGTATATCAGCCACATAAAAGAAAAACAGAAACAGCTGCACAACGTAGGCTTCCTATTTACTTACTGGAATACAACACAGAGCCATGAAATAAATTCATCCTTATCCATCATGTTTGATATTTTTGGACATTAGTCCTTTAATTCTTTTGTACTTTAAATGATCACCATGGTGTATTAGATTTCACTGTAGTGGAAGATAACTCGTATATCTTATTTAGATAAATGGTTGAGAAAAATATGATAAAGTGCAATCCAGCAACGACTCACTGTGGCAGCAATGGTCAAAAATCTTTGTTTTGACAGTTTATTTAAGTAACAATTTAAAAGGTCTGTTGAATGTACAAGATATTCAGCTGCTCTTATTCTTTAAAAAGCCACGGCAGTGTTTGTCCCGTGTTAGGAGTGAAGGAGAAACGATTCACGGTACAAATTAAAGCGGCTCCGTGTAAAAAGTTTCAGCCATCAACATGTATTGATCGCTTCTTTATTGGCCAGATGTGAGCGGAAAAATTAGACCTTTCGCCTCGTCTCAGTTCCTCTCTTCGCTCTGCAAACAGCGAGCAACAGTCTGCTAACAAAACAAAAAAAAAAGCACACACATTATATTATTATATATCATGAAAATATGATCATCCCTCCAGATAAGAGAAGCACCATGGCCTGTGCTGACGTTGACATGGACATCCAAGGAGATGACGAGGGGCCAGACACATCCGGCTGCAGAACGCCGCCGAGGATACAACATTACCAAGCTACAGAGCTCGTGCCGGAGGACAAAGGGCCGCTGCATGACCTGCTGAAGAAACAACCTGATGTGCTGGGGGTAAGAGAGACAACGCTGCTCAGGCTTTACACAAAGATAAACACTTGTTAAATATCATGCGAATGTGAATCCAATCATGTTTGGATGAAATCATGGCCTTAATAAATGGAGGCACCTAAAGGACTCCTCAGTGTCCCTGGACTCCAGTTTGAGAACCAGTGGCTTCAGTTAGCAGATTATGGGAGGCCGGGATTGAACTACCAACCTCACAATCACTGGACAACATGGTCTACATGAGCTGCTGTCAGTCCGCATTAGTTGCAAATATTGATAACTATAAGCTTTGTGTGTTAATGTAATGTAATGTAATTGTAACCTTTATAGTCTTTATAGAATGAGCCTCATTTAGTGTTTTTGTCTATACTGCTTCATTATTTTGTTGTATAGTCATAAAAAAAAGATTATTTTTCTTGTATGTCACTACTTTGTTTAATTAGTAATATTCTGACTTAGCAAAGACTTCCAGACAGTCCAGGCATTAGTGATCATAATCTTTTATGCATTCCTCCATGTGACTTTGTTATCCACAATGTATCCAGCATGTCACAAACAGATAACTATGAGGTGTAGTGAAGAGGGATGTCCAAAAACACTTGTACCAATTTTGCAGATATGGGCAGCAGCAACAGGAAACGCATCGTTCGGGGCTTTTGTGGTATTCGACCTCTTCCGTGTGCAGGCTGAAGTTTCATGTCATCCTTTCTGTATGATACTATGAATATGTGCACACTAGTCTCAACAGTTGCACATTTATGTATTTAGGTATTTTGGTCTTTTAATTAATTTGAGATTTTTCTCTAAGTTATATAAGATGTTTTTAGTTTTTTGCTGTTTAGGATCTTTGGTCTATTGTTTAACACTATTTTAAATTGAATTAGTCGACACATGCAAGAGTGAACTTGTCTTATGCATGAGCTAACACAAGGACAACACATCAATCAATGCAAAAATTATGACCATATTCATGCTTGCTGAGGTCTTGTGTTGCTGTCTGTCTCATAGGAGCCTGTCTTGTTGCATTCAGGTCATGATTGAGATGATCTCATTTTTGTCTTGTGCAATTCCTATATTTTATACTGCATGCTGGAATTCATGCGCTAGATAAAGACAATCAATTCATCTTATATTTACTGCAAATATACACAGAGCCTCTGTTTCTCTGTCAGTCTCTGCAGATGGTGAGCGGTATCCTCAGTGTTGGATTGGGAATTATTTTTGCTGCAACGCAGACAATGGGAGATTCCCTTTTCACTCTGTTCAGAGTTTCCCAGCTGACTGGAACACTTGTAAGCCCACATTACTTAAATTATACAATCAATTATTCAAACGAAAGAATGTAAAGCTACAAGTTTGTCAAGAATGAGTAAAGTGAATGTTAACATATCCGATTGATCTTCAATAAAGTGACTTCTCCTCTGCAGTTTATCATCGCTGGATTCACCTCCAACCTGTTGTTCAAATATCCAAGATTACTTCCCGTAAGTACAACACAGTACACGTGCAACAAGCAACACAAACAGTTAATGAAGGGTTTACTTAAAAAATGACGATGAGTGTATGGTTTATGTTCCAGGTGTCCCTCGCAATCAACTGTGGCTGCATTATTGTAGCTGTACTGGCCGCTTGTCTGATTAGTGTTGACCTGGCTCTCTGGATTCCACAACATCATCAGGAATGGAAGGTAAAACCAAATGAAACCCTTCAGTCCTGATTTAGCAAATATATTTAGTACACATATTAACTACTATGAGACCAATACTTGATCTTTATGTTTTTAAACAGATGGAGCTGATGGAGCTGTGTGTGTTGGGGCTGGAGGTTATTCTCTCTGCGATCCTCTGCGTCTGGTTCGCTAAAGAGAAACGTGCCAAATCCCCTTGATCCGGCTGTTGATATAAACTGAGAAGAAATCTGAGAATGAAAAACTTTATATTAACTGTTAACTGTAAAGCGCTTAAAGGAAGTTAAGCAACCGCATTCGCAAACGTTTAGTCGTTTTGCACATCAAGTGTGGCTTTCTGCTCTGTCTCCGTCGCCTATAATGGAGGTGAGACCCCTCACTTAGTTCAGGCTGTGGTGTGATGTTTGACTCGGACTGGAAAAAAAAGAAAAAAAAAACTGCGGTACACAAATGTCAGGTTCTCTAATGTGAAAGAAAAACCACTTCTTCATTCTGAGTCTAACTGGCAGCAGTGGGTCTCATAGTGCTGCTCAGTCTGTCAATCCGCAAGGGGCGTCTATGTGGTTTGAAACGTATGCTTTGTTATCAGTGGAAATATCTGCAACTGTGTTCACACTTTTCAGCCGCTTTCACATACAGAAAGCTGTACTTAACCGAGAAGGATCCCATTTCATTGACTTGGTTTGTTGTTTGCTAAGAAATGAATACAGCGGCACGTTTTAACCATTTTTAATATCGTCTGTACAAACGTGTCTTAACACAAGACTGGCAACGAAAGACAACAAATATGACAGCACAACATTGTCTGGATTGATCTGCCTGCTACTGTTTTTGTAAAATACATAATAATAATAAAAAAAACTCATCTACAATATAAACACTGATTCATACCTAGTTCAATTAAAACAAATGTACAGACCGCTGACGTACCATCGTGGCAGTGTATATTATGTGTCAATTTACAGAATCTGAATGAAATGTTATCGAATAGCTGAGCTTCATCTGTTAAAGTCTTAGTGCTCCAAAGCTGGATTCCTCTTATTCACATCTCCTCGTGCTGACGATCAGACTGACTTCAAGCAGCATTCACCTCGAGGACTTCACAGCTATGAAGAAAGAAGGAAAAAGAATGAGGGATTTAGAAAAACACAGAATATATTCATCCGTTTCTTTACAGCGCTTAAAGTATTTTTTTCAGTATCTGTTAACATCTGTTTTTTTAGTCACTGGCCACGTGATTAAGTCAATCTACATTTTCCTTGTTTGATTTTGAAAAATGAGAAAATGACTAACTTCATGTAATTAAATAAACAGAACTCGAGTATGATACAGCTCTCAATAGTCACAAGGGGATTTGTCAAATGATCGGTAGTACTGGATTCAGAACAGCTTTAACGTCAATCCCGCATTAATACGACTACTACTATTTGGTGTGTTAAATTAGTGAAACAGATTTTTGTGATTCTGAACATCAACTTTGTCTGCAAGTTAAGACATGATAGATATTTGATATCAAAACTCATGATTCTGTCAGGATTAGCCACTCATCTTGACAGTTCCCTCAACAGATTCTATGTTTCCATCTCTGACAGACAGTAAGTTGTCAATTGCTTAAGAATGTCAGACAGTTTATTTTCAGACAGTTTATTTTCTGGTGGGGTTTTATTAACTGCTCTTCTCTGGCAGCACAAACAAATGAAACGGGAACACACAATGTATTTTCTTGGAGTGCTAAAGCAATCCTATTCTCAGGATGTTATGATATACAGACTTAATTTAAAAGCTGAAGTCCATCACACTGCTATAACTTTACACTTACTGCTTATGATTAGATTACTGTTAGATTGCCACAAAACCACTTTTACCACTGATTGGAGCATGAAGAACTAACACTTTCAACAGACAAATATTTTAAGTATTTAACACAAATTTTGAAAGAAAAAAACCCCCAAAAAATGACAATAGCCTAATTTTAAAGCAATATCTAAAAATGGGGAATAATACAAATGTTGTTATTGTGACTGTTCATTTTATTTAGGTCACACCACAAACAGCAAGACCGAAGTTTACTCCACAAGCCTTTAATTTGTTTAAATGTAACTTAAATTCTAGAACTATTCTGTTTGGCTCATTTCCTACAGCTTATTTTATAGTTGCTATGTGAAATTTAATATTTTATTAATTTAATCTTTTGAATATATTGTATATAGTGGTTTTGCAATACCATTATTTTCCATTAAGAACAATAAAGCCTAAACATTAAACTTGTTAGAACATTAGAAACAAATAAAAATTGTACATTTAACAGTTTGTAAAAAAAACAAACAAACAAAAAAAAACCACCACAACCTTTCACCATAAATGCATTCCAAAGCCCCCAAAACAACGAGCGTGCATGCATTCAAACTCACATCAAATTCATGACAACACATACTGAATGACACAAATTCCACCCACATGTCAAACGGATGCATAGAAGAAATGAGAGGATGAAGAACCCGGGAGGAAGAACATGAGAAAGAGTCAGAAGTTTACAAAACAAATGCACCCATCAGAATGAGAGCCCTCTAACCCCCCCCGAGGACACACTGCCATGCAGCACACAATACAGGCACCAAAAGCACATTTTCACACAGATTAGTAGTCAGTTCACAGGCTCCTCACAGTTGTTAATGAGTCTGTGAAAGGAACAACACAGATGTCCACTCTGGTGACACCGGCTACTTACTGAGCTAAAACCCCTCAGCTCTGAGTCAGACCACAGTAGAGAGGCCTACTGCTATATGAGAGGCCGTGCTCTGGTAAAAACAAAACAGCAAAAAGGTTTGAGTTAAACTGAATCTTCAGTTCATTTTCAGCTCTAAACCCTCAGAGTCTAAAATCCAACTTAAAATACGAGACGAAGAAAATATCATCTAAAGTCTTTCGCAGATTTCGAACGTGTCTTTGCTTTCCAGCTTGAAAAATCCAACATGTTGAATATAAGCAACAGCTCTGAGTAAAGCTTACTAAGATGGTTAGAGATCTGAATCCTGAACTTCTTCATTTGACCAGATATCAGCACAGATCTGTGATGATTTAGAAATTGGTGTGTTAATAAGGCTTCACAGTCACATAAAACGTCTCTGGTTTCAGACAAATAACCGACATCAGGGTTACGGGGTGTGCAAAAAAATCTGTCAATTGTAATTTAACATTTTCATTTTGCACCTGAGGGCCTGATATTCAGCAGGGCAGATGATAAAAGGATTTCTGTTATTGAAATTTGTTGATGTGTGTGCTGTGATTTATAACATGAAAAAAAAAAAAGTTTAGTATCTTAATCCCTTAATAATCATTGACATTGTTTGTTGGGAATTTAAATAATAATATGTTACTGGGTGCACCTGAATTATATGCTGCTGCACCAGTGCAACCAGTGTAAAAGTTTTGTCGGGAGCCCTGAACATGGCGCTACAATGTTTTTAATTACTACCCATTCTTAATTCTAAGTCTTTGTTTGTGGCGAATGTAAAAATGACATTCTCAAAGTAGGAGCACTTCAAACTAATGTGATGACATTTTTTAGCAACTCAGTATTGCTTCCATGGCATAAATATTTATATCTTTTCTTTTTTTATCAGCTAATTACTAAATGACAAAAAGTTGTGAAAAATGCTCATCAAAATTTTCCAGAGCCCATAGTGTCGTCTTGAAATTGCTTCTTTTGTCCGACCAACAGTCCAAAGCCCAAAGACCCTTCATCTACAGTCAAAAATGCTGAGAAAAGCGGATACTCCTTACGTCTTAGTAGTTGGAACCAGCAAATGTTTGACATTTTTGGTTGAAAAATAATTGGTGGCATCTACTTTCTTTCGATAAACAAATCCTCTAATCACTGCAGCTCTGAAGGAAGTGCAATGAATAAAATGACATCTAAAACATCTAAACAAAACAAATCATATAATTATGTCTTTAATGCCCTTTAGTTGTACCCGTGAGCTGAGTATTTCGGGCTGAATTTTTCATACTGATAGATTAAGGCTGGGCTTACTGAAATCTCCTGGATCAAAAGAAAAATATAACTTATTAGTGGGTAATATGGGGAGGAGTACAAGATACAATGATAAGTACAATACATTTCATCATGTAGATTACTATCTTATATAAAAGGAAATTATAGCTTCTGTAAAAAAAAAAAGAAAAAAAAGAGTAGATATGATTAGGTTGAAAAAAAGGGAAGTACTTCATACTTCAACTGTCCCTGATGCTGCTGACATATGACATATATTCAAGGAAGTAGCACTAGTAAAAATACATGCAAAACATTCTGAGGTTAAGTATTCATACCATCATACAAACATAGACTCCTACTGAAACACAGGACTTGAGCTAGAGCCACAAAATAAAAATGGATGGATGAATGAAATACACTCTCTTAAAACATTTTGCTAGCAGTGGTACAACAGCAGGTGAACTGAGCATGAGATTCTAAGGAAGATAAATCACCAAACACTCACTGCAGTGATGAACTTTGTGCCGGGCGGCTGGAGGTCTTCTTCTTTCTGGAAGATGGAAGGAGACGTGATGGAGGAGGGTGGTGTGGAGGAGCACAGGAACGAGGGGGGCTCGTTGTTGTTGAGGGAGTCCATGACCATGCTGGGGTGTGCTGGTATGGTGACGGTGCTGAGTCCTGTTACACTGTCAGTGGAGGTACACTGGGAGGACGTCTCCGAGCTCTCAGTCACTGTCACACAACATAAAAATAACACGTTAAAGCTGTAAAACTGGATCGAACAACACAGAAAGGGCCAACGGGGTTCTGGGGAAGTTCAGTCAGTTTGCAGGCAGTTACTAAGTCTGTCATGACTTTTGTGTTTTCCTGAAGCT
Organism: Acanthopagrus latus; assembly: GCF_904848185.1. Lineage (NCBI taxonomy): Eukaryota > Metazoa > Chordata > Actinopteri > Spariformes > Sparidae > Acanthopagrus > Acanthopagrus latus. The sequence goes on from NC_051055.1 coordinate 16,489,460, forward strand.
CCTATGTGAAATATTAGAAATGTTCAGACTTTGGCAACTCCTAGTGGTCGCAGCAAAGATCACAATGTGGCAGGAAGTAAACCCTCATTTACCCCTGTGTAAAATACGTATATATTATTTTTATGTTTATTTTTAGGTGCCTCTCCATTTTAAGTGTTTATCAAGTATTTTGGATTTTTAGCTTTGTAAATACTTAAGATCAGTTTGAAGAGATTTGTTTTCATCTTTAAATGAAAGGTTCTTTTCTGTTGAAAAAAAAGCCAAATCAAATCTTCTGTAACTCAATTTGTTAAAACCTGGGTAAATAGTTTCTATAGGCATTGTGTGTTTAGAAAAATGCTGATATATTAGAATCTTCTTCATTGATTTAAAACTGTTTAAACTGTTCATTGGCTTTATCATCCATAGCATCCATAAAAAATACATTTTGTGTTTTCTGCTGTAAGACAACACCGATTACAGTAAATTAGGTTCTTGCGTAACACCAAAAGATCAGAAAATACTTTCAGTAACAAAAAGTGGAGAGAAACATTAGAAGAGAGCACAAATGAGCAGCTGATAATGTGCCAACTAACGGTTAAACTACAGTGTTTATGCAGGCGACTCTATTTACACCTCTTATTTTGCCAAGAACTTTTCTGTATCTGATGTTCACTATTTGTCTAATTACCAAAATAAACTCCTGACATCACTGTCAAACAACAACCACTGCTGACGTGACTAGGATGCGCGTGGACGAGATCATATCATTATTCAAGTTATGTTCAGTCTCGTTCACCGACTTCCTCTCTTCCTCTCTGACTCTCTCCCCGGCAGTTAAAGCAACAAGCGACATTTTAATACAGAAACGTTATATGTTTTATCTTCCGATGAAAACAATGGGCAGAAAAAGACAGCCACTCACTCATGGAGGGCTGGCTCCCCGTGTCCTGCTCCAGCTCGTCCTCCTCTATGCAGTCGTAGGGCCACTGCGCGAAGGAGGGAACGCTGGTCATCGGGTACGGATGTGTGTGCGGGTGAGAGGGCGAGGAGTAGAGATGAAGATTGAGCGAGCCCAGCAGGGAGGAGGACGACTGGCTGCTGGAGGAGGAGGTGCTGCTGTTGGAGATGGTGGAGTGGGGTCTCTTGAACGAAGTGGCGTGTTCAAAGGAAGGCACCGCGATGGATGCTCTGGTCCTAGACTCTGTTGTCAGGGCAGACAAACAAACACATCATTAACATTCCTGCGGTTGTTATTGATGACAATTAGGGCATGAATATTTTTTATATGGCATCACTGGTACACCATGACAGAAATTCATGTAAAATAGCTGTACAGTGGCTGCAAAAATAAAAAAATGGATCTAAATGAAATGAAAGGTTCATTTCAATGAATTCCTACAACCAAACAAATCGCCCGCACCAAGAAAGAAAATGGAAATGAAAAGTCATGTCTCTAAGTGCATTTTTAAATCCTTATATAACAATATGAAAAAAAAAAAAAAAAGAACAATAACAAGCAACTCATCCTTGTGTCAGTCACTCTTTGTACTATGTAACAAACAACCTGAGGAGAACATGCAAGCATCCCAAAGTGGTACTTTTTTTTTTGCTAGCCACCAAGCTAACAATCCATCTATAGCTCTCCCTTTTTCCTTTTTAAATGGCAATAATTATTTTCAATTTTCAACCAAATGCACAGAAGCCTAGAAGAAGAATACAGAACAGCTGGATATTTACATTTTGACATGATAACCGCTAAAACTCCTCATGCCTCAATATCAAGTAGTCAGAAATCAAAACATTCCAACTTCCTACTGAATAAAGTACAGTGGAACACCACATTTGTAGACTCTGGGCAAATCCACCTACCCTGACTTCATAAGGGAGTCAAACGTCCCAGAACAATGGCAGCACCCATTGGGAAGGTTAGGATGTATTTGTAGACGACAGTGTTCATTTAGGAATTGTGATTGAAATGTTAAGATACGTTTTCAAGTATTAAAGCACCGTCAAAGACACATAATATTGTTATGATCAGACACGTTTTTTTATCAACTTTTGCCGTTGTGAACCTGGAACGCATTTAGGTCCAAAGTTGGAAGTTTCAGCAAGGAAAGTCAGACCTCATATGTTGACTGGAACGCAGTATTACTCCTTTTACTCCTTGTTAGGTCAATTTTTCCTGTGCTATCGAAAATATTATCGAATATCTATATTTTTCAAGGTACCGTATAGAAGTTAGAAATTCCACTATCATGACAACACTAGTAGCAGGAGCGCCCTCTAGTGAGCAAGATTGAATGTGACAACCAAGCCTGTTCTCCCTTAAAACACCTGTAATCAAGAACCAAGTTTTTGTGTTCTTATCAAAGTGAATGTTGAATGTGAAGAGTCTGCACAAATACAAGCTGAATAATGAAGATGCAAAAACCAGAGAGAGGAAGAGAGTCAGAGAAAGACAGAAAAAAGTAACACAAACATAAAATGTGAAGGAACAGCTCACCTGACCCCTTCATGATATAGTCGATGGCTCTGTCACTGATCGCTGCATCGCTCGGCTTGATGTCCATGAAAGGCTTGCTTCCAATCCCCATGGAAACCATCTCCTGCATGCGCAACGCTGAAATTCAGAAATGTAATACTTTAACGACAAAACAAAAGTCTTATATAGGATAAGAAGTCTGAGAGTCGCACTGATATCTACGTCAAAATAACAATGAAAGTCACCTCTGTTTCTGAGCGCCTGCCTCCACAGGATCTTCCCTATGATGGCTGTCCACACAGCCTTGACCTCTGCGGAGCTGGCCTGGAGTATAAAGGTGTCTTGCGTCTTCCTCCGACGGAACCAAATCTCAAAACGAAGCCCGCTGTCGCCAACATTTTCAGTCATGCCGATCTCTGCTGTCTAAAGTAGAAAAAAAAAAAAAACAGAAAATCAAATCTACTGTCTGTGTATAGCAGAAACTGACCCCACAAGAAAACCCTCCCCAAACAATAAATTCTTACTTTGAAGGACTGTTTATAGATGTAAATGTCGTATCCTCCCTCGATCTTTTTGGTCTTGCTGAAGAGGATGAGGTCTTCAAACAAGAAGACGTGGCGGAGGTATTTCCTGCGTCCACACCAGACGATGAACTCATCCTGGCAGCGGAGTTGACCCTGTTCTTTTAGGTTCACCTGGAGAGGAAACACGGCCGGTCACATGCGTCAGAGAGAACAATACAGTTTCTAGTGGGATTCTGACCTCACTCTGCTGAAAACACAACAAGATGACCTCGAATTCAAAAATAGATTTAATGACCTGTCTCCCCAGATTGTCTTAAAGTAACGTTAGGTGTTGTTTTTGCTCTCATGCTGACATCAAAATATTCATCATAGCGTTAAATCGCTCTGTGCCCATTATTACTGCTTACATCACAGCCCCGAATAGCATCCATAGCCAGCAGGTCGTTGCCATGACGAAGCTGAAATTTGACCATCTCCTCTGCGGTGCGGAGGTCACTCAGCTCCTGCTCCCGGGAAGGACTGCACTCCTTGATCAGGTCTTTGAGCAACAGTGCATATTTACTCATCCTCTGGATGGGCTTCAGCAGGTAGGACGCCAGGTCCATTTTGTCACCGAGCTCCAGCTGCTTATTCTGGAGACAGACAGTGAAGATTGTTGGTGTGGTTCAAAGGTCATAGGGTAAATTTGTTAGTTTAGGCAGCAAACTGGAAATTCAGACACAGTACAAAGTGCCAGGTTACGGCAAGGAATGCAGTCAGGGGGCTAATTGCTATTAAGCATATGAAAAGCACTTGGGATGAATGAGTCTCTGAGTCTCCAAACAGGTGCCCTGGCACGGCGGCGTGAGGGCAACAGCTCTAACTCCCTCTGGAGTGGATGATCCTGGCAGCCTAATGTAGCAAAGCTCCTAAAGAACTGGGCTGTTTTGACCAAAAGCTTGTCCTGAGATCTTACCAGTAATTCTAACAAGCCTTCCAACTCAAGTCTGTTCTTACTGGACAAATCTAGGTTTCCAAACAGCCCATCAGAACATAACGACATGCCTAAATATAGAGACCTTGTCTATGAAATATATCTAATCGCACTTACTGCTGCTGTTGTGATTAGATGTTGTTGTTGTCTCGTCATGTGCTAAATGCCGGTATGTTGACCCTGTCTTGACTCAGTCACATTTATGAAAGAGATCTTCATCTCAATGTCACCTCCAAGTTAAATAAACTTCTCAATAGTTTGTAAAAACTGATTATTTCCATTCTTTGCTCAACCTGAAATAAATCTATGTGCAATATTTCATAGTGTATTTCAATGATTGTTGTTTAACTTTTTATAGAAATTCATACTGTGTACTTTTGTGTATTTTCTTGTTGTGCTTCTACTCTTCTGAATTCCTTTATCTTGCTTTTCTTCTTATCAGATGACTCTGAGAGATACACAAAAAAAATTCCAGTGTAACCGTGCTGCCCTGTTCTGCAAAATCTTATCTGAATTGTCCATCAGTTCTGGCCATGTCAAGTTACTGGTTTGGGCTCTAATGTGGATACTTTTTGCGATACATTCAGTTTACATCCAAAGCATCAAACGGTTGGTTTGTGAATTGATTTTTGTCTTGAGAGAGTGTTTCGTGACGTGTTTTTGTGTTAACCCCGGGACCTGTCAGTGTGTGATGGATGTACCCAGAGCTTCAAGACGCACCTTAAAGAATTCGTTCCCATGGCTGCTGAGCAGAGCGTCCGACTGGGGCTTATTCTTGCTGTACAGGGCATACATTCCAAACTGATCCTCCTGCACACGAGATTAACAAGTTACAACACTGACTACAGTTAGAAGGTATGCGCACGCTTCGGTATGCTTTATCCAACACTGTGAACGTCACCATGACACATCGTGGGACACATGAAGTTGTTTTGAAAAACAGGAGCAACTACAGGTCAACACATCATTACAGTCACTGCTGTTTTGAAGCTGTCAGAGAGTCCTCTGGGCTCATCGACCGACCGCCTGGACTCACGTGTCTGAGAAAACAGCTACTGATGGACAGCGGGGAGTGGGCGCATGCCTCCAGATCCTTCAGGAAGTACTGGCTGTGGAAGTCCCAGAGCTTCTCCACATTCCCGAAAATGATGCTGCGTTTCCCTCGCAGGTCCTGCGGCAGATCCAGGCGCTCCATCTCGGGGAAATAGTGCTCGATGATGTAGCTGAGAGAGCGGACGTACTCCCTCTCTGTGGAAATCATCTCATCCATGATGTGCTGCACTTTACTGGGGAACAAAAAGACACAATGAGGGATAAGACAGAGTACTCGTGATTTGTACAGTGCATCGATATATTGATTGATACAATATCAACCAGTAACAACTTTAGGAAATCAACAAGGTTTTCTCTTCATTTTACACAATTTGTCAAGCACATTTAGCAAAATTCTGGATTTTCTCAGCATTCTTTAATTACACACTGAATATTTGGGGGGTTTTAGCTGTTGTTCATATAGAAAAGGAAAGTCAAGTCCTCATCTTGGGCAGAGTTTTTGTTAGTTGCAGCCCTAATTGGTATGAAGGCTGCATTATCATCACAATAAAGTGAATTGTATTTGTCAAGGAACATTCACAGGTAAGACATGATCATATGGCTAGACTAGATTTAAATGTTTTTTGTGGGATTTTAAAGTATTTTCCGAATAACTTCTTGTAAATCAACACAGTTTGTACAACAGCTGAGCAGGACTGAGCTGGTCATGAATATCGTCTTTTTTTGTGTAATTTTTATCTAGAAGATAGAATATTTCAAATGTTAATCAGAGTTATGGGTTGTAAAGTAAAGCCCCTGTTAATGTTTCATATCAATGCTTCTCCCCCTCACCTGCTCTGTTTCTTTCCATCTCCGTCGCTTCGTCTGCTGTGGACCCTGGAGGGCGTAGACATGCTGCGGCTGCGTCCCAACGCCGGGCTCGTCACGTCAGGCCTCTGCAGCTTCTTCTCTGCCGACACGTTGTTAGCCACCTCCAAACCCTTGATGTACACGCCAGTGTAGCCATGGATGTGGCTGACATCCGAGTGACTGCTGTCTCTTGGGGTCAGCTCGTAGCTCATGGTCTTCTTCATGATCTTCTTCATCGGCTGCTTGCGGAGGCGGGCGGTCCCGGAGTAGACGGGCTCCGAGTGGCAGGAGATGGTCGAGTCGATGGTGCAGTCGCTGTCCGTGTCGTCAAACATGGATGGGCTCTGCCTCAGTTTGCTGTCACAGTCGGCGGGGAAAATGAAGTGCGAGGAGGAGGAGATTGAACTGGTGGGGCTCTTGGAGAAAGGCTCAGCAGAGTGAGGCTTGTTGTCCTCTAAAGTTAAGGGAGTGATCGCCCCAGGTAAAAGCACACACTCGTTAGGTTCATGCTGCTCTGTAGAGGCAGTCTGGCTCTCTACAGCTGTCGTATCCTCAGCTGTGGAGTCCGGTGCTGCCGTCGTGGCTCGGGCCAAAGTCTCTTCTAACTGCCGTTTGGTCTCCTGACACTTGTGCCACACCGTGTTCCACTGCTGCAGCTGCTGAGGACTCTCCAGAGACAGCACCATGTTGTTGAGGGTGCTGAAGTTGTCCATGGAGAACTTGGATGCCTCGGTGTAGTAATCCTGCAGGATCTGCACCACAGATGGCGAAAGTATGTTGCCTGAGCTGTCCAGACTCAGGTGATGGAAGTAATCCTGGCAGTGCTCCATCCACTGGTTTGCCTACACGTTAGAAAGAGTTATTAATCTATTTTAAATATAGTTAAGAGACACAGTATCATCAAAAAAGGCCTCAGAGTTCATACAACGACAGCTAATAGAGAGCACTCCTGTGAAATCCAACAGTACCTTTGAATCAGTATTGACGTGAGTTTTTCATACTTACTGAGTCATAGAATTCATACAGATTGGTGAGGACGTCCAGCTGGGCCTTCCTCCTCTCCACTCTGCCTAAGATGGAGCCCAGATGTTTCTTAAAGTCGAGGAGAACCGAATCTGGAAGGGACTCCGGAGACTCTTTCACCAGCTGCAGGCCATGCCTCTGCTGGTGCTGTCAGGATAAGGACGAAACTGATCAATTTAACACTGACCGTCTTCTGTGATCCGTGAGTAATATGTTGAAAAAAAAAGTCTCTATTTACCACTGACTCCTCCAGAAACTGCTCCAGGCTCTCTCTCATCTCCTTAATTTTAGCCACAGACAGAGTCAGGGATTCCAGAGGTGTGAGCTGCTTCTCTCCCTCGCCACTGAACCAGAGTTTGATCTGGAAGGAGAAGGCATTTGTTCATTGCTCATCTCCATTGATTATCGAAAACTGCAGCGCAGATGTTAATGTCAGGAGTGAAACAGTTCAAGCTCACCTGTTGCGTTTGCTCCTCAAACTTGCGCACCTCCAGCAGGCTCTCCAGCTGTTTCTGAGACTTGTTGGAGAGGATCACAAGCTTGTGGACTTCTTCATCTACCTGGTTGTACAGTGCATTCAACATATCGACAGCATCTCTAGAGGAAACAAAGAAAACACATACACACTTGATGAAAAGTGAATTTCATTATCCTTACACTGACCCATGTCATGTCCATCTAGTCTGCAGTACCTGTAGTTTTCATTCTCACAGGCCTCTTCTTTCCTGATGCGGGCGAGGACAGTGCCTCCCTCTAGACGTAGTCTGTTCAGACGGGTGTCATCTAGCACAGACTTCATGAGGTGCTTCTGCTTTTCCATCACCTCTGACACCTCCTGAAGTAAACACGCACAATAACAAATGAAAAACTATTGAGTGAACAGTTGATGGAGATACACATGAATGTTTTTGACCTCAACAGGCCCAAAGATCACGACACTTAGCCATAAAAACAAACTGTTTACTCCAGTGAGGAGGAAAGAGGCCAGCAGAGAGCTATTGTGTGTCAGTGGAGACACATAAATCAGAAGGCCAGACTGCCTACAGGAGGCTGGGTCTGACCTCAGAGGTCTTCAGGTTGCTGCTGTTGCTCATTGTGCTGATGGACGCTTGAAGGGAGGAGATGGCCGCGCTGCAACTGCTGGCAAAGGGTTCAATTTTCTGTGAGTGAGACAGAAAAAGATGGAGAGAGTTTATTGCTGCTAGCAGTGTCAAAGCATCAGAAATTACTAAAGCCTGTTGCCATTCTTCTCCAAATCGGTAGTGGAGACAAGTGAGCCAACGAGTAACATAATTTTCAATGTGTTCTCATTTATTCTGACACATGCACTTTTCAGGCACTATACATGTAGTCCTGTTACCAAAAAATATCATTTTCCAAAAGGTATCTCAAGCTCCTAAATATGTTTACAAATGCAGGGTGTCTACAGTTATCAGACATTTAAATTCAACAGATTTTCAAATTTAAGACTTTAAAACTACTTCTTCAAGCATTGCAGGTAAGTCATACATCATATACGTATTTGATTTCATGTAGAAATATTGTTATTAGAGTTAGTTAGTTTGGTTTATGTACATTTTAACAACAGGTAAGTGCAAGTATTCAATACATAGAAGTAACATTAGAAGTTTTGACTTAGATGCTGAAGAACTTGATCTATTTTGACAAAATGAAAAAAAAGTTGGATTCGATCAAATGTTTGCAAGAGCTTGTAAATTTACATCTAATCATAAAATGTATTAAAATGTCAACAACTTGTCACATAATCATTGTTTCCAACAAACCTAGAGAAACCCTAGTTTTATTCAAGGTAACTGTATGTTTTGTTTGAATTCTAGGGCAATGCCAGATGATGTCAGAGAGCGAGGAAGGAAGCTGGCAAACATGACTAAATGTAACAAAACACTTTAATACATTACCTCATCCATCAAAATTTTCTGCCTCACTCAGGCCAGATAGCTATGGCAGTTGTTTAACAACGAAGCCAACAAATCCGATGATCCTACTGCCTTTCACAACATCGTCAGACTCTGCCCTGTGTTTTTGCTGAGCGACCTCAAACAGCAAAAATGACATGAGGACCTGCAGACACCCTAATATGTTTACGTGCTGGCTACAGACCAGCCACCTCTGTCACACCCACCTGCCTGAAGTGGATCCAGTGGTTGTGGTCGTAGTGGAAGGTGCCTTCCAGGTCACGTGTGAGCTGGGTTTGGTCGATGTGTTTTAGCAGGGCTTTCAGAGATGACAGCATCTCGGTCTGTGGCAAGAAGAAACAAAACGTACACACTGAGGTCTCAGTCTGAGCGTGTCTGCTGTCACGCTTCAAAGCAACGGTAACATTAACTTTAATAACAATCTGTGTCATCACAGCCAAGACCTTTCTCAAAACTACCATCAATCTATTTGAAATTACTCTAATCCACTGGATAATAACCATATTCATTTACCTGTACATTGATGTCTCTCTCAGGTTTGGCTGCTGCCTCCTTGTCCACCAGGAAGAGAACCGTGTAAAGTGCATTTGGTACTAATGCCTGAGAAAAAACATGCAAGAGCAATTTTTATAGTCACTTAAAATGGAGAAAATAAATGCTATTACATGAAGATTATTCAAATGAACAACTAAACAATGTAAAATGTGTATTTAAGGTGACTTCTAAAGCGTGTGTTGTGGTTTACAGAATCGCCGTCCTTACATCAGTGAGAAACTCATCATCACATCATGATGATATGTCTCTTGAAAGCCGGCTGCTCGCAGCATGCGGTTAAAAACAGACAAGTAAGCACAGGCTCCTCCACAAGAGCCCCGAGGGCAGCCTTTTTCACAAAAATGTCTTGGAACCTGCAGTCACTACTAATTCAAAGGTGCGCCTTTTTACAAAAAAACCAAACTGTGTCAGAGACCGAGAGGTCAAACAATAAGAAACGTGCGAGGAATGCAGAAGCGTAATAACTCCGCGAGAGAGACGTAGAGCTCGGAGGACAACAGAGACTCAGAGCGGCTCGTTGGGCGTATGTTTGGAGGGTAATTACATATTTTCCGCTGCGGACTCACCTGCAATTCAGACAGAGATGACAACAGAGCTGGAACAGGCGGCTGCCTCCTGCCGTCTATTACAACAGAGAGGCCTTGATCACACCTTTCTTTCCTAGATAATAAAAAGTATTACAGTTAGTGCACTTTGTGAGACCAGTGATTGCATGATACTTTATACAAGCTTAGCATTTGCTAATGTCTGACAAATGAGGAAAACATAAATTAAGAACTATATACATATAAGGATTATTTGGAGATTGATTTAGAAACAAGTCCAAAAATTTAAGACAAGGACGACAAACATTTATTTTGTGAGACCTTTGTGAATGTATGCACTATAGTGTGCAAACTTCCGGTTCTTCACTTTTAACTGTTCTACAAAGCAGAAAAAAACACATACAGTGCTTTCAGCTGTTACACTCCTGGAGGAATCCAGTCAATTTATTATGTGTAGTATTTCATCATTTTATCTTCATCATTATTCTTATTCCTTGTATCATCTTTGATTATTTCTCTGTAAATAATTTCGCTTCCCATCTTTAGTGCTGTCTTATTCAATCAACTTTTATTTGCGTGTGTATTAGTCTCTAGATTCAGTTTTGTTATTCTAACATCCTGTAGCTTTGTCAATCACTTGTAAAGCACTTTGATTTGCATTTGATTGGTTTTAAAAGTGCTATTACGAATAAAGTTTTGCTGATTGGTTAAAGTCATATACAATCCATGTGTAAGTTCTAAATGACAGCTTCAAGGTTTAAATGAGCGTTGTAAAGTCTGCATGGGGCAGCAGGCGTGTTCACTTCAGGTGTGAGGGACAGGTGTGTAAGTTACTGGAGTTACTCTAATGGAAAAAACATAAAACAAACCCTGAGAATGTGCGACTTACCGCAGCGTGGAGTAGTAGTAACCCAATAAACAGGTGAGGTCATTGACCGTGCAGCTCTCACCGGCCCACACCTGAGCTCTCGTGCACACCTGCAGCACTGCCCTCCCACTGCGATCTCGATTTCCTGGAAGAGAGAAGGCGAGTGGGGGGGGGGGTCATCACTTACCACCACTCATATGTCTACTATCGCTTTCTCAGTCAGGAATGTCTGAGCTTTAGGCAGTTGAGTATCATGACGTACAAGTTAGTCTCTATGTGGGACATGAAACTACTTGAAGAAACAGCCCAATATAGATCAAACCCAGTTCAGTATTATCCAGAAACAGATAATATCATAAAAACTTTCACAAACAAACTCATGATTATTTGAGGATAAGGCCCGTTTCTTCTTTGCAGAAGACATGTTGGATATTTGAAGTCATGACTTTACAGGATTTAAAGGAAGTGATTTAACTTTTCCAGTTCATAATCAAGGAAAATGTGTAATTTTATTTTTAATGATTAATCTAGAAATGAGATCAAGTAGAACATGACATTTTACAGTTTGATTCTATTTTTTCATTTTTTAACTGAGTGAAATATAAACATACAGTACAAGACTATTAACTATTGGATGTAAGATACCTGCAAGACAAGCTGCTGGGTCTGAATGACAGCATGTAATATCAGCTGAACCCTTCCTCCCCTACCTGGCAAGATGACCGCCCCGGATGTGAGCAGCTCCTGGTTGACCTCTGACAGCAGCCTGGGGAGGGCTGCGCTGCTCCCATAGGAGGAGCTCGACACTGAAGCCAGCCTGATGGCCGACCCGTTGGCGGCTTTAGGACTGTGTGACTCTTCTCCACTGTGCCTGTGCTGCCTGCTCTCACTGCTGAGGCTGTCATCACGCTGTCCTGTGGAAATAATTATAAATAGTGAGCACAAATCCGGCAGATTGTCTAAGTGGCACTTACTGAGCAACAATTGGACAAAAATACAGGACAAAGAACAGAAATTAGAAGCTTCCTTTCACCTCAGTACTGTCTGACCTAATCGATGATACCTCATGGATGTGTTTATTAGTGGTGTGCGTTCATGCTGACTCATCACAGAGACCAGGTGTTTAGTCAGCCTGACTCATAGGTAACCGAGGCCTTATTAGACTCTCGTAGCATCACCTCCTCCACTTCAGCCTGACATACCTGCAGGCTCTGTTTATAGGAATGCTGCGCTAACATTCCCAAGTGGTACCAAAGTTTATAGACTTGATCCTGTTCCTGAGGCAGCGAAGCAGCGTGCAAACCTTCCCAGAGTGCATATCTCTGTGTAACTAACTGGATTCCTCACTTCAAATTGGTTAAGGAACAATGTCATTTTTACTGTCATACTAGTAAACTGAACCATTTTGAGGTTTGGACTGCTAGCCAGGCAAAGCAAAACATCAAAACATGTCACGTTGGAAAGCTTGGAAATTAATTATAAATTAGATTATTAGAAAAACAGAAAAAGACAGTTGCATTTATTTGATTTGTAGTAACTTGGAACTGCCAAGTCTTTTCAGCTTCCTGTTTGCCTGTTTGAAGGGGCTGAGTCTGATTTTTTTAAGGACCTTACAGCGATCCTCTAACTGGGCTGTTAACATTCGTAACAGATGCTCATCTTTTAAAAAAACATTTGCCTTCTTGGAAGACGTTTCAGTGCAAAATTTGTCAATATGTAATTAAATTTTTTAGTGTACAGAATATTATGATAATAATAATACATTTTACCGCTCAGTATTTCTGGTGCAGAAGAGCGACAGGAGCCAAGTCGAATCTACTAATCAACTACACGTCTCGAGTTCATCAGGCCAGAAAATAGAAGCGATGTCTCTGTCCACACGCCACTAAGTTGTAGCTTTTTTGTTGGGCCTTCCTTTGTTTTACCAGGACAAACCCCTGTAGCACACTCTCTCTCATCTAATTTCTATGGTACAGACACCACAAATTTGACCCACTCATTCATTTAAACTACTTTGTAGTATTTACTCTACTACCAACTATACTCTCACGTCTCCTATCCCTGTCACAATCTAAAAGCCGGGCTGTGACAAATTTCTGTGAGAACATTTAATTTACAATATAATAAGACTGTCTAAACCCATGTAGTGGTCCTGTTGGGCTATAATCAAAACACTGTGATGCTTTGAGCTACATGCTAATACCACTGTGCTGACAGAAAGGAGTGTCACACAAAATGTAACACAAAGTTAAACTGACGCTGATGGGAATGTCAATAGTTTTGTAATAAGAATTCATCTTCAGTGGAACCTGAATGTTTGTTCATGTCAATTTATCCAGCAGTTGCTGAGATATTTTAGTCTGGATCAAAGTGATGGACTGACTGACACTGAAGTCTAAGTCATAAACTAGTCAACTAGGTCCTTTCAAAACATGAGGCATCCAAGCAGGCTTGGAAATCAACACAAAACCTTGATAGGCCATCATTTAACCGGCTCCATCAATAGATCTGTGATCATGGTCACCTGTTGTGTGCTGTCTTTTCAAACAGTTTGAGGCCTCTTGTGTTGTCCTGCTCTGTTGTGTGACAGTAAACCCTCCCAGCTCAGCCTCTATTGTCTTCAAACAGTTGGTGCATTTCCTGTGCGACTGTGTGGCCAGGCGTGTGTTTGCTGCATGTTTCCTAAATTGCTTTGTTTTCAGAGGAAGTGACAAACGTAGAGTAAAGCCTCCTGAGTATTGTCCTGTGTGAACGTCTGCTTTTTGTGTAGTCCACAGGACTCGTTTTTGTGCCGTCAGTGAAGTTGAATCTGCGCTGGTTGGCGGAGCTTTTGAGCTATTGATCGCATAAATTACAATAGATGTACTCTGATATTGTTTTGTCTCATATCATGAGCAATTCAACCCTTCCGGAGTATATTTTTTTAACAGTGGTGTGAGTCACTGCAGGTTAGATCTTGTGTTTCTGGACTGAATGGACTCTCCAAAGACACAGGCATAGTTTGACAGGGTTTTTTTTCCGTGGATCCCCAGTGGCTGATTGATTCACAAAGGAAACTTTTGTAAATGAGGCAACCAATCTGGGATCAGTGCAGCCCCCAGCCCCAACAACACTGTAGGGTCATGTCATTGTGGGATGCTGGGGACCCTGTGGTTGGTTTACAGGGTTTACAGGATCCTTTGTTGCCTTTGAAATGTCGTTGTGGGAAACCTGCTTTGCAGCAGCTGAAATACAATCCCCGCTGAGGTAATCTCAGGAACGCAGCAGTGTTGTGATTTAACTACTGTATTTTTGCTGAGTGCGGTGCATTCAACACATTTAAATGAACACATATATGATCACAATTATGGAAAAAAAAATTCAGCGCTGTAGCTATGGCCTGGCATTGTCCTGGGTCAGGATTCATAGCTCTAAATAAACAGTTTTCAGCTCACAGTTCAATGCACGGAAGAATCTGTATTTTCTAAAAACAGCATAATTCCCTAGGTGGTACTCTCACATTGATGCTTTCCTGAGTTGCCCCGTATGAACCAACACACAGACAAACAGACTGGCAGTGGTAAAGAAAACACAGGGATGTGACTAAAGTTCTGTTTCCAGGGTAGGGCCATACCTGTGCCCTGACCGTGCCAAAGAATACACAGGGGCTTTGAAAAGCAATCTGTCACCACTGACAGCATTAATGGTTCACAGCTAGGAGCTGAATCAACTGACACCACCTGTTGAACTGTTGTAACCAGTCCTGCTGCAGGGGATGATTACACACCCTGGTGAGGTACCACCATTATCAAGCTATCAAGAGTGAAACCTGCTTTTCACACCCTTAGGTTGTTTTTGATAAGTGAGAAATGACAAGCCATGGACATGAAATGATATGACTTGACTTGAATTGATCCATTAAACTGAAGACTTCTGAAGAAGTTCTGCAAATGCATAGTTTCATTTTCTTAAAGGCCCAAACGATCTCCAAAAACAGCCAGGCACTGTAGTTTTTTTTAGCAAACACTGCTAAAACAGGAGAAAACTGTGCACTTATCGGGGACTATTTTCAGCAGCGAATTAATACACATTTAATCCATCACTTTTGATCAATTCATTGTCAGTATTGGTGTTTTCTGGGGATTTTTAACTAAAGCTGGACTGATATATCCGTTGCCTATCGTCATATATGCTGTCTGATATGTGACGAAATGTAAAAGATGCTTGGGGTTATTTAAAAATTCTCAGTGAAGTTCACTGTTAAAGTTTAAAATACCCTGCTTCTGTAACACTTTTTTTTTTTGCTAATAACATTTGAGGGATCACTGCAAAACCACGTTTTACTAATAGTGAGGAGAGATCCTGTAGGAAACCCTTAAAGATCTATTTCATACTGTATTAAATAATATACTTATTATA
Organism: Acanthopagrus latus; assembly: GCF_904848185.1. NCBI lineage: Eukaryota > Metazoa > Chordata > Actinopteri > Spariformes > Sparidae > Acanthopagrus > Acanthopagrus latus. The sequence goes on from NC_051055.1 coordinate 16,504,649, forward strand.
ATAGTATTATCATGAAGGATGCTGTCATATTTCATCATTTTTCATTTATTATCATATTCATTTAACAAGGTGAGTTGAGGCTGACTGTCTGTTTTATGATCTACATGTTTGGGGGTTCAACTCAAAATGATGTTTCATATACTATAAACTGGTCATGTGTTTTGTAAGAAGAATCTTTTTTGAAAAGTAGCTAGAAACTATAGCTGTGAAGTGTAGTCAAGCAAAAAGTACTATTTTTTACCTCAAGCGTCAAGCACAAAAATCAAGCCCTGTAAAATGTATGTATGTAATGTAGGTATCTCAAAAGTGTACAGTGCTTGAGTGATTGTATCTCAGTACTTTCTCCTGTCTGTAGAGCTAACATACAAGCTATTACAATGACAAGGCTTAAATGTGAATTTTGTACATTGTGACAGGATTGAACATCGGTGCAGCGCAACATACCTGACTCCTCTTTGCTGCTTCTCCTCTCCGAACCAGGCAGAGCGGCCTCAATATCCAACTTCCCAAAACGAAGAGCGTAGCCGTTCATCAGTTTTTTGGGGGAGATGCTGACTGAGCCTCCAGAGGAGGATCGTTCCCGGTGGCCTTTTACCTGGCCGGCCTTGTTAGTCCTCTCCAGTGACTTTGAACGTCTCTCTGCCCGTCTCTCTGCACTCCTCAACCCTCGCTGTAAGTAAAGTAAAGGCGTACTGGGCCTGGAGTCATCACCACTGAGCCAGCCCCGGCTTCCCAACCTCCGAGATAAGAGTTCTCTGGAGGAGGAGGAGGAGCGGGTGTCGGGGCTGCTGCCTGGTGTTACTGTTCTCTCTCGTAGGCCAGCACTGTGCTCTGGGCTCTCCTCCAGGATGGATTCAGAGCTGGACCCAAGGCTCATGGGGTTCTGCAGGGCCTCCATGTAAGATTTCCTGAAAAGTCTCCTGCTCTCAAAGGCTACAGAGTCTCTTGGGTGGCGGCGTCGAAGGCCTGGGTTACTGAGGTCTGTACTAAAGGAGAGCATCTTGGACACTGGCCCTCGCTCTCTCTCACTACTATCATCAGTTGCCTTTCCCATCCCACACTCTTCAGTGGATCTTTCAATTTTCATGATGGGTGTAGAAGTGTCCAGTGCACTGACACCATGCGTCTCACTGTTGGCGTCCATGTGGTTTCTGTTCGGGGAGGTGGGCTCCGAGAAGATTGAGTCAGCTCCCTGAGAGTGCAGGGACTCTCTTGAGCTACGGTGGCTGTCCAGTGTCCCTGTGGATCCGCTGGTGCTGCAGGTGCTGAGATGGCCGCGGAAGCCACCTCTGCTGCAGCGTGCTTGCATGATGGCGTCTGAAGTGCTGCTGACAAACAGTGGGTTGACCACGTTCTTCCACGGCGTCCTGAACACAGCCGTTCCAGTGGTAAGCAGGCAGTTCTGTAGCGGGTGCAGGTTCCGGTCACGTGTTACATTCTGTAAGAACTCAGCTGTGAAGACACTGCCATACATGCTCTCTGCGATGGGGATTTCTGTGATGGCCTGCCCACTGGCCGACAAACATTTTATCACTAGCTTGGCAGTCTTGCGGCCTAAAGGAACGATCTGCAGGTAGAAGTCTCCTTGCTTTAGTCGCACTTTGTGCAGAGGAGCAAGCTGCAGGACGACTTTGTCGTGGATGCAGAGAGGCCACCCCTCGTGACAGAAGAGCAGTCCTCTGAACCTCACCTGAGAGAAAACCCAAAAGTCAGTCAAAACCCACTCCCTTGAAAGATTGTAATCATCTGTGCCATGGCTCAGCTGTGGTACGACTTGCATCATTTCAACTGACATCTGCAAAGCTGTGTTCAAACACATGTTTAGTGTTAATGGAGAGGCGAGATGTTTTCATCGAACGTGCAGGATGAATCACTGTCAGTGATCACTCGACTACAGGGGTGAACCTGTCTGATCAGGCCTGGTTTCGTAGCAACCACAACACAAATCTTCACTGAGACAGAATGAAACAAACAGACCCTCGGAGCAAAGACACGGTGCTTTTTTTTCCTTTTTTTTTAACTCTTATGAATGTCAAGTCAGAGGCTGAGGAGGATGTGATCTGAAGCCTCTCATATTGCCTGTGATACAAAGACTCTCCTGCATGGCAGACTGTTCTCAGGGGCTAGGCTTAGGTGAAACTATTGCTCTATGGCTATCGTCACAGTGTAATCACCGCGGGGATGAATACAGAGGAATAAAGTTTCAGTGCTTTGGTCGTAGAGCCCAAACACACGGCAATCAAAGCTTGTGAGAGAGAATATTGAATTTCCCTTTGGACCCGAGAGTCCATGGCAGCCTCTCAAACAGACCACAGTTTCCCTCTGTTTCCCTATTCAGGGAGGGATGGCTGCTTTTCAGCTTGTTTTTGGAACAATAATCAACTCTGTATCCATCTGATGCTCCCCCTTCCCACTCAGCGGAGATATTCACACTCAGCAGCGCGGTTCTCACATTCTTCTGTCACAAACATTTTTGTCTGGCTTATCTTTCAAGATGTTTGTACAGAAACATGTTTTCTTGATTGTGTCCTCACTGCACCTTTCATTTTCCCACAGACTGAAAGCCAAAAATGAGAACTCAGCCTCATCCAACAGTCCTGCAGGAAATCACTAGTGCCAGGTAAGTTTCAAACTCAAAATGAATTCTGAAATAAATCATTGAGGGCATAATTTCTCACATCCATCAACAACTCACACAGGTTTCCTGTTGGATGATCTGCAGGATCCTCTTGGCAGGTAGCAGGAAGTCAATGAGGCAGCGGAGGCCGTCTCCTCTGTACTGTCGTTCCACCACACTGAAGAGCTGCCACAGGACGGTGGCAGCTGTGGCAGTGAAGGGTCGGTACAGGGCCGACAAGGTGCTCTGGATACAGTTGTCCAAAGACTCAGTGTCCTGTGGGGAAAAGAAGAGCTGGATTAGGTTGGATAGCTTGTGTTAAATATGGTACTTAGAACATTTGATACAGATGGATTGTAAGATTTGGGAGCCATGAATGACTTTCCAAATTTTCATGTTAATCAATACACTGATTCTTGAGATATAATATCAGTGTTGGACTGTACAACTGACAACGGACATCTATCAAACATATCAAGCTATCAAACAAACGTTTAACAGTTTTCACCATACAACAACATACCCATGTATTGTACTAATGTATTTCAACTAGATAAACAAAAGGTTGCCTATGCGCATTAGAACCGAGCATGATCCCACTTAGTCAGACAGTCAGGAAGCTTGAACATGACAGGAAATGTCAGCCATGATGGTTTTTCCATCGCAGCGAGGGGAAACACCTGGTGAGAGTGACGTCACTGTGAGCGGACACAAACAGCATAACTGGAAAGTCCACACTGGACCGGCCAGGGTGGTGCAGTGTTACCCTCTAATAACACCCGTGTCGTCGCCGACTATCATCTGACCCGTACGTGACCTGGACCACTGACACCTGCCCCCACTAGAACAGATGACACATCCCACTCTGTTGGTTGCAACTTATCCGGGAAGGAGACAACACATTTGGGATTACAGCGGCAGTCCTGGATGAAGTTGACCTGGTTCTGTAGTTATGTTCAGACGATGACCTTCCTCTCCACAGTCAGAGCCAAGGCCAAACATCCTTCAGCTATCTGTCCTTCCAGAGTGGAACACAACAGTGGAATAGAGACATCTGCCTCCAATGATAACCACACAGATAGAAAGCAACGCCAGGGAAAGTCCCACTCTAGGACAACTGTGTAGCATGTTTAAGAACGTGAGGGGGTTGAGGGTGCAGCCTCATCCAACTTCCACTTGAATGTCCAGGCTGCATTTACATGACAATAAAAGTGTGCAAAAAAAAAGAGAAAAAAAATCAAAAGATGGCCTGTGCTCCGGTGAGCCTGTCAGACAGCCCATGTTTCACCCTTTGTAGGATCTGTCCTGTTGATCTAAGCGGCTCAGCACCATCAATTAGAGGAGAGTGAGTACAGTTCAGTGCATTGGTACACATGCCACGACTCTTCTACAAGGCGCTCATTGTGCACTCCGCCTCTCTAAGTGGTATGTGCTGTACAGTGCTGGTGCCCTGAAACAAAAACGCCCACCTCCATTAGCAGTCAGCCTGCTTTTAGCGAGACAAAAAATGTCTCTGGGCATTAGTCACTGTTGCACCCGTAGGGGAGAAGAATAACATGGTGTTTTACTGGAGGAAAGCTAACAATGGGAGGAAAGCCCTCGCTGCAGAGTTAGGACAGAGCAGCAAGTTTCTCTTCAGGTTCCCAAGGCAGGAAAGAAAAAAAACGAAAAAAAAAAAACAACAAAACAGCGGTACTGACAGGGACAGTGTTTTGAAGAACAATTGCTCTACATAGCAGAGACGTGAGCTCGATGATAAATGCCAGTCAACCAGGAGTGTTAATCCAGTGCGACAATATGAACACAAAAACCGAACAATGGCTGCAAAACATGATGTTTACATTCAGACTAGTGGCGAATAGACCTTGTCGATAATATCCTACGTAAGAGACAACACGTGTGGCTTTCCACCGTCAGGAAGCATGCGAGGCTTCGTGTCACCTGGCGAGTGGGAGACATATCTGCGTGTCTCAGCAGAACGCCTGAGCTTCGCCACCAGGGCTGAGCTTCCCATCCGCTCTGAGCCACAGAGGAATGCAGTGTGTATGGTGGTGTGTGTCTAGTCTGAGACCCCTCAGCCGGGACAGGAGCAAGCAGATTGGGAAGTCCCGCCCACTCTGATGCCAGGTCTTTGTAAGCAGCCGCCTGTGCAATGGAGGACTGAGGTGGTAATTAATGGCTTCGAGATCCAGGTGGGACACTTTAGTCTGCACTGCCGGTGAGCCAGCTGTTCAGATGTTGCAGCAATGAGGGTTTTTGTGTCTCAATGACACAAGTTCTCTCTTTAATGCTGCGGTATTGCTGAGTTTAAAGCGGGACCAAATATTGCGATATAAACGAAAGTTTGTAGTCCTCTAAAAAGCTGTTTCAAGTAAATCATATGAAACATTAAATAGACCATGGGAAAATGTTTCATAAGCTGTTTACTCTAAATGTACAGCACATTTCAAAGCATGTGTCCAAGTGAATGAAGACGATAATCAAATTAAAGGGGTGCATCACAGGAAAAGAAAGAGTGAGAGACCTACAGAGAGAGTGAGCGAGAGGTGGTCACTGACACATTTAGTGGGTCAGGGACACAAAAGGCGCTGCCTACCAGGCCTCCAGTGGAGCATGAAGCCACCAGGGGAGTGTAACAGGAGAGCCCTGGAGCCCCCATACAGGCTGCTCACTAACCAACCTACAAACAGCCTCAAAGGCAGCGAGATGACAAAGGCCACAGGTTGCTCAGACCTGCCCCGCTGCCAGGTGCCAGGACGCCAACAAAAGAGGCTGGTGAGACCTCACCATTGAGCGCGCAGTTTGATTCAACTTTTGATCTGCACCAATAGAAATCCTATCTGATGAGAGGAGGAGGTGAGGGGCTGGGAAATGAAGTCAGGCAAAGGACGCCACAATTTGTACTGATAACTCGCACTGAACTAAACAGTAACCTTAAACTGCATCAAGCATCAAGTTAAGTAATGTTACTGCTGAGCCAAAATATAGCTCTTGAATCTGTGCAGTTTGAAGATCAGACTCACACTTTGAAATGTCAGTATCAAACTCCCACTGAACTGTACTTGAGCACACCACACACACACCACAGACTCATCGCACACAAAGAAAGTCACATTCTTCGGTGCACTGCAGCGTGATATTAGAATGGCATTGTAGAAAAGTCACTTTGGTGAATGTTATAATGTTATCTCTGCAGATAAACTTTAACCCTGAGAGGCCCGCACTGATTGTGTGACAAACACAGCTGGCCCCGTGAGGTGACAGCGAGATCAACAATAATGGAAGTCTGGAGGTGATAAAACTGGCCACCCACCCGCCTACAGCAGAAGCTGCTATTTTTAATTTTCCTTCAAATCAACATTTACATTCCTGTAGCCTGACGGTCACTTAACAACTCAGAGAAACATATCTGCTAATCACCAGGCTATAGGATACTTGGGTAAGGTGTAAGGCACAGAAACAAAACAAAAGATGCAAGCTAAATAAGTCAAAATGGAAGTATACAGATTCCCACGCTGCTTATCAGAAAGACTTGATATATTAAATCAGCCTGCAACTAATGACTTTGTCCTTCAGGATGTAAACAACAGTGACAGGATACTGTTCCTGAGCAGCCCTGATGGACCTCGCTGACCCCTATACATGTTGTACTGTATATGACACACGTAGTCTCATTTGTGATTGGGCCTTTGCCCAATATAAGAAAAAACAAGAAGACAAAAAGTGAATGGAGGTCCTTCAACCAATCAGAGTGGTGATGAGCAGTGACAGAGGAGACAAAGGAGACTGTTAACAAAGTCTGCTGATACCTCTGCAGGGTAAATATAGCATGGGCACATACCAAAACAAGAGCAAGGATGATAAAGAAAACTGGCTTATCAGAGAGCATACTACATTGTGTATTTCACTAAACCAAGAAATGATAAGTAGCTTCCTTCTTTTCTTTTTGTTTGGGGATAAAAACACACCATTTCTGATGATAACACAGAGCTGAAATACGTGAAGGCATAGTATCAACTACTGGATTAAAATGCTGATTAAACTGAAGTTTTTATAAGTTCTGGTCTCCAAATCCAGTGTTTAATTCCCTGCCAAGACATTTATTTGTCTTTCATCACCATAAACCACACAAAGTATGGTGGGGATTACCATGGTTAGTTGTAACTGTCGTTCAACAGATGGAGAACATGTTGAGACATCAATGAAGAATTACACCCCCGGTGCCCTTCGAAGTGAGCAGAACCACAAACAGGCAAATATCTGAGAGCAAAGGACTTGATTCCGCTGAGAATGCAAACATGTACCCCTTTACTGTGAGACAATATGTTCTCTTACTTAGAAATAAAACAAAATAAAACTATGAAATACTTGAGACTGAGTGAAAATATAACAAAACAATAATATCAAGCCAGATCAACACAAACACTCTCCTTTCTTCTCCCTCGCTTCATGCACCTATAAAAAGCTACCTGCCTTGTTTTGGCTACAGAACTAGAAGTCAAAATATCATCCGTCTGCAAGCTGGGACAAAAACATCCATCCCTTGAATGCACACAATAACACAGACGCTGACGGTTCCCGAGAAGAAAAAGAAGTTTCACACTCAGTAAAGCAGAAAAGGGTAAGTCAAAACACACAGAGACAAACAGCAACCTAGAAAAAAGTCAATGTAGAACTGCACATTTCGAGCTCGTACCTTAATACTCAGGTAGTTGTCACAACTCCGGGACTTTGCTCTGGAGTGCATTTTTCCCAGCGACAGCATTTAGGCACCGGACGAAACCACAAACGTCAATAAATAAATCAGTGTCATCAACGGCGAGCGCTACAATCCAGTGTACAGTCCTCTCCGTAAGTCATTGCTGTGGAATCAACAGGTCCCGTGCCTTCACTCTCCCCTGCTGTCTCTTTCTCTGTGCGCTGTGGCAGCTGGAGCAGACTAAACTCCTGTGCGAGCGTGAGAGAGGCAGTGCGCTGGCTTCCCCGTCACTCACCCTCCCTCCAGCAAAACCTCCCCCGCCCTGCTGCCGCAGCTCTGCCACTGAAGCCTCTTCCAGCTGGATAAATGCACACGGCTGCAACTTCAGGCTCATCATTCAGAAGAAAAGAGAAAAAAACAAAACAAAAAAAAACCCCACTACCTGACCTGCACAGCCCCCCCAACACCCCACACCCCTGACGCTCCACCCCAGCAGGGGTCGGACTAACTCCTCTCTGCCCCCCATGACCCCTTGCACCCCTACCTCCACCGGCAGCTCCCCCTCCACCCCTCCTGCCACAATGGTCCCTCTTTGTCCCGACAATACAAATGGACTAGGGTTTCAGCTTATTCTGCTGCTTTTCAAAAGGAAAAAGAAAGGAAGACATCAGCATAGGATTGGTGGCTCAGGTCACTCACTACAATGACGTTCCCCTTGAATACTGTCAGGGGGGGAAACCCAATCCTTTAACTGTCCCCTTGCACACCGCTGACATATGTGGGACATCCTCCTGTTGCATAAGACAGAAGTGACATCTTCAAAACAGACTTGCTGGCCTTTTAAAAAGCTTTTTTCGGAACAAGCTGTCTCTGAGTTAAAGATAGGCTCATATCATTAGTTAACGCGCCTCGGTGATGGTTTCTGACAGGCATCACAAGAGAAAAACCCTCAAAACACAGGAGAGGTGAGGATGTTTTTACTGCTGGAATGCGGCAAAGTGACAGTTTGTTAGCTCCTTCCCATCTCCTCCTAAACACAGGAAATCCTTGTCCGGGAAAAACATTTGGTCTTGAGAATGCATGCTTTGTGTGAAAATGTGAAGATCGCATTAAGCCAGACTGTGTAAACAGAGAAGGTAGTGAGGATAGGTAATTGGGTTGGTTTATATTTAGAGGACGGCTCCAGATTCTTGTCATTAATCAAGGCAGTCATCACAATGACCCCGCGGGGATGAGAAGACATGCTGTCACCGTCACAGAGCAGAACTGGGCTCACACAAACACACTACTTATTCCCGTGTTGACAAAAGTGCGCAGAGAAACTGAAGACCTTGATGTAGTAAACTTCTTGTGACAAAAAAAATGGAGAGTACTTCTGTAAACTAAGAGGTTAAGACCATGAACGTATTGTTATATATACAGCTGTTCTACATTTAGTCCAATGTGTATATCTACTGTATAATCTGCTGTATAAACAGACACACACACCTCACATATGCACTATGCAAATATACACTCCTCCCTCTCAAAGCAAAATAATGTTTGTGCCCTATAATTTCTGCCTTTCCCCCTCTGGCCTGGTTTCACTGTCACCGAGGGCAGATTTTTTCTTCTTTTATGTCTCCTCTCCTCCCTTCCCCCCCTTCCTTTTTTCTCTTTTTCCTTCTTTTTAATTCTTACTTATCTAATTTGGTTGCACATGAGCAACAAAACGGTCCAAGTTTGAATTCAACAAAGGTCTCAGGGTGGCACGTGTCCAAGATGCAGGCGTGTCAGCCAACTGGAGCAGGATGCCCGCTCAAAGCAGATTTTAGCCAGACCGCCTGTATAATTTTGGCTAAGAGAGAGTTGCAGCCCAGTCCGTCATGGCAGCATGGTGAGTAGACTTTTTTTTTTTAAGGAAAATGAATTTGACAGAAGAGAGATGACAGGAAATGTGGGGGAATGACATGCAGCACAGGTCCCCTGAGGGTCTCCTATTGGGAACGTTGTGTTCCAGTGGCCGGTATGTTAACCCCTGGGCCTCCAGGGCTCCCACGACTTTAAATTAACTGTCCTCCAAAATGCAATCTCAAACTTTATCATAAATTGCTTAAATTGTAAAAGTAAAGCGCAGATGAGTGTACGGCTGAAACTCAACTGGGGTGTTTTGTCGTGTAGTGCACTGAGCTAAACCAAGTGAGCATACCGCCTTATCTGACATACTGCCTTATCAGTTTCATGATTTAACATGTTGCGTGAAAGAAACCTACCATCTGTAAGGCAACGTTCTAGGTTCCTAGTAAAGTTGAGGTAAAAAGATTCAAGCTGTCTGACCCAGAAAGGATTTTTTGGCCATGTGATTATTTTCCGTTCTTTATATGTCCTGTTTGGGAAAGTCCACGTGGTTCCTCTGTGGCCAACTGAGGAGGCATCAGTGTGTAGATTTAGGCCAGGATCAGGCCCTACTGCACTGAGAAAAACAGTAAACAACACCGTATTTAAATTTGCAGCGTTTGAAGTCCACAGTGCTGATGTCCCCGAGCTACAAACAAGAAACATCCATCCGTGCGCTTCATGAACTCTTATCTGCAGCATGTTTTAGATTCATATCAGGACAGTCCAGCGCAGTAAAACATCAGCCCTGATATGTTTGTACAACAAGACTGAAACCTTTCCTGTTGTTTTTCCATGAGCAACCATCAGGTTTAAAATAGCCTAATTTACGCAGACTAGTGGTAAACAATATTTATGTGATCTGGAAAAGCAGATAGGACAGTCCCGAGGGGGGGGACACGCGATCTGATAGAGCTATCAAGGGAACAAATTAGCCTGATGACATTAGAGCTGCAGTTTCATCATTTCTCAACGTCATATCTTTGACCGTAACTCTACAAAAAATACATGCTAGATTTACAGGGGGAGGATGGACACACTGGTTGTTTGGATTAAGATTGAAAGATTTCAGCGGACAAACACACATGAACACACACGTACAACCAACCCTTTACCCGGAACATGGAGGAATTTAATTATATCTCAAATTCGAGCAGGGTGAGATCAAGTACAAGCTGTGTTGTAAATAGACGGGAGGTCGTTTGTGATGGACTGAGACACACACCAAACTGTGGAATGTGACACCTTGGTCCTACCTCACTTCGTACCAACCTCACAGCAGCAGAGAGGCCACCCAACAACAGTTGTTATGAAAGCTTTATAGTTTTTCATCCTCTTAAGCTTGAGCACCATATTTTAAACTGTGACAGATATGGCAAGATATTTTCAGCAATCACAGCATTTACATTTATCTTTTCAGTGAGCATGACATCTAATGTGGGAGATCCATCTGCGTAAAAAAATGATGTTATTGTGTAACTACTTTTGCAGCCGCTCAGGAAATCCACACCAACTACGACTGCAACTATTTTCATTATTCATTTATCTGTTGATTATTTCTGAAAAACAAACAAACAACAGTCCAACATCAAAACATATTCACTTTACCACAATGTCACAACCTGGACCCAAATAAAATGTAGTGATTTTGCTTTAAAAATACTTGAAATGAAGAATTGACCATCAAATAAGCTGTACTTAAATTTTCAATCGATCAAAAATAAGTTTAAATACTCAATTCTTATGTCATTTTCTTTCCTCCTCTATGACAGTAGATAAAATATATTTAGGCTTTGGACAAAACAGAACATTGGAGGACATCGTCTTTGACATTTTTCCCCATTCTATCAACCAAGCAACTAATCGATCCATCGAGGAAATAACCGTTACTTTTAGCCCCATTGTCAACAAACTCTCACTACATGGGAAATAGAAACATTTCCAACTATTTCCATATCCGACTCTTCTACAGAGATAAAGCAAAGTGAAGGAAAAGTACACGCCGACAAAATGAAAAGAACAGCATAGTTTTATACTTACAGTTCAGCTTTGAGTCGCAAATAAGTCCGACTCCATACAGAGGACAGAGTGAATGAGTCGTTGCTCTCCTTCTTGTCCGCCTCACACAGCCTTGAGAACTCACATCCCATCAACATCCAGGCTAACGCAGGCTGAGCTACTGCCCCCTCTGCCCCCTTCCTGACCAGTCCCAGCGGGCGGGTAAAAACAGTCACTGGGGTTCTGAGTGAACGGTTCCTCCTCCGTCAGACAGACAGACACAGTGGTGCTGCTGCACACTATAGGCTCCGGCTTTCAGATTGATTACCTCGCTGCACAAATGCACACAGCTACACAAATACTCACATCGCACCCCAGCCCCTGGTGTACTGAGACTGAGACCCTGATCACATTGCACAGGAAGTGCATCTAAAATCAAATTTCGAGGTCCTTTCCTGACGTCTTTGTCGGTAAAGACATTTACCCCCACCGCCTTGGCAGTGTGGTGCAGCTGTTCCACCAGCAGCCCGACCATATTCGTGCTCTTTACTGCGGGGAAGCACAGGAAGAGCGTGCCACCTGTCAAAGCCACTAATGTACCTCAGCCCCCCCGCTGTGTGGACGTCTCACTCCAACACAAAAGCCCATGTTTTCTCTGAGCACACGAGCACAGGTGGCTGGAGGAGGCAAGGTCGAGTTACAGCAGCAGCTCCCGACTCATCAAGGAGTCAAGGAGAGGGCACCAACAGTCTGGCCAAGTGTACAAAGACACCAGTGCGTACTGTGGATGTGCAGTAAATATAGTACATAGTACGTTTAATATGGTTTGAGTGTTTTAAAATCATAGTAAACGGTTTTCTTCCCTTTGGGGCCTTATCTTATCGAATCAAATCCTATCAGCGCTGCAGGGCAGAACAGGTGAGTCATGAAAAAAATGTTTCCAATATTAAACACACACTGATAGATTCTGCTGTCCTTGAACAGGCTTGCCTGGAAACCCACGCACAATTAGATCTGTTCAAACAAGAACTCGAAAACATACATCGAGTAAATGCTGAAGACTGCCTGATTATGTCACGTACAGCCTGTATTTTGGCCGTAATTGCATTTAATATATTTTTTTTGGATTATCAAGATCTTCAAGGAGCAGTGTATATTTGCGCTGTTACTGTTCCATTGATTGATCACACAGTGATGTGAGGAGGCATGGAACGATGAAGATTTCATGTCATTATCATCCTGTCCAAGATAATTACGATTCATGATATCATCTCAATAATCATCAAAATATCTACAATAAAAACTAAGATCGCACTAAAATAAACAATTTGTAAAAGGTGCAATTTGTCAGAAATAAGCCACCTGTCAAATTCATACTCATATCACTAGAGTATCTGGTGCTTCCTGTAGCCACCGTTAGCTCAGTTAGCCCTGCAGTTAGAGTTTGGACTGGGAGCCTGAAGCACTGGGCATCTGTAGTACTTAGCAACATCTGGTTTGACTTTTTTTCCATAGGGATACAATGTACTAGCCATGCTGTCAGCCATGATGACAGGTTTGGGCAATTCAAAATAAAACAAGCAACGAACATAGCACTGTACAATCTAGACAGCTTTTTCAAGTCACGCACATGAGGAAATTCACGATAATCCTGATAAAGATAATTTACCATGAGTAATGTAGTAGTGTGTGTTTTTTTTCTGCAATCCATGATAACATTTCTTAACATCCCATCACTACACAAGACAGGTTGTCAAACTAAACTAAAAGGCCATTAATAAACTGATCTTTGGTCATTAAGTGCAACTTACATTTCTACTTTAAAAGGATTCAAATTCACCTGAAATTATGAACAACACTATAAACTGTCTGTATTGGCAATGACTGTCATCCTGTACATGAAATAGTGTACAGCAACAATGATGTTATGTAACTTTGCTTTGCTCTCAGATTAAGTGCAACTGACTGCAACAGCTTCAATTCTGAGAACAAATAACACACATGCAAAGACAGAACAATGCCTCGGAGATCTGACAACAGCGAATAGCTCCCCGAGCGCCACAGAGCACAACTCGACTCAACGAGCCAACGCGGAATCCAATTGAATCCCAGCTAAAGCTGCTCAATTGTTTTTAGAGTCAGCACTCACCTCACACTGCTGCCCCTCTGCTTTGAAGTCTCCGACAACACATGGAGGAGTCACAGGCTCTCTGGGCTCTGAGAGGCTGACAGCTGTCTAACCATCAGAGGAGAGGACCAGCCCCCGAGTCCTGGAGGAACCTGACATGTTCCATCAAATGCACTGCTTTGTTGACTGAGGAGAATCACAATATTAAGGCTAGCCAGGCAGAAAGTTTCCCAGCCCCCGAGGCATCCCAATTCCTCGGCGGGGCGTAACCCAGTCGTTTTATCTGCACCCATCTCCCTCCTGTGTGTACACTGCGAGGGGGAACCGAGAGCTGTGCAACTCTACTGGCCTGCCGTGTCAACAAAGTCTAGACAACTGAACTCTACCTGCGCTTTCTGTCCCCCAACTTCCAGTTTTGTTTTTCAATGTCTGAAAAGGTTTTGATTGAGAGTCACATACATTTAATTTACAAATCAGCTCCATACTTTCATCCCGTTTCCTGCTAACTTAAAAGTCTCTAATCAATGCCACAGACTTTCTGTCCTGCTGACAGCATTGAAATTAAAGGATTACAGATAAATGTGACAATAAAGAGATCAACAGCATCACAGCGGCGCTGATCTACAGAGACAATGCAACGCCTGTCAGAGCAAACGGCCTCGAGTGCCTCTGATGGCAGCAGATGTCAGCTTGCATTGTTACACGGATTACTAGAGCCACTTAGCAAACACCTCCAGGTGCGCATTCCACACCAGGAAGGGGAAAGGTGGGAGCCGCTCCTCTGAATCAATAAAAATAAACGCTGACTTTTCTCTCCCTTGAACTCTGGGTGCCTGAGGAAAGACTGTGGGAGTTGGGTTAAGTACCCTTGCACCTTTTTGAGTGGACAGTCAAGGGAAACTCCTCCGCTCCGAAAATGGAATCTGCACACCTTCGCACAAGGTGCACAAGGTCTGAGATGAAGGGAGGTGCGATGGGTGGCTAAGCTTTGGTCTGAACTGTACACCTGGTCTCCGCGGAGTCTTTAATCTTTGGAGGAAGAAGCAGAAATTAGAGGCCCCTCTACTACATCCCTCACATCGGGTTTAACTACCGAGGGCGTGTAAACATTCACCACAAATGAATCACAGGCAGCCAAAGACAAAACACTGTGATGCAAGTCAAGGAGGAGAGTGTGGGAGGATTAACAGGTACAGACAGCCTGAATAATAGTGCCAAGCATAAGGTGGATAAACAAACATGTCTACTTACTTCTCTCACATTTGTTGTTCTTGCCTTAGCACGGTGACTACTCAAACAATTAGGCAATTAATGGATCCGTCGTCTAACATAAAAAAAGGCACAATATGTGAGATTTGGCCTGAACTGCTGTTAGCTAGTTAGCTCAGTTAGCTGTGCAGCTAGCTGGGAGCTGTGTAGGAATTGGCAATTCAACTGTTGTTTCTTTCCTTTCTGTTGTTTATTTTCATTATTTTTTAAAACATTTTATACAAAAATTCTTACATATAGCTCCTTAATCTGTCTTATATCAAGTCCTAATAATAACAGCCTGTAAAATATTAAATCTGGTTGTTGTTCTTGGTTTCATATCTCTGTAAATCAATTGCATTTGTGTTGTTTGGCAGTAAGCTTAAGTGATGGTAATTTTTCAACAATATAACGGATGAAGGAAGCTGAAGTTTAATCTCTACTGAAAACAAATGTGAGTCTTCATTCTTACAGGAAGATACATTAGGATTAGGGTTGGGGTTAACCCTAACTGTCCACACTGAGCGTGCAGCTACGTTGAGTTAATTGCTTTCTGGGAGAGAGAGAAAAAAATAATCAGGCACAAGTCTTGCTCTCATTTCCAGTAAACTCAAGGATGTACGACGTACCGATAACCATCACAGGACTCATTACAGGCCTCACTCTAAGTCTCTGCACCTGATAATCTGTACAAATAAATGCACATCTGAGAGGAGAGAGACGAGGAGGAAGAGAGGAGGCGAAGAGGGAGAGAGGGTAAGGGGGGGAGAAAACGATAGGGAGGGCGAGGTGTTTCCTGTTTCCATTGCTCTAATTATACCTGTCTCCTGAGGATAGGGGCCAATCAGGAAGAGGAATTTTGTCATTGAGGAACTCCTCAATGACGCAAGGCTGAGCGTCTATACTTTCTCGTATGTACTTTTACACACATCTGGCTGAGATAAAAGATTACGTCAAATAGAGCACAGCATGGAAAACGCAAAGAGCCTGCAGATACAGCAAGTATGAGGGCAGTCCGTAATGAGCTTTACAAATACTCTGAAGTGTGAGATAATTTATTTGATATACATACTGTGCAGATTTAGATTGGTTCACCGGTTCTGTGAAATGCCAGCAAGCTGATCTCGGTCCTTGTTTAAAAGAGGAAAAAAATACAAAAAGAAACATCCAAACCAAACAACATTTTCATGCTCATTACACTGATGTGGTGTTACGCGCCGGTGTCCTTTTGCAATTGAGAGCGCCTGTTTTTACATAAACTGAACACTCGCTCCGTCTGTTTGGGAGTCGTTGTCAGAGTAATGATTCCTTCCTGTTTAGAGATGCAGAGCAGATAGACGCCCGAAATTATGTGGCTGTTGAAAGATGCTGAGTCTGGGGGCAAAGAGCTTGAAGCTCCCAGAGATATTTTATCAGAGCACAGAACAGCACAAACAGTTAAAAGTGGGTCGATTACTCTTACGACCTGGGACAACTTGCTTCTCAGCACAACTTGAACACTGCCCTCCACTGGTGAAGGATACATTAAAAAAAAAACCCTCCCTCTCCTGCACAATAACAACACATGCACCTCACATTAACTGTGGACTGCCAGACTTTCTGTCGACTGTAGTTCACAGCCAGTCAGTGGAAAACAATAAATCTAACAAGCAACAATAGAGGAAGTTCCCATAAACTTCTGTCCCTGTAAACGCGCCATAAAGTGAAGAATATTAATAATCAGTTTGACAGCCCTGGTTTGTACTCAGCCCCCTTTTTTTATGTTCATCTATTAGTATGCAGAAGAGGAGAGGCAAGCTGAGAGGAGAGGTGGGGGGTTGATGGAGAGAGAGCAGACCGAGAGAGGGAGGGAGAGAGAGAGAGAGAGAGAGAGAGAGAGAGAGAGAGAGAGAGAGAGAGAGAGAGAGAGAGAGAGAGAGAGAGAGAGATCTGAGTGAGCAGCCCTCATCCAGCAGCTCTCATCGCCTGGCAACCTCAACACCGGACAGAGAATGTGTACAGTGGTCTGCTTCTGCTTACTCTCACCATTACAGATAATTGCTTACTAATAATGGAAAAAACAACAACAACAACGGTGAGAAAACTGATTTCAACGTTATGCCATGGTCTTTAAGATTACTTGAGTTTGCAGTAACGGGGAGATTTCTGAAACAACAATTCAAGAGCCGGTCACAGAGGTGGCTTTGTAAAGAGTTGTCATAAACTGCATTGGTGGCATTCATGCCAGTCTGTAAAAACTAGTGCCTGCATCTAGAAAAAAAACAAACAAAACAGGCTTTTCTAACCACTTTCCTAACTTTTCATGGGGTTGTTACACATGCGTGATAATGTCTGCCTCATATGAAACACCTGGTGTTATGCTTCCATGTTTATGCTGTCATTCTTCAGAGGTTATCAGCTTTGGTATTTGCTGCACAACTTCAGCAAAACTGCACGTTATAGTCCCCTTTATTCACATGAAAACATAGTCATTCAAATACCATCCACCTCAATATACCTGTTTCTTTTACTCATCAGAAAGTCCTGAATACGTGTCTTTATTCTGAGCCGCGACAAAAGTTAATGGGGACTATTCTAACATTCTGGGCTGAGAACAATCCTTCATCTAAGTTTCATGGAAATCTGTTTGGTAGTCTTTGTGCAGTCCTGCTGACAAACTGACAACAACGCTGACAACGACAAACTGAACAACCAATCAAACGGACATAAGCAAAAACACGTCCTCCTCGGCGAAGGAAATTAATCTACAGGAGGAGCCACATGCTGCAGGTACAGTTCAATCGCAAGGGTATAATGTCGGCTTCGTACGTTTCTGCGAACCACAGACACGTTTAATTTACACATTACATAAGTGAAATATCTACATTTTAAGTTTTTAAACTGCATCCAAAAGAGCTGACTTTCATGTCAGAAGAGCTGCCAAGCAAAAGACTGCTGTTCAAGATGGCATTTTGACATTCGTAGGTGTGAAACCACCAGATACTTTTAACAAGCAGCTGAGACATTTTCCAGCTGTGTCGCTGGGAGGAAAATTGGATCATTTTGACGTAATGTCGGGACAATGACAGAACCACGTCGCTAAAACATGATCTTTTCCTAAACCTGACCAGAAGACAAGCACAAAATTCAACATGAAGCAACATACGTTTCAACATGTGGTGTGCACAGACGCACAAAGCCAACATTTATCCTGCTGATTGGGTTAAGGGGAATCAAACACCTTCCAGAGACTGGAATCGTCAAGCAGCGATCAAAAATATGGAGGACTGAAGGGCTGATTTCAGTCATCTGTCACTTCCTCTCCCTCACACACACTCGTCTATATTTGCCCAACAATGCGGTTCTCAGCCCAGCTCTTGTCAACGTATTGAATCCAACTCAAATTAGTCCTGAGAGAAGGCTCTTCCTCTTTTGTGTCAGCCCCGAGAGTCAAAATAAGTGAACCATTTTCCCTCCAGATTCAACTCTGCTCAGTTTAGGGCTTAATCAAGTGGAAATTGGGAATAGGGGGCCATGGGGGTGGCCGGGGCTGGGGTGCAGGGGGGGGAGAATGGAGCAATTGTTCAGATAAAGGCCTCATGTTGAGTCCGCTTTGATGTTATTCTCCAGGGGATATGCCGAGGATTTTACAGTAGCATTTCACTGAGTTGCTTTTTAGCTGACCGCTGCCTTTAAAGAAAACCTGCAGCCCTGCAGAGATGATGCAGAAACTTTATCACACCAAATGTTTTCCAAAGACTCTTAAGAGTCTGCTTTATTTTTTTAAACGAACCAGCATGCAACCTCACATTTTCTGCATTTTTTTTTTTTTTAACACACCTCAGAAATGTTGCCTGTGTTTCCCCCCTTCACATGGAACAATATCAACATTCAAGTGAGATTCCCCTCCGTTTGCCCCATGCCTATACAAGCAGACAGGCTCCCACTGGTCTATTATGCTGCAAAGCCTTTCTCATGCATGTCTTGAATGAAAGCCAGCGTATCGATGGTCTGAGGATAATCACGTTTTCCTGAGGCAGGCTTAGCTGCACTAAATAAGCCGCACAGCAGAAAGAAAAAAGAGAAAAAAGTAGAAAAAAAAAAAAAACGATGGCTCGAACAAAACTAGTATATTTGGAGAAAAAGCTTGAGTGCCCTCTGTCCTAAAAGAAAAAAAAAGTTCGTGCGCAGAAATGAAAAGTAGGGCTGACGAATGCCTTAAAACAAAACAAAACAAGAGGAAACTCTTATGTGTTGACGGACGGGAGGAGAAAGTTTAGTTGAGTGAACTCGGAGGTGCTCGGACGTCTTTACCTTTCCGTCCTCCCCGCGTCGCGCTTCAGCAGGTGCACTCGGCGCATTTCAGAGATGCTGCGCCGTCCTGCCTCCAGATGAGGTCTCCTCTCCTCTCCGACACTTGTTGCTGCTGAATCGACGAAGCTTCCATGAAAGAACCGAGTGCCGTCAAGAAAAAAAAAAAAAAAAAAAAGAGCTGCGAGGAAAATGCAGCGACAAACCTCGCCTGCCCCCCCAAAAAACACAAAAAATCGTGAGGCTGTTTTTGGTTTTGTTTTTTACAGTGGGCTGCTGCGCTGCTCGAGTGGAAGTTGGTGGTTGTCAGTGTTTTAGTGCGGGGTTTTCCTCCAAGGCGCGCGCGCACACACACACACACACACACACACACACACACAAAGTGGATATTTGCATTAGGCCGACCCTCCCCTCAGCCTTTCATAGCTGCCATTGTTTGTCTCAGTCGGGGCTCGGATTCAGTCCTTCCCTAAATCCCCTGACGACCGGAGCAGGGAATGCTGCTGCTGCTGCTGCTTTCTCTGAGCTGAGCTGCTGGCAATTAACAAAGACGAACAAAAAGTAAGAAAGAAGTAATACCCTGACAGCATTTCATTTATATCGCAACAAACAAACAAAATAGGGCGAATAAGTCTGAGCCGAGGGTGAGCCTACGTGTTTTACTGCAGTTTGTTTCGCTTGGTGGCAGGTGTTGGGCACAGGCAGACAGTTGTCACGTGGAACAGGCATGTTCAGCAAGGTGACAGCTCATCTTGACCCCCTAGATGGAGGTGATGGAAATACCTGGAAAAGCTGCATATGAAAGACAGGAGGGCTCTAACCTTTAGGGCCCTAATAGCTCTTGACCCCACCCCACCAGGAAGGACGCTTAATTTACAGCATGTCCTTAGAGCCCCAATTTATGCTGACACCAATAATTGTTATGTTCACTGGCACAGATTAGTTACAGTGGATTTGAAATCAGTTTATATATATATATATATATATATATATATATATATATATATATATATATATATATATATATATATATATATATATATAAGATAATAATGGACTTCATTAAGTGCTTTGGCAATTAAGCAAAAGCAGGAAACTTGGTTAAATATTAGAGATTTAACACTCAGCAGTTGAGTCAAATGCAAGGAAGTCTTGTCCAAGGTGAGTTAAAACAAGAAGGCAGAACAGAAAAAATGTAAAAACAAAAAAAGGCTAAATGAGTTATTACGATTAAAAGCAATAAAAGTGATAAAACACGCAAAATGAACAGAAAAGGATGAGAGGGGGAAGAAATGACTGAAAAACAAGAAGATAGATAAGATTAATTAAGAATAGATAATTAATAAAAGAATAAAAACAGTAGAGGACGATTAGAAGATAACGTCATATCAAAGAGATTAAGAACAGATAAAAAGATGAGCAGAAAAAAGGAATAAGGGACGATAAGTAGATAATAAGAAAATAAAAGCAGTAATGGATGTAAGAAGAAAGGAAACATTAACAAGGGAGGAGTTTAAAACAGAGAAGTCATCTAAGAGCAGTAAAAGGAATAAAAGATGGAAAGATTAAAGATGCAGTTGAGAAAGTGAAGACCTCACATAAAAGCAAGTCTGTAAAGGTGTGTCTGAAGAAATGAGTTCACTAGTTTCACAGCTGATCACAGGTCTGCTTTAACTGTTAGCAGTGTGCAAGAATCGACCGCCTGCTGAATTCATACTGAATTCAACAAAACAAGGGGAAGCTTATCCACCAGAGTAACCACTAACTGCAGCTGCCCTTAGCTCGTTAGCTCACATGGCCACGTACCTAGTGGTCCAATTAGCCACCTCAAGTATGTCCAGACTGTGAGCTCGGCACACTAGGAGCAGGGGCTAGCAGGTACTTCTCTCAAAACAATAGCACAACGTCAAAACTAATATTTATTCACATTTTGTTTATAATCATCTCTGTTTTTAAAAAAAATGCTTCAAGGTAAAATTCTTACATATTGCACCTTTAGTAACTACTTGTGGGTAGAAACTTAAGTGCTGCAATTAACGATTATTTTCACTGCGGATTAATCAGATGATTGAAAGTTTCAGACAGTTGCTAAATGGACTTTAAGGTGCGATTGTTTGGTCATTTAATAACCAGATTTAGTTGTTGTCTGGTGTTGCATCAAAAGACAGTCAGCCAGTTTGAGAGAGACAGCAGATTTGTGTGTTGCTGTTGGATTCAGCTCTGTTGTGTTTACCTTCATTTACACAGGAGGGTTGACTGAGCATGTGCACTCTTCTACAGTAACACCCTGATTATCAGAACAGTGATTTCCACCAACACTGGCCCGTGACTATTGAATTTCAAACTGTCTCAAGAAACATTTTCTCCCAGGTTCCCCATTTCATTTCATTCCATGTCTTGTGTTTGCACCACACATCCCATATTAGTATCAAGTATTGTCCAGGACCAGCGCTACATTCAGTTTGTATGTCTGTGAGCTCTTAGATGCACATTCAATAAATCAGCTTCTCTACAGCAACAGCGCCAACTTCACTGACATCTTCCTACAGTGTGTTGTATCTACCACTGATGGCTGTTTGTTGCCACCTAGTGGCAGATTCAAATCATTCAGACTGCATTAGAATCATAGTGAGACAACTGGTTTATGGGGCTTTCTTTAGACGAGCACAGGAGCTAATAAAATGTTGAACAACGGTGTAAGTAACTATACACATTTAGAACCTCAAAATTTATGACTTTAGTGTGAACATCTGCATTTTTACAAGACCAATAATGGCTTAGGAAATAACACCAGTGCCAGCATATAGATGGAAATGGGACAAATATTGCTAATTTTGACTCAAATGCATTAAACTTATTTAAACATATATCTATGCTAAAAAGAACTTAATATGTAGTAATCATGAGGCCAGTTTCTACTCCACTACATTTCAGCAGGAGATATTATACATTTTACTTCACAGCTATACTTTCTATTACTAGAAGGGTTTTTAAAATATTATGTTTTATAATAAATCAAACTACCAAACAAGTTTATACAACTGAAGTTATTAGGCATTTAATCAAATAGTCAGTTGAAAGAAAAGTATTTGACAACTTTTCTAATTTTTCATGTAAAAACACACATACATGTGAAGATTTTTTTTTTACTTTCCCTGTGTTGCATACTTTTACTTTTGATACTTTAAGCGCATTATCTTGATTGTTCCTTCATACTTATACTGACATTTTCAATTCAGGAGTTGACCTTACGTGGTGCATATTGCTGAATGAATTTGTGCTTAATCAGATTACCACAAACTAATTGACACACAAGGGACTGAATACTGCTCACACCATGTGATAGCAGATTGTTGTGACTACCATGTGGCACCAGTCTATTCCCCTGGCTTCCCTTTACAGGGAAAGTTATTAGCCTCCAGTTTGAACCCTGTTGGGACAGTCAGTCACAGTCAGTGTTAAAGCTCTTTGTGTGATGACCTTTACTGACTGTTCATACTTTTAGGCATTGGAGAAGATAAGATCTTGCAAAACAGCCAACACTATTTTCTCACAGACTGAGAGGGAAGCGCAAAAAAGAAAGAGAAGTGTGAAAATTCTTTTAAATAAGTTGTTACCGTCACAGCTGTGGCAAGACGATCATCTTGTAGCTGTAAACAGTTGGCTGGTTCCCACAGTATATTCATTTAGCTGACTGTAATTTACGCCTTTTTCCTGAACCTTAAATCACCTGTCTGCTGTTTCTTTATCTCCTTGTGATAATTAACAAAACAATCCCCTGATAGTAGGTTAATCATTTTGTTTTTCATGATCAGTTTTTTTTTTATTCAAAGTTCCCATTTTGTAAAAGTGAGATTTCCATGAATCTTTTTGATTATAAAGCAGGTCTAGGTGCTCTGTAAATACTGTGAAGTGTCAAATTGCTCAAGCCACAGAGAAATGAACACAACCTGAATTCAGAAATACAAGCCCCCAGCATGGCCAAGGTTGCAAAAATACCAGCAGAGCTGCTGATATATGGTGGGGGGCCTTGAAGAGACAAGCAATCGAGCTTTCAGACAGAGGATGAACAGAGGTGATTCAAATAATGTACACTGTGATAAAAATGATATCGTTTTTGAACATTACAACTTGTAAATATTCTGTAGTGGACACCCAAAATAAAGGTATGACCCTAAAAATTATTACGATCATTTATAAGCTGAGAAGCATTTGCCTTAATTCCAATTTCTTCTAATTAATTCAATAAACAAATATGCTTTTTCTTTCCTCTTAGACCACAATTAAGTTTTAATGAAGAAATAATTAATATTTAATGTCAAAGTCTTGACAAACAGCATCATACAGAGGGATTTGTGCTCTTTTTGTTCTGTTTCTACCCACACAATGGCAGCAGACACACCATAACCAAGTGTGTAATGAGCAGAAGAAAAAAAAGACTGTCGCTGAAATAATATAAATGAACTATATAACGTTTATTAAAATATATAAAAGACAAAATACATATATGCATAATTATATCCATGATGAAATATGCATATACAGTATAATAATTATACAGTAAAATGTGTTTACATATATAGATTTTTTTTATACATATAGTGAGATATTTTTGCATTAAAACTGGCAGTGGTGATTTCATACCCTCCCCCCTCCCTCCCCGGCAGGATAAACCCTCAGTCCACATCAGGCCTCCCAGAGGAAGAAGCCTCTGTGAAAAGCTTGAGAGCAGCAGCACCTTTACACCTGAGATCCATGTTTTGGAAAAGGTCTCACACAGAACAACACACCTACTCTGACCAATAGCTTCCAGGGACTTGAGCCAACGTCATCAGGAGGGAAATGATGTCGCGTCAAAAAGAAATCCTCTGATCCTATTCCTCTCTGGCGTCAGTGCCCTAAACTGAACATGGGTAGCGATCGCAGCAGTCCCAGCAGAAAAAAAATCTACAAAAACTTCAAAACTGTGCCACGCGTCATTTCGTTATTACACAATAACTTCAGAAAAAACATCCTTCCGGTCCAATGTCATCTGCAGTCACACTACATGACTTCCTCAATGCGTCTAATCTCAGGATATATCTGTATAGCTTGCAGGAGGAGAATAAAAAAAATCCTGGACAGAGTGTGAGAAACTCCTGTGGGATGATGTTGAGTCCTTCAGACTGGTGTGGTTGGTTGTGGTTGGTCCTGTACAGTTTCAGTCACTGCACACGCTAAAAGCGGTCATGTCTGATGGTAATGATGGTAGTGGTGGTGGTGGTGGTGTTCGTGGTGATGGTGGTGCTCGTGACGCTGGACCACAGGAACCACAAACCCTGGGCTCCCGGGTGGACCAGACGCCTGCTCTCTCTCCAGGCTCGGCAGTACAGAGGGCTGCTGGGGGTGGGACTGAGGGGACAGCGGGGTTTTGGATGGGGACATGGCCTCTCGGGCTTTTGCCCTCAGGCGTTTGCTGTGGCTGTATTGCAGCGGGTGCTGGTGGTGGCCAGAAGACTGGGTCTGGTGTGGCAAGTGGTACACATCCTGACCCCCATGTCCCGCTGCGCTGCCACTGTGCAGCATGGTCTGCAGAGGCGGGTGGTGGCCATGGCATTTAGTGGATTTGCCGCCTCCGCTGCCTCCGTTATTTCCTCCACTTCCCTTGTAGGTTCCTTTGGGGGACTTGAGGAACTGCGTGCCCTTGCTTCGAGACTCTGTGGGGTTGTAGCTATCGCTGATGACTTGTGAGCGGCGCTGGTGAACAACTTGGGTTTCTGGTTCTTGGGAGCGTGAGCGGCTCTGGCTCTGTGAGCTCCGACCATGAGCCTCCTGAGGTGGGTTGGAAGGGTTGGTTCCTGAAGGACAGGTGAGAGACACAGGGGTCAGTGGTTCATCCACATATGATATATAACATGGAGCTTTAACTGTTGTCATATGCATAGTCAAGCCTTTTTCATAGTTAAGCCTTGCCGTTGTCTTATAATAATACAAATTTGAGTCAACAACAATAAGCCGGCTGTGAAACACAATAAAAAGACACGTACCATCAAATCTGGAGGTGTAGTTCTCTATACCAGCCAAGTCCAGGTAGTGATTCCTCCTCTCTGTGTTCTCATCCACACAGTAATGCTGCCCTTCAGCTGCTGGCGCCTCATTGTTCTGCCCTCTGCTGCTAAAAATGTGTAAAACCATCATGGTAAGTGGACGAATGCACACAGGGGCCATACTTTGCTCGAAGAGGTTCCATTAGAGAGATGGGGTAGATGTTGTTGTACTAACCTGATGTAGGAGGAGAGCCGCTTGTCAGCTGAACGCCCCTCTTCCTGATGACAGCGATCTGAAGCGGGAAAGTACAAGCACTCAGAGCTGGAAAAGTGCTCAGCAACATCTACACTTACAGACTGAGGTGGACGTACTCAGATTCGTGCTTCTGCTGCTTTACACAACCCATACCATGGGAGTAATTGACACTTTGGGTGTTAAGAAAGCTATGTTTTAATGATATATTTGCATTTTATAGATTAAAAAGTATTTAGCAAGTCAAGAAATATTCATAGACTGTGAATATCTGCATATACTCAGAAAAAGACACTGCAGTAACAGCCGCACTGTTTGACTGACAAGTGCACTGCAAAAACATGACAGCACGAATGCCTGTTTATCATCACAGAACAACTTGTAAATTATCACTTCAAACTGCATCAGTGATTGAACTGGACCAATAACTGACTGAATCTAAGTGTCAACATATATACAGGAAATACGAAGTTGCTCGCAGCATTCTGAGGCTCCATGCTGCTTTCGTTGTCATTTACCTGTCCCTGTTTCTCGCCGGTGGCACCGGGGCTCTGGAGTGACGGTCAGCTTGACACGCAGCGTCTTGCTCTTGTTATGGCAGGAGTGATTCACAGAGGCGTCCACCACATCATAGATGGTGTGCATCAGACTGGACATGTCCTATAGCAACAGATGAAACATGCTTAGTACGGTCTGGAGTCCTACCGTACAACTATGAAGTATTTTCAGGAAAAGCCTGTAGCCAATACTTCAAGTGCCTTAAATTAAATGATTAAATTCCATTGGATATGAAAGGGTTTGAAGACATTGCACAGAAAGGCATGGCAGCTAACACACACACACACACACACACACACACACACACACACACACACACACACACACACACACACACACACACACCTCTTTTGTAACTTTCCCACTGTTGTCAAAGTCGTAAAGAGTGAAGATCCACTCCTGGCGATTGTCATCTTCCACAGAAACGTCACACTCCAAGTCCTGTGAATACAAAGAATTTAATCAGCCTTAATGCATGTTCAAACAATTTCAATCTACTTGCTTTTGTCAACAACAAGCAAAGAAAAAGCGCGTCTGCAACAACCAAAACGAAACACTGCAGCGTTCATGACAACAGAGGGCAGCAAAGTACGGTCGCTGTCATAAGTGTGATTCATGAGTGTTGTTTTCCTTCATTCTGCATGGGAACCTGCTAATATCAGTGATTCATGACACTATCTTCTCCGATCACATTCAGTTCAAATGTTGCTTGAATCAACACGTTCTTTAGCAGAAAGCACATTAAAAGGCTGCCGGCCCCCTGCAGGGAGCCTTAAAAAAAAAAAAAAATCTAATTTAAGTATGTCTTAAGAAAATAATAGAATAGATAATAGAACAAAAGCCAAGTGTTATTCCAGTGTAAACTGATCACTTCTCAGCTGCCTTTACGTTGTGTGGGGGAGTCAGAGGGTGGGCCCTGCCTCTGTGACCTCTTCTTTGTACCGTCTTCCAGGAAAAATGAGCGCACCCACTATTCTCAGTTACAACTTTTTGGCAGGAACCTTGATTCAGATGTATCTAGTAACACGGCCGTAATTGGAAAAATAAACATCTGGAATATAGGCTGTGCTCCAGGCATGGGGGAGAGCTGACACTGTGCGAAAAGGCAGCTTGCATTTACATGGGAGGAGACCCCGGGGAGAGCGGCGGCGGCCCTTCGCGATTCTATAACATCTCCTTGGCTCACATAACGAAGGGTGATCACCGAAGGGCAGATCTGAGCAGTTCTTTAAAAAAAAAACAAAACATCACAATCTATTTGTTCTATTTATTGGTCCCTAAACTCAATCAGGATGTGGTCTGGAGCAAAAGTGTGAACATACAGACACATGGTCTGTGCACAGATTGAAGGCATACAGTGGTGGCCAACATGGAGGTTACCAACCATGAATCTAATGGTCTAACCTGTGTTTGAATCATTTCTTAGTCACTGGAACACAAAATCATTTTAGCACTCTCAAGGGAGACCTTTTTCTGGCCCACAAAAAATCCTGCAAAAAGTGTTCAGTTCCACAGTTGTGAGGGATATTAGACACATCACACGTGTATTTAAAATCATATTTGATTCCTATTATGATTAAATGTATATATAATCATCAATCAAGTACAACATTTAGATATAATAAAATAAAATAAAGGATCCTCTGAGAGATGTTGTTTAGCCTGTAAAGAAGGAACCAGTTGTTGAGTACAGAGAGAGATGAGATGTGATGTTTGCAAGTTATAAAAGGATTGAACAGTGTGAACTTTTTCAGCGTTAATACTTTTAAAGATACTCTCCTGTGATCCCTCTATTTGTCAAGAATTAAAATTTCAGAACTGCCTCAACCTCAGTCCAAAAAAGGGGCAAACCCAGAAAGCCAACCACTCCACATCCCAGTAATAGTTATTAGGAGTCCCAAAATCCACCTTGGCTGTAGTTTTGTGATTTGAAATAGCGCTGATGCTGGCTACGCAAGTACATTCTTGCAGAGCAGACATGGGACACCACTCCTGTGTTATATATTCATGTTATAAACATGGGAGTGCAGGGCTGCCAGGTAGTGGATGTGCTTACATCCAGACTGATGCGTTTCTTCCCGGTAGCTTTGGTCGTGTCTCTGAGTATCTCCCGCTCTCCTTCTTCTGAGTGCAGGTACTGCAGGTAGCTCTCACAGCCCTCGGCCTTCTCCGGAGGAAGAACCACTGACGACACAAGATGACACAGTCGAGATTTCTCACACAGGAATTAGGCAACATTTTTACGCACCTGAATCAAGAAAATGATACTCAGATGCTCAGGCATTGCTCCTCAAAGTTTTTACAGGTGTTTGGTTTGTTTTTTGGTGTTGTGTGGCGCTCATATGAATTTGGCCACTACGTTAAAAATTGGCGCAGAGAATGGTGCTCAGAATGGTATCCTGAAGTTTGGAAAGCCATCCATCCTTTTTTTTTTTTTTTTTTACTGCTCTTCATGCAAATTCAGTGCGAAAGTAGCTTGTAGCAATAAATGCACACAGTGATAGCATACATCATGTATATCTATCGTCAAACTTTGGAGCGCAAACGCATCCTTCTCAACCTACCCTCTAGGGGACAGTGTTGATCTGTGAATTGTCCTTCCTTCAGCTCGCTGTTTGGAAACTCCTGAGACAAGAAAGAGGGGGAGAGAGGAGGAGGGGAGGGGGGGGATCAGAGATGTAAGTGAATCTACAGTTCAGACCACAGACACAGAGAAAACAAACAGTTCCAGCTAAAGCATTTCCTACTCAGATGAGAGGGAGAGGGCTGGAGGCTCCAGCGCGGCCAAACACTTTGAACATCTGCACGCTTATTGTGTTTCACTGTCTGGGACACAGCGAGCGCGGGCCACAGCCAAGCTTTCAAGATTCCTCCAAGCCCTTCAAACGCACCCCTTGCATCCATCAAAAAAAAAAAAACCCATAATGCACTTCATCATCTGAGCTCCCTCTCTCTTGCTCTGGTTTAGCCAACCTGTTTATTCTCATCCTGCCTGACAAGGAACCCGGTGAGGAAAGTTTGATGGAAGGAGCCCAGAGTTTAGGGAAAAGGTTTTGTTGTATTTCATCACTGAAGGCTGGACTCGCAGAAGAAGTTTGGTTTATATACAACAACAACAAAAAAAACCCCAACAATGAGCTCTCAGCAACATGTGTGTATTTATTTTGAATGGAGAATAATCGCCAGATGGAAATTTCCATGCAGATAGGATGGGGCTGATTAAATACACAATTCCATAGCCATAAAACAAAAGCAGGACAAAGGGGGCGGAAGGGGGGAAAAAGGGCTCTGCAGTCATATGTGAATAATCTATATCCTGCATAAAACAGAACCACAATGTATCCATAAACATCCCACACATGTGCTAATGCAGAGGCACACAGGGGCAAAGGCAACTGGGTGTGCGCGCGCACGCACACACACACACACACACACACACACACACACACACACACACACACACACACACACACAGCCATTCTTTAATTACAACTGGATTGTGGAAACAATGAAAATTAAGTGCAGCACAGGCCCTAAACCACAAGTATTTAAACAACAAATGATTCAACTTATTTACGTCATTCTCGGTCCTCTAAGCTGCTCCACACACACTTTGAAATAAAATCTCACCAGATTGAATCAAGGAGGCCCACCGAAACGAGACAAATAAAAAACAGATAGATGCTCGCAAACAAAAGAACTCCATGTACCTTCAACAGAGCCGAGGCTCAAGCGAGAGTCTGAACATCTGCATGCGTTTAGGTGAACGAGCCCCCCTTTCCTTTACCCTTCCCCTTCTTTCTCAGAGTAATGACAGCGCCAGGGCCTGTGGTTCTATTTAACAGTCTCAGAGAACCGTGATTATTCCTCACTTCAGAGGATGATACCTCCGGCCTGTAATCTGGCTGTGACCTTCACCGCCTGACGAGGTGGTGGTGGGGTGGAGCCGGTTGAGTGTCAGGGTCACCCCCCGCAAATTGGCCACCGGAGACATTGTGAGAGAAAACAGCGGAGGAATGGGAGTCTTGGGGGGAGGCGGAGAGGGGAACAGGAGTGTGGCAGGAAGTGAGCGGGAGGACTAAAGAAGTCGGAGAGGAGTGGAGGAAAGAGGGCACAAATGAGGGGAGGAAAAGATAAGAGGAGAGAGGAGAAGAACAGATAGAAGCAGAGGAGGATGTGGTTTGTTAAAGGGGAGATATGGCCTATCTCATCTTACTGGTGGGGGAAGTGGAGGTTGTTTTTTTTTTTACAGACTTTGGAGGGCCTCTGGGAAAGGTGGAGACAACTGGTACCGCTCCCTGGCCTCCAAACAAGCTGCAAACCCCCCCCCAAAAAAAACGTGCTAGAAACCAGACGAGTGTGTATGCGCACCCCTACACACAGTTTCCATCTTTTGTGGTTTCGGCAGCCAAGTTGTTGATTCCCTTTTCTGCAGTGGATGCTTTTATCTCCCCGCTTTGTACCGCAGTCCCTTAATGAAGGGCAGTATGTAAGGAAGAAGGAGTTCGCACAGACACAGTGTTCCGCAGCGCAGAGGAACATCAAAGAACCATCGAGTCTTTCTCATCCTCGGTCCCACGAGGACGCAGAGCAAGGTATAAGCACCTCTAAATGAAAGACGGGATCCGGCGTTAAATATCATGAAACAAATCAATCAGCCAGCTGCCAAAAGTGAATCTCGTCTCTAATTAAAATTCAGATATCAGGGGACGTCTTGCTGAGCGCGCAAGGAGAGGACCAGCAGGGCTCGTGTTGAACACATGGCTCCCGCCCCAACACCACCACTACCTCCATGCTCATTACATCCATCGGGGGAGCTAATGAGAGAGCAGGCTGGGTCTGACCGCAGTCTGCAGTTTAACGTCTAAACACATGGCATCTCCATCCACATCGCCCACGGTGTCGGGGCTCAAATCTGCCCACCACATGTGTAATTAACTGCTCTCTGGCATCTAGCAGCTCTCATTCCTTCACTATCAGATCACAAACTGCTCTGCAGGCAAATGTGTTAGCAGTTTTGGGGCAGTTTTTTTTTTCTCTCCCTTTCTTTCGACCAGCAGCGGTGTACACCTGAAACCCGTGATATACACATCTACACCATCCACTCCAGTGTTTGAAGTTATGCATGGGGAAGACAGACAGGGAAACAGCATGTGTGGGACAGGGACGACAAGGAGATGAGAACGTATTAGATCTCTGCTGTCTTAAAAGACAGTGCATTGGAGATGTGCGCTTGTCGGTGTTCCATGTAAACAGGTTCACCCCGATGCCTTGACATAAGAGACAGACAGAGAGGAGCATGATGTTTGTTCCTGTTTAATGCAGCACTTCTGCCAAGCTTCCCTAAAGCCTCAGCCTACTGCCAGACTTTTATGTGGGATAGGGTAACCGGGGGAAGCTTTCATAGCTCCCTACCAGGTGACATCAGACATCCCCCAGCAGTCTCTCTCCCTCTCCGCCTGCCTACCACCCATCCTCCCCCTGGAAAACACTGCACATCTTTGTTCTCACACCCCCACCTCCTCAAGCTCCAGCACTAAATATAAGCACACACGCTTCTTTTAGTCCATTCTTCAAACCGTGCGACGCAACACTGATTTTTCGCAAAAATCGCGTCTTAAAATCGTCTTAAAAATAGGGGAGGCTAACATGAGGATTGTTTGCACAGTTCCTCTGGCCTTGGGGGTATGAAAAATGGCTTGATCAGATGTCTGGATGCGTATCCAAGTACAAACATATGCTGGAAAAGGCACAAACACGGGGCGCTGTCGGGACGCTTCTTCAGAGAGCTTGTTTTTGATATAAAGTCACAATCAGTTTACAGAGAACTTCGAGAATACAACTTAATTGTGAGTTTGCGCCATCGCCTTTTTTTTTCCTTTTTTGTCGGATGACTGTGTATTGTACTGTTCGTCATCCAAACCAGACCAACAATCCCATTTAATTTGATGGAGAGAGTGTCATGGGAGACAATTAATGAGCGGCTAACAGCGTGAGCTCTCCAGGATATACACAGTTTCTAGAAATACAAAGTCACCTGGAACTGACACTAAGTAGGGCGCCAAAGTAAAGCCTTGGTGACCACCAGCCGAACCAGCATTCCCGCTCCTGCTGGCCATTAATTGGGGATGATTGTGGGGTTCCCCGGTGATGAAAATGAGGACTGAGTAGAATCAATACGAAGAAAGGGACACCAGTTCGTAAACACAGTGCATACTCCCCACCGCAGAATGAAACTGGAGAGGGAGTGGGGCCATTGAGAAATAAAAGCCCTCCATTCCACAAGAAACCAACCTGGCCTTGACTCAAAACCAGATGTGAGCGGTTATGCTCCAGAGAGACAGAGTAAAAAAGAGAGGGGGGCGAGGGGTGGAGAGAGAGAAGGGGGGAAGGGGCTGTGGCTGAAAATATGGGGAGCCGAAGAGAGAGAGTTGCACAACTTCTGTCTCTTCTCTCGCAAGACAGTAAAAGAACAATATGTTGGTCTCTTGGCTCTCCATCCCTTCAGTTTGCCGGGCCTCAGCTTTCAGTCCAAGTCAGGGTAATTATGGTGCTCAGAGTCAACAGAGCAGATTGGCTTCAGCTCCTATTGAGTAGCAATATTAAAACAAACAGTACTGCAAATACTGCTGGATTTGAGTTAGCCTTTGCCAATAATGCTTATCAAGATCACAATAAAAACACAAGCTAAAAGCAATCATTTTATTATTCACTTTCTAACCGTGCACTGTCATCATGTCTGAGCCAAGGACCCTCAACGACCCTTCCCGACACCGATTCCGATGAGTGGCACGAAATAAATATGGATTGTGTAAATATTCCAGCATTTTAGGCTGTACCAGAAGCATTTCTGACACACGGTATCAGTATTAGAATTAGGGATAGACCGATTATTATTATTAAAAATGTGCTGCTTTGGCTCTTAGGCAACATCTTCTTACATAACGTCCTGCCGACAAGACTATCTGACTGGAAACACATCAAAATTAATAATAAACAATAAAATAATATGAATCTGCAGACTGCAAAAGAAAACATTCAAGTCAAGTGCCTCAAGATTGTACCTCAGAACAGTACATAACATCAATGGTTATTCAAAATTTTGACCCTTAGATTTGAATATTTACTGCTAATAAATATTGGTTTCAAAAATTGGTTATCAGTCCCCTTGATTTCTAATAACTGGCATCAGTATAAGCTCTTAAATAGCCATATTGGTTGACCCCTAACTTGGAGCATCTTTAAGTTTAACCTCAAAACCACAGTCTTACTCTGTCATGACTCTTGTCATTACTAGACAGCTATGACATTCCTTTGTCCACTAATTATGCTATTTTATCTATGCATCAGGGTGCCATGACATGTCTGTCTATGAATGGAAATGAGATCAGAGCAGAATGCCGGCCTGTCATCTGGACCGGTCCCATGTGGCCGAGATGGCCCAGATACGGCCCTTTTCAGGATAGCAGGACTCTCTCTGAGGTCAAACAGGAGGCAAGACCTCTCCCTTGGCAGGACATGAATCACCGGGGCGAAGCCTCTTCAGTGCTAGTATAACAACAGCTGTGGGGAGAGATGAGCATGCTTGCCTGTCTATGTAAGAGCAGCACGCAAACCACTGAAAGTCACCCGCTCCCCTTCAATCGGGAGAGACTATCTCCTAAACTCTGCACGCCCCTCCAGCCCCCTCCTCATCCTCTCGCTGATCTTTCCCTCACTTTGATTATGACCCGCTGGATGGCATAAACAAAGATTAGCATCACTGGCTGACCCCCCTGCATCTGTCACCAGTGCTGTAATCAGCTCGCCTTCATTAAAGTGGGCTTTGAAAGGAGTCTGATGTAATGCGGTGCCCTCCTCTCAGCTGTCACACAGGCAGCTACTGTAGGGACTTGGAAACCATGTGCTTCATACCAGTCACTGGAATCACACTCATGAATCTGGGTTAGGCAAATGTATTAAATTATAGAGGTAGTAGGTCATAAGACTGTCAATGTATTTTATTAGTTACTGGAAAGAGAAAAACAAAAAGCGCCTGTCATGATTCACTATATTCAAAAAACAAAACAAAAAATGAGTTTAAGGTTAAAATGTGTTGCCACACACGTAACGACTGCACCACAGAGAGCATGCTGCTTTAATTCAGAGCTGACGGGGCTTGCTGGTGTAATGCAATAGTCTCTGCATGGACTTTTATACGACCAATGCCATGTGTTATTTGCACTGAAACATTTAATGATCTACTTGAACAAAAGTACCATAAAAACTGTTCTTTTAAGACTCAGAAGTGGTGCTGTCTTTTTACTATTTTGTTGAGGGATTTTAACAGGTAAATACTCGCAACTTGAAGGTTTTCGCTTGAAAGTTTTCGCTGAGAGGATAATCCCCGTGGTGGTCATTTCAATGTCTCAAGGTATAAAAAACTAAAACTATGTGAACATGTTAGATGATTGCAAAAAACTGCAACTAAGGAATTCGTTATTGATCAGTATTTTTTTCAATAAATCAATGGAACATATGGTCTATAAAATGTTGAGAAAATAGAGAAAAATCCCTGACACAATTTCCCAGCGCAACATCTTAAGGGAGATATATAATGCTTTATGTATGTCCTGCATGTGAAAGATCTTAGGAGTTAAAAAGTCCAAAGTCCGCACCAGCGCTCCTCTCTCCCACAGAAAACATTGATCCTGAAACGCCTCATCAGTAGTGTGCCCTTTAATTTTGTGACTTTGTGACATCACCATGTCAGACATTTGCATTATTTATATCTGGCACCTAGTTTGGCACATAAGAATTCACGTTTTTTGAGCATTGTTCTGGCAGTAACCCAAAATAAACTTATGAACCTGAAAATGTGCACAATACTGTATGTCTCCTTTAAAATGTCTCATTGTCTATCCAGCAGCCCAGTCCCTCCGATATTCAACTAACAATGATACGACACAGAGAAAAGTAACAAGTCCTTGCACGGAGAAGCTGCAGACAGGAAGTGGTTTGATGAATATGCTTGATAAATTGCTTAAATAACTAATTGGTACGTTCACAAATCATTTCAGCTGTAAATGAAACACAACCCTGCAGCACCGGACGTCAGAAAGAAAAGACAGCACGCAGTGAACCCGACAGAACATACATGGCCCAGACTTCGAACAGGCGCGCACAACCTGACAAACAAGTAAAAGAAGCGAGTGCACAGGGCGACGGCATATCAAAGCGAGTGTGGGACAGGCGGTTAGACTCAAACAGGATGTTCCTCTGTTTCTGGCCTCCATGTGAAATACTGTAAGCTCCCGCGCAGGCCCCTGGCTCTTAAGCCCAGCCAATGGGGAGCGCGCCCAGGCCGATAAAGCTGAGGGGATTTGTTCCACATTCCACAGGCCCTTTAAACAACACACTGGATCTCAGAATGCCAGGTTGTGGGCGAGGTGGCTGCGACGCCAATCCCATCTCACACAGCCGTGTGCTGCTCTCCACAAGTGTCCAGCCGGGTATTTTGGAAGTGATCTACTGAATGTCATGTCAGCAGAGGGTTTAGTATAAATCAGCCCTTCAAACTGATGGCCTGTCAGGTACAGTCAACAAGGCTCTGTAAGAACCCTTTGTCTGCTTCTCCCGGGTGGAAACCATTTCAGCACAATTACTCTCACCTGCGAGGGCGCTTCTTTTTGTGTACTGTAGTTCGTGTCAGGTTGCAGCTGTCTGTCTAGAATCGAGATGTCAGTTATAATTGCTCTCACCTGTGAGATAACCACCCACACCACTGTTTTCACTGCTCGTTTTGTTAAGCTGTGAGGGATTTGAGTCATGGCTTTTGAAAAACCAGGCCCGGCAGTTCATAGGGGCGAGGCTCTGTGGTTGGGAAGCTGGTGGAGCTACAGGCGTTGCAGCGCTCCTGTGGGTGACTGAGAAATGTAAACAAACCATGTCGGGGAAAGGACAGCTGTGCGGCAGTGCGGAGGAGCGGCAACACGGGCCGAGCTTCAGCGGATCCCAGCCTTAGTCGGCCCCGTCAGATGAAGTACCTCTTCATCAACAGCACCGGTCGTGTTCCCAACATGCTCTTATGAATGGATTATAAACTGGATGTTAACTGGATGAGTTACCATAATCTTTGCAATAAACTTTGTGTGTCGGTCAAGTTGCAAAGTGCTCATGGCAGAGGCTTTTATCTGTTTACCCATACAGTTACAGTAGTTAACAGTTTCACCTGCTCATTACTGTTACTATGTATATCTGT
Organism: Acanthopagrus latus; assembly: GCF_904848185.1. NCBI lineage: Eukaryota > Metazoa > Chordata > Actinopteri > Spariformes > Sparidae > Acanthopagrus > Acanthopagrus latus. Next base: position 16,540,581 of record NC_051055.1, read on the forward strand.
TTAATTTGAACTACTTCAGCAGTTTGTTTTTTTTACTTTAAGCTGTCTATTTCTAATTTCGTTTATTCAGTGTGTTTACAAGGCTAATCAAGCTATCTATTTGTTGCTTTCAGCTGACAATTTCAACAGTTTTTTCATTAGCCAACAATTACTTAACAAGGTTACTTCAATACATTTGTTCCATTCCCTGTTGTTTTCTATCGCAACACATTTCCCCCGTTACCTTCAGTTAACTACGTCAACCGTAACGCAACCATTACTTGTAGCTAAATACTGTTGTTCGACACTTCTCAAGAGCCTACTTTTAGTAACAAATCTTAACCATTTCCATATAGTTAGATAACTGTGTCACTATTTATGTGAACTCTAACCAATTTATAACTTCTAAGGTTAAGCAGAGCTTTGTCCACACACCTCTGGAAAATGTGGGACCACTGGGGTATCAGGAGTACACACTTGAATGACCTCTATCTAATCCATGATGACTTTTTGCTGCTCAATTAAACCTGGAGCACCCCTTCACATGAGGGCCAGTGGGTGAGCTGCCTGCTGGTTTCCTGGACTTGTCTTCCAGCAGGGTAAGAACCGGTTTGGGGTCAGAACCACGGCTATACAGTCCACTAGTTACTGCTCCCTTTGGGGAACTTGCACAGAGAGGTATAGATCCATATGACTGACCTCGATAAGAGGGGCTTTGGCTGCCGTGACCAATCAGCCAGTAATGTAGCGTGAACTCTCCACGCATCCATCAGGGAGGCGTATTGAGCAAACAGAGACGGGCCGCTGTTGTACTGTACTATTAATGCGTTCAGCCCTCAGGCGGAACACAATGCAGTGTTCCTCACAGTTCAGGAGGATGCAACAAGTATGCACGCAGGCAGAGCCTCTAATAACTCATCTGCTGTGTCCTAGCTATTCTCCATGACACTTGCCAAACCTCAGGTCCTGGGAGAAACCACTTGTTTACATAATTGGTACTGTTCTCCTTACTATGAATTATTTAAGGCTTGAGGCCATCCTGCCAACATTGTTTGGGGGAAAAAAAATGTCTTGGCTTCGCAGACTGCTGCAGTTTTTTGACACTAAATACCCTAAATCTGACATAGGCTTACAGGAAAAAGAGCTGCTGCATACCGGCGTTCAAAGTGGCAGCGGCTCATTTTCATCTCCTGTCTCTCTCTTGCGTTGTTGGATAACTCTCTCCGACTAGTCCGGTACCACTGCCACTTCCAGCAGATAGGGACTGCCAGTCTCAAAGACCACGCAAATTCTTGACACTGCGAGAACAGGCTCAATTCCAAGCTGTGAAGTTCCTCACAGGCCTGGAACTGGACAGGGGGTCATCCCAGGGTCAACACCGAGCGTTTTTTCCTGAGGATTCCTAAAAATACACTCACGCTGGGCTCAGGAAGCAGAGGAGACTCCACGATCCGGAGACCATGTGAAGGAAAGTCTGGATATGTGAAAAGGATCACTGCTAAAGGGCCACCGTCTGTAGCGCTTTCGGCACATGAGACACAACTTCCCATGAAGAAAGGGAGACAAAGTGGAGGCTGAGGAGGAACAGATGAGATGGAGAAGAAATAAAGTAGCACATTCGCCAATTACTGATGCACCAAAATCATGCAAAGCTCACTCATATATCTGTTGAATTATTCTCAAAGAAAATTACTGGTCGAAAAAATAAAAAAGGATGTGGGGCTATGCATATGATGAATTACTTTTGAAAACGCTGCTACAAGGCGAGAATTTTAAAGCCTTGTGGTGCAAACCGTGAATTATAATTCTTATTTGTGGCACATGAGACGCACAGAAATACGGCAAGCAGAGATTTTTGAGGCCACGGTCTGCGAGACTGCAACATCTGTGCTTCTTCCTTTTGGGCCGAGGCTGCCATGTGTGCACTTTAGTGATCTGACAGACTAGCTGTGTGTGTCTGAAACACTGTTCCCCAGTGTGAAATTCTGCAACGTAATTCATCCATGGCACAAGCTGAGATCAAAAGGCTATGGTGCAGAGGGCAGCTCAGCAGAGCGCACAGAGAGCCGCTGCTTTCACAGCCGTAATTACTGGAGACCACGGCTGTGAGGCTATACGAAGTGAGCGCGAGCACTTATAAACATGAGCGGAGTTAGCTTAGCTCGGCCGCTTGTGTATTCCTATCTTATCGCAGGTATTAAGCTACGAGTCTGATGGAGTCTCGCTCTCTATCACACGAGTCTGGAGAGCGCTAAGTGTGCCCACTCCATGTTTGATAAAAGCCCTTGAAAGACGGTTGATGCTTCAAAAGGCAGTGCAGTAATGTGCAGTAACACCTTGAATTCTGTGAGATAATCAGGTGCTGCCGGGACAGAGAAGCTCTCAAAGCTGAGCACATGACACTGTGGGTCAGAGTTCAGATATTCTGATACACTGACATTCTTGAAGTGATAGGATCAGTCGGCCCCTATCAACACGATGGAGGTAGGTGCCGGTTACAGAGAAAGACCTTGCGGAGCTGCTATATCTGAGAAGTTTGCAGATCACATATATGCAAATGTTTTACTTTCAGATGTTTTTTTGATTGTTTGTTTTTTTTTTTGTTTTTGTGACGAGCTGAAGGCGTTTCTGTCTTAATTTCGGTACACTGCAAGCTGACTGGTGTTTTCTAAAGCTGCGTGCTACAAAAGTCACTCCGCAGCTATATTGTGAAATAAAAACCTGCTTCAGAAAAAGCGCGTTTTTCTTTGTGAAGCACCTCCCTGCGAGACAGATGGTGTCTCTGAAAGGCTCTCGGTGAGGGGGGGCGGGGGGCAGGCATCACAAGGAGAACTGCTGTTTATTTGAAATGAGCCTTTAGGTAAACATGTTACACGGCACACAGGGCCAGGTCAGCTTTTGAAGTGGACGGGCTCAGGAAAGAAATGGGTGGGGGAAGAAAAGAAGGCTGCCTTCAGAGGAAATGAGAACAGTGGCCTCTTTCAGCACTGTTTCATCCTCTCCCCTCCCTCTCTGTCACATATAGAAAGAGCACAAAAGGTGTTTGGGTATATAAATACACCAGCGCTGAACGCGAGAGAACCGCTGGATTCTTATTTCCTCTGCACACATACGTCGGATCGCTCCACAATCTTTTTTTTTTTTTTTTTCCCCCCGAATGAAATCCCCCTGAAAAAAAACCAACAAAAAAACTACCACCCGTGACCAAAATAAACCACTTCCTTTCAATGGAGACCCATTGAGGGTTTTGATGACGGGAACAGGTTTGTGTAACAAAAGCAAGTTTGCAGCCATTCCCCATTGGAGAGGAATGTGATGTGCAGAAGGACGGCCAGGCCTGTGCTGTCTGCAGAGCCTGGATCCAAGCTTTGAAGCTGCGAGTGTGTTTCAACGGCTAACCACTTTCAGATGGAACTGTGGCGTTTTATGAGCTGAGTAATAGCGATACCTACACATGTGTGCAGGCTTGGGGTCCCAAAGAAGGGGGGAAGCTCAGCTCGGAGCAGAGAGAGAGATGCCTGACTCCTCTGGGGTCTGGGGTTTTTGGGTGTGTTTGATAAATCCCATGCTATGGCATTCTGTATATGAAACTGGGAGACAGGAAGATGGATGTTGTGTAAAGTCTGTTCACCTTTGAACACATTTCTGCTATAAATTCCACATTTTTGTCAGGGTTCATGAGCATGAAATGGGCTTAAGATTACTGAGTCCTTCCATGGTATAAACACTCAAAATCGTGGCAATGCTCTTAAATCTCGTGAGGGAAACCTGGAGTCTATACCATTAGCGAAGCATCCCCGTGGAATGTTTGATCTAGATGTAAGAAATGACCACGGCATCACAACAATGAGAAACAATGCCAGCAATGCCCTCTGGTTTGTTTTTTTTTTTGTTTTTTTTTGGATACAGGAAGCCAGGCTTTGTGGTGTGTGGTGTTTCGCTCTCCAGTCTCCAACCTAGTAGGGCGTCAGGTTCAGGAATGTGGAACAAGGATGAAGTTTCGAAGCATTCAGGGGTGACTCCGCCGTCCTTTCTTTTCTTCTAACAAATGTAATCTACCAAATGGCACGTGGTGTCACAACGTGTTTTTGGATGAGAATTGCAAAAACAACAACACCAAACTCCAGCTAATATTTACACACATTTGGCAGATAATTGTCTTTATTCTGCTCTGTCCTCACTTACTTGTATTTGTTGTTCTCACGTTAACTTCAGAAGTAGGAGAATTCACACCAAAGCTTTATGTTCTTAGTCATTCATAGCTCTCAGTGTATTGTGCCGCACACTGCTATTTAGTTTCCACTGTGCTTGTATTGTGGAATATATGTCAGGTCAGCATATGACCTCTGTGGAGACAATCTCAAGTTTCCGCTGGCTGAATTCATAGGATAACAAACACGTACCCAGAAGAGGAATCCCCAATCCTCTTTAAACAAACAATCAAAACCTCTGTCTCCCTTTCAGTCTGCAAACATTGTAAAGCGACAAAATATTGAACGGAGTAGATCCGCAGTGTCTCTTCTCATCATGTTTCGAGTTAAACATTTTGAGTCTGAAGCTTCCTGTGTCCTCCCACATGAACTATGCTCACTGAAGATGTAATTCAAACAATGTAATCAATTAACAATGGTTGTAATGACAGCATATAATAACACCACCAACAACCATAACTGAAAAAATATGATATTCCCCCGGCTGGTCTAAGGCTTGCGAAATGAAGTCCACTTGGAAAAGAGCTAAAGCTTTCTAAGGGGGAACAGGGGTTTATGTGGAAACATACCTTACACACTAAAATGTAATAACCTTTGAGTCTCCCGGTGTTTTACTTGGCTGGGAGAAGCATAAGATCAAACACAGACTTGGATCCAGCAGCCTTTGCCAAAAATGTCAGCGCTAAGCACTGGGCTCCAGCTTCAGGTATTTTCTTTCCCCTGGCAGGGAGCGAGAGCAAAGACGCAGACCAGTGTTAACCCTCGGCAGGGCTGCCCCGAGCAGCCACCAGCGCGCTCGCCGATGAAGGGGAAGTGAGGTCTCCCTGCGGTCATCAGTGACCACGCGTGTCTAGGTCATGTAGCGTCCCTGAAAAAAAAACAAAACCCTGGGATGGGCTCCATTCAGGGAAGTTGAGATATTCACAGAGATCGTATGCCTGATGAGTCCCTGCAATCCGGTCCTGTACAGCTACACGGAAGTCTCTCAAGCACACAAACAGATATCTCATAAATATCTTTGAATGGCAGTGACCTCAAAGCGGCGATGACGGCACTGAGATAACTCCAAAGGCGACAGAACTTCATTCTGTACGTCTGCAGATAAGAGCTCCAGCACTGAAGGAAGTTGAGTCACTTCTCTTGTCTAAATATATACTACTCTGTTTTGAACTGTGGGAGGAATTTATATTACTATTCATGACATCACATGTGTGAATAAAACGCTATATGGTACAGCTGTCACGAGGCTGTCCGTCTAAAACCAAAAGCTCCAAAGTACCCACGTATAGATATTTTCATACCCTTAGCAAAAACAGCATTGAGTATGCTGTTTTCATGCTTATGTTACTGATTGATCCAATGTCATGTACAGTAGATATGAAGTCAAAGCCAGGAGAAGGTTAGATTACTACCAAGACCTGAAAACAGTGAGTGTGGCAATTTCCAGGCGTAATGAAATCTGTGTATTATCACCTCTCGTTCGGCCGGGACTCTTTTTTGCCAAGGAGCGGTGACTTCCTAAACAAACAAGATATGACATGCTGAGTTGTAGCGGGCGCTCAGACCAAAGTCAGCCCCGTGTTAAAACAATGCAGCTGGCTCAGTTTGGTAGGGGCGTGTTGCCTCAGGTACCGGTGACACGTGAAATCCGATCCAGGAAGTCCAGTTTGAGTAACAGATCTGTGAATGTGAAGGTTTCTCGTGCGCCAGAAACACTGCAGGAGGGTTTATAATACCGACAGGATTTTACAACTCGTGTTACAATGGAATCCACCGTGAATATGTGATCAGTCTTGCCAGATGACTTTGCGTGGCATCAACAGTTGAGCCTGGTTCAACTGTTTTTTGCAAGACAACCCTGATCGTGTTGGCACCTCCATTGCATCCACCAGACTGGAAAGTTGTTGTTTTTTTTTTTTCCACGCGGGGAGGCTGTCAGACTTAACGTGCAAGGTTCTTCAACGCTGCTCTTTGATGTTTTTGACAGCAGTTAGCAAAAGATGCTCTATCAATTGCGTCCCAGCGGTGTGACAAGATTACACTAGGTGGATAACAAGTAGCAGAACGCTGCAGTGTGCTGTTGCTCGCTTTCTGAAAAGACCTGCCAAAGGTCCCTTCTGTTGGCTGCTGATGGTTGGTTGGTTTGGATCAGGGTTCGAGTCCATATGAGGCAGTGCAGTTGTGGGTCTTCGTCGAATAATGCAGGGAATCTGAAAAATGGGCGGTTGAACCAATGGCAATGGCACCCCGTTTTCATGCAGACAGATGTCACAGTGGCCAACCATGCAATAACAACCTCACACGATGCACTGGGGCCCAGAAAGACTATTTCCCATACGCTTACATGTGCAAGAAGCTACCGTAAGACGAGTTGCAAACCCCATGATACGACTCGTTCCACCATCAGAATTCGAGTCATTTGGTCAGATAACAAGTCTAGAAGAGACGCACAATTTTTACCCCCATGCAAGTTAGCAGGGGGTCTAAACTGGAAGCGAGCCTGCTCGTTCAGCCGAAGTCTCTGGTGTTCTCGCTCTATACTGTTGGCACCAAAACACAGAACATCCAGGTAACCTTAAACCTGGGAAGTCAAGCTTTACTGGCCTCAAGCACCACTGGACAGCTCTGGTGACAATGATGTATCCAGATTTCCCTTGTTATATCCATGGTTTACAGGTTTACAGGTGGCACCCATTGCCTCATCTATCTATGTAAGAAGGAGAAGAAGTGTATTTCCCAAAATGTCTTACTATTCCTTGAGAAGACTTGGATCCCTAACTGGGGTAAATGGCCGACTGCTGCCCCCCCCCAAGCTAAACACCTCAGGATCTCTGTGCGACGTGCTATGGCTCCCTCCATGAGAGTGGATCACGGGTTGGTGGAATAAAAATGAGAAAGTGAGCAAACTCCTTCAAAGTACTTCAGACAGTATAAATATCCTCAGAAAAACAAACATTTAATCTGCTGGCAGTGTTGTAATGTCTTTCTCCGTTTGGCGCAAGCCACACAAACCACTCCGTGCCTCTCACTCAGTCATCCGCTCACAAACACACAGAGAGCAAGAGAGGGACTCGACCTCCGGCGCGGAGGTGAAGCCATGTGGAGACGCACGCCGAAACCCCTCCGACATGACAGAAGGGATTACAAAGAAAAAGCATCTCGCACTTGTGGCGAGTCTTGACCAGGTGATGATGTTGACGCTGACAGAGAAGTGAATGTTTGTTCCGGACAAATGGCAACCGATGTAGAAAATCAGTCCCGGGGAGAAAGAGTGGTGTGATTTGCATGTTCAACAGTTCACCGGCGAGTCAATGTAGAGGGGAAAGGTGAGATCAATGGTCAGCTCGACAATGCAGCAGACAAGGCGGATGAGGCTCTCCATTACGCCCCCTCCCCCCCCACTACCTTTTAAAAAAAAAAAACTCAAATAACTCCCCCTTTAAAAAAAAAAAAAAAAAAAAACCTCCTCTTTTCCTCTTCCCCGCCACCCTCTCCCACCCCATTTCCACCACAGCCCCTCTCCCTGCTCCAGGATTTTGCTGTACAAACCAGGAACAGATGTCTGCCGGGGCCGTGCTGAAAGACCCCGCTGTTCTGGATGCCAGCCACATGCTTTTCATTCAGAGATGAAGGCTCACAGCTCGCCTTCTTGTGAAGCCAATTTCAAAAAAAAGAGAGCGAGCGAGAGAGAGAGAGAGAGGTGGAAAAAAACAAACTCTCCAAATGCCTTCAAGTCCCTTCAAAAGCAGTACATATATGAACGCACCTTTTTTGTCTCCTCTCTGCAAGCGCCGCATCAGTGACAGGCTTTTTTTTTTTCTTTTTGAGTGTGTGTGTGTGTGTGTGTCACTTGTAAGCGAGGCGGAGGGGAAAAGTGACGAGATGTTGTTGACAAGAATATTTCTTGAAAGGGGCCTTCAAGTTCTCCTCGGCAGCTCGTAGCCACGCACAAGTCCAAACTGCAAAAAGAAATGACCTCAGTTTGAAACTCGTGGCTGTGTACTGAAAAATAAAATGTCATTTCGGGTCGCAGCCCCGTGATTACACAGATATCCCGGCCTCAGATCCAAATCAAATACTGCTCACTCAAAATGAACATGGTGACTTGAAGATATACGCGAATGCCCAGTGGCGGAAGCGTCCAAACATAACATCCATTTTGAGCGGCGTCGCCAAATGAGGATTTTTATATAAGGGGAAAGTCTTATTCACAGATTCCAAATGAATGTTAAAAAAACATTAGCTTACAATTAGTTTAGTGAGCTGCTTGGGAACTCTGCTCTTAAACTAAATTTATTATTGAGGGCTGAGTGCTGCGTAACTCTTCGAAAGTCAAAGTACATTTGCGTCTCGGAAGCGCTTGGCACGTCACAGCATCCAAGCTGAATCCCCTTTACCGAGCCCTTTTTACTTCGAGTGTGATATTATCAACCTTTCAAGCGGGAATTATAAAGGCCTTTGTTGTGTAATTTCAAATTTTGACACACTCGCTCCTCGCGGGCCAAGTCTGCGGGAAGTTTAGAGACAAAAGATGGTGCTGAAAGGCTGAATTAGCCTGTCATTATTTGGGCATCCAAGCATGTCTGTTTGAAGCGCCGAAAAATGAAGTACTGTGGCTGTGCGCGCATGCGTGTGTGTGCATGTGTGTGTGTGTGTCTGCGCGCGTGCTCACAGGTCTGGACTGTTGACGTGTTGATGTTTCCAGAGGTGAAACACAGTGAACCTTCACAGAGCTCTTCCACTAATGAACACAGGTTGGGATAAGTACAGGGTGAGGCGTTTTTCTGCATTTCTACATATTCAATAACTGCAGACTGGCCTCATTTTTCTCGCAGAGGCGGGCTGGGTGACTAAGCCTCAGCGTGCCACTTTGATCCCCGCTGTAATATCTCCACCTTGCACCAGGTGTCTCGGACAGTTAAGACTTGTCTCGAACACCTGCGAAAGCGAGTGTCAGAATCCTGATGACTGCGGCCGGGGATGAGCCAAGTCATCCTGCTGAATCACGCCCTCATTGTCCACTCAGACCACTCTTTGAGGAGCCTGAAGGATTACACGGCTGGCTGCCAGCTGCGATCCCGAATCGTGTTTCGCAGCAATATCAATATTTAAACAGGTCTTTGCACCCTTTGATATTTTGTTATTTCTCTGGGAAAGCGCGGCAAAGCATTCATAATTTCTTGGACTGCCTTATTGAGGAGATTCACAGGTTTACACGAACCGACGTTGGGCTATGTCAGTGCTTGTCTCCACCCCCCCCACCACCACCACCACCACCACCACTTTGGTTGTACTCCATCCCTCAGCCCATCCCCCAGGACAGGGCAGGGGGATAGAGGGGTGAGGGTTCGGAGGCTCCACTGATATCAGAGCCCTTTTATAACTCCCAGCTCTGCGCTTTGAAGTCGCAGCCAGACAGCTCAGGAATCCTACTCCCCCGTTTGACAATGAGGAGGGGGATGGTCAGAGCCAAACAGTCAGTTTGGCCAATCTCCTCCTCCCGTACCCGAATCACAAGTCATCTTAACTGTCCCCGCCGCTCATCAACCAGGAGGAGCTGCTATTTGAACAAGGGCCATATGCTGAAAATGAGGCTGAAACTGGTCTTAAAAAAAAAGTTTTAAAAAAAAGTTAAAAAAAAAAAAAAAGGTATAACAACTGCTACTTTCAGTTTGACTTGCGCTTGTTTAATCTTGGTCTAGACCCCAGACATCCAACAAGCCATAATCCAATAATTACATCTGGAAATGTGACAATGTAATCCGATCCCGGCGAAGAATTAATTAACAGCGTGTGGGATCAAACGCAGAGATGGTGTTATTACTGTCTTGCAGCAGAGATAAATTCTATCCGCGCTGAGACTCGGGTCTGTTAGATGGGAAACTACGCGGCATGAAAGGCGTCCCCCGGGACCTCATCCATCTTTACATTAATGTAGGCACGGGCTCATTTCACACAGCATGAATAGAGCTGTCACTGCGTACGAGCAGGCAGCCACACACTGGCCTCTGCGATACGATAACCAGCACAGTATAGGCGACGAAACGTCATCGTATCAATTTCATTCATGATCCTGAATTTGTATTATTCGGCTGCAGATGACAAGTATTCTCAGTATCAGTTAAAGGTGCACCACGCAGTTTTGGTAAATACATTTGAACCAGAAGAGAAAGATCATCATTTTCTTTGCCTGAACAAACAAACCCTCTTTGTTTTTATGACTGAATAAACCGAATAAACAAACTGACCTTGGAGGATACTTTATACTGTTGCACTTTGTGTATATTTGGCGGACCCTGCCACACTACTAGCTCCAAACAGTGTCCTGGGAACCTAATTTTCCTCTAAGAACAGCTTGTTTATTCAGTTATGGATAAAACAAATATTTGAGTTTGTATTATTACCTCATTAATATTGTAAATACCAAAATTCTGAGTTTTATTGTCTTCTCCAGAACTACATACGTACATGTTTTGGCATTTCGGTCTATAAAATGTCATAAAATACAGAACAATGCAGAAAGTGACACCTTCAGGTAGCTTCTTTTTTTTTTTTTGGTCCAACCAGCGGTACCAACCCTAAGGAGCATTAAATCTTCATGATTGAGAAGCCTGATGTAGAGGATGTTCAGCGTTTTTGCTTAAAAAACGACTTAAACATGATAATCAAAGCAGTCATTGAATATTTTTCTGACAGCGCTGGTCGATCGATAGATTAATCCTTCCATTTCGCATCATGCAATCTTAATATCATTCCTGAAAACATGCAACCTATAAACATTACTCGTGGTTACAGTAACATGCTTCATCTGGTTTGTTTTCCCATACAAGAGAATATGGAAAACACTTTCCTTACTTTCTGTTCTTTCTTACCTACTACCGCTGCAACTAAGGACTATATTCACTACTGAATAATCCGATCAACCAACATTGTTTAGTCTATAAAGTGTCAAAACATTTGCAGAAAGTGCTCATCACGAGGGCAGAAGTGACGTCTAGAACCCCAAAACTCTTCATTAGACAAGGAGACAGACAAGGAGACAAGGAGAAGCAGCATATCCTCACATATACAACGCTGGAACCAGCAAATGTTGAATGAATGATTAAACGACTAGACGCTACGGCAGCTCTTTTATGTACTTAGCAATGTTTTGCCATCAATAACATGTACGAGGACCAGAATACGCCGTCACAGATGTGATTGCATTGCGGTTCATCCACCCCCTCTCGATCAATCAATCCTTAGTCTCAGAGGAGGCAAGAGAAGTTACGGGCTGGTTAGTTAAAGGCTGACAGTTATCCACTTCTGGTCCGTGAACGAGCCTGTAATGCAGCCAACCAGTGACGCAAAATAAATCAGAAGCAAGGGTGGGGCCCTATACGACTAATAAGTGTCAAGCGTATGCCTTTGGTGGTTTCCCTTCGGGGGAGTGTGAACTCAGCCTCCTCTGAAGCAGAGTAAAGTTCTCCTTTAATTTGCCATGAGTGGGCGGTTTATGGCCCTGATATAATCTATAACTCTTCCACTATTACAACCACCCACCTCACAGATTGTCAGTGCCTCTGCGTGAGCCTTCTCGCCAGTTTGTGTCTGAGGAGACTTGCGGGCCCTCGTGCCCCTCAAGAGCTAATTGAAGTGATGTAATGTTATGCCACAGAGGTCTGCCCGCTGGGAGCCGCGCTAAGAATGGGAGGCATTGAGGAAAAAAGACACAGCCCTGAGTCACGATGCCAGCAGCCACAAGAGCAAACTTTATATCCCTCAGTCTGAGAAACGACTGCCTTTCCATCCAGTCTGTGTCTCCGTTGGTGTGTGTGTGTGTCTGTGTGTGTGTGTGTGTGTGTGTACGTGTGTGAGTCTGCGCTGCCTTGCCAAGCCGCTTCACACACTGGGGCTCATGGGCTGTCATAACCCCGTCCAACGATGCTGGCAGGGGAATAACCGCTGCAGTGTTGTGCCAGAGGCAGACATGACAGAAAGAACAACAACCTACAACTCTGCGAAGACATCAGCATGTCTTCACACATGCTTCGTGAATACACTCTGCTGGGCCCCCACCACCACCGCCACGATCTTTGAAGTGCCTGGCAGACTCATCCCCATCAGCACACACACACACACACACACACACACACACACACACACACACACACACACACACACACACACACACAAACACACACCTGGCACACATTTTTTTTCTGATAATGACTTAATGTTAACTTGTCAAACAAACATGAATGCAGCACAGAGGTGATGCAATGATTATTTCTAAGAGCATTTCACCATTTACACTGAGCAGGATTCAAGGAGAATCTTCTCCGCCAAAGTAAATCAGTGTTTCTTAGATTTTTATTGAATCCACATATATATATTTTTTGTTTCCTTACTTTTTTTTTGGTTTGACTCTTGAAAATGCTTTGAAGTCAGTCGGTTTCCAGTCATTAAAGGGAAAGCTCAATAGCCTCACAGCCTTTTCATTTAATTTTAATCAAAACGGGGGGCATCAGTGCGAGTTGATTTTGTTGTCAGGGGGAAGAAATAAGGAGGAAAATAACACGCAGGAAAAAAAAGAAAAAAAAAAGCCTGAGAGCTACCTGCATGTTCTTCAGCTTGTGATCCGTCGCGCTGTACCTCTCGCATTCCTCCATCCCTCTCCGGAGGAAGGCGTTCACGACAAAACTGTCTCCTGAGACGCGGAGAAATCAAAACAAAACAAAACACACCGATCAGCAGGTAAACCTCCACCCATGCTCTGTCAGATTATACATTGATACATAAGGTTGTGCAAAAAATGATCTGTGCTCACCTTCAGGGTTTTCTCTGCGCTTACACGCTGCAGATCCATCATCACAAGCAGGGATGCAAAACACACAATTAGTTTTTTGTTTGTGTGTGTGTCTGTGTGTACAACATGATTTTAAAATACTAAGAAAATTGGCTCATTGTTTGCGCACAGCCACGACATTTCTTACCATGTTTTGACTGAAGTTTCCCCATTGTTAAGTCCCTTCTTCCCCGGATCAATAAAAAAGGTACTCCGAAATCGGACAAGGATAACACAGTCACTGGCTCGACATGGTCACATTGTGTTTGTTTGGCGAGAAGAGAACTCCAACTTCGTCCAGAGGAAGGTGATTCAACCGCGCGTTCATTGAGGCATCAGTCGATCTCTGAGCACGAGCGAGGGAAGTGGGTGATAATGATGTGCGCGCGAGACAGGACGCACTGACAGCCTGTCTGTCAGCCTGTCTGTCTATCTGTCTGTCTGTCTGTCTGTCTGCCTGCCTCTCTCTGTCTGTCTCCGGGCTCCCCTTCACTTCAACTGAATGTGGGAGCGCGGAGAACACAGCAGAGATCAGAGTCAGTGTCAATGTGTGCAGGACATGTGCAGTGCTTCCGGTTAATGCTCCTACAAAATAAAACATCTTAGTGGAAGATTCAAGATGTTTGTCACTCCGGTTGTACACGTACACTCCTGTGAGAATATTTTGCTTAAAAACTCTACTAATAGTAATAATAATAACAGTAATAGTAATGATGATAACAGCAACGACAACAATAATAATAACAAAAACAGAGTATATGGAATAGAATATAGGAATGCAGGGATGAGGTGCATGTACTGTGCTTTTGATGACCTGTGACCTGGATCCTGAGAAGTCTCGTGTTCACATCAGGACCATTGGGAATCTCTGATCTCTGTCCATAACACTTTCTTCACATGTATGCAGATGAGACAAATATATAATTACAAAATGTAAAGTCACCAAGAGTGCACTGTTGTTGTGCAAAATAAGGCAAAACAGTATAAAAACAGCAATAAAAGTGATCAAAGTGTACTGATTGTTTGATTGAAGGTGCAGCAGCAATGATGGCAGAAATGATGTACATCCATTTGTCAGATATTGATTTTGGCAACTGATATCAATTGGCATTTGATATCAATCATGTAAAAAAGAATGTTTCAAGTAATGAAACATTAAAATAAGTAAGGAATGCAAAAAACCAAAAAACAAAGCATCTAGAAATTATAAAGCTTGACAACTTGTCGACTACAGGTTGAGATTTTATGAACAGGACATATCTATATTGTTTTTTTTACTTAAATCAACATTATTTAATAATAAATCTACTAAACAATAATGAAAGATACTAGCATTATTTCTTCATTTCATGATTGTTAATCTCAGCCAATTATGTGTTAATAGATTACTCACTAAGAAGAACAAAAACAAACATTGAACACAATCTTCCAGATCTTTTTTTTCATTATGCCACTATTTAACCAGGTTTGTCTCAGTGATATTATTATGTTCTCTTTCACAGGGGAGACCTGGCAGAGAATGGCAGCGACACAGAGTTACGACTGCAAATGAACAGAAAAAGCACATTCACATAATCAGAGGAAGTGTTTGCACAAAGACAGCCTAGAAACAATGGATTTCACCATAGTTTTAAAACTGTTCAGTGGTACAATATTCTGAAGTTTGAGTTCAGTCCATGCAGTGGACATTAAAAAGCTTTCTTTCCCAATAAATAGACGGATAGACCTACAATTAGTCCTTAACTTGTTCATGGCATATTAGTGGGGAACACACACACTGGAGTAGACTCACTGATTTATAACCTTTAATAGTCTTTAACCAAATGAATAACAGTTAAAGTTCAGGTTGTTTTGACTTGCTTGGTGTTTATTTAGTTTAGACAATATATGTATCAAATATATTATAACCTCTCGATAGACTATTTCACCTGGGATTTGTTCTGCTACACCTAATTGAACTGAACGAACTGTACTAGTATTTTGAAAAGCCCACTCACTTATCTTCCGGTTGCAGGTGTGTCCGTTTGACGCACTGAGGTCTGGTTTGGCAGCTCGCGCGTCGCTGAACGTAAAACCGCGTCCTCTGTTGGTGTAATTTTCCGAACAGCTCCATTCATGGTTTTCAAAGTGGATCTTTTGGATTTATGAGCCGGGACACTTTTATTTTCTTGTTTTCCCTTAATTCATTTCTAAGGCGCATTATTTTTGTGGGCCTGCTTGCGGCACAAGTTCTTCCTTAATGAAACTCATCTGAAAACCAAAAAGTTAAAAGGTTTGAAGTTAACAGAAAACAAAACATGGGTCCGCGATCGCATATAAACCAGAATAACAGTGACATGATTTGTGCCTCACCGCTGCAAGTGCAAATTAGACACTGGTGTGTTTCAGGACTGAGGTTCCCCACATCCTCCGGTGGACAGGATTACACACAAGGGGTGCAAATTAATGACATGACTATTTAATGAGTGATTGTACTATTGTTCTGTGTGCTGACCACACTCTTACAGGCTGCCCATTGTCATTTCAATGACTTGTTTGAAGTTTCCTCACAACAGATGCTCAAGATAAACCTTTGTTTATAAAAAAAAAAAAAAAATAGAGAGAGAGAACCAGGAAGAACATACTGTACTTTAAACCCAGCAGACATCAAAGGCTCCTCAGCAGTTTTTACAGTTTGTTTTCTTTGGCAGGGTGTTAAAGCAGGGCCCGAGTGCACATGCCAAGTGTTATGAATATTCATTTACTCAGGCAACCTTATGAGAACATGAACGCGATGGCTGTGTTTTGTAAATACTCCACTCCTGCTCGGATTATATTCAAAACGCTGAGAGACGCTGCTTTGATCCCTCGCATGTTCTCAAGGCGTAAAACTGTTTTTACAAAGTTGGGAGTCAATCACTCGCACTCTCAGAGCGCCGCTGTCAGAGCAGAAATTACGGTCCGTGCACTCAACCTTATCTTTATCCTCTGTTACCTAAACAGAGGAGCTCCGCCTGGAGCAGCCTGGCAGACGAGTATTCTCTGTGCCACTGGAGGAACATCTTATTTTCTGACTGAATGGCACTACATGACAGTGTCCCAGTTTCACTGCCATGCCATGATGAGTGCGGAGTGCTGCTGCACTGCTCCTTCCTGTCAATTTGTCTGCCGTTTGACTTCCCATAGACACAGGACCCTCAGATCACTGTCTGTGGCTGACAGGATGAGCAGACATTTGCATAGCTCATTGATGGCAGCCTTCTTTGATCCTACTTGCCGTGCCTAATTATCACCACCTCTTTATGCAGACTGGCTCCCAGGATTCTGCCTCTTTACAAGGTGTCTCTCCCTCATCCTCATCCTCCCCTCTAACATCCAGCTTAAAGAGATGACATACACATGGGTTGCAAAGAAAAGGAAAAAAAAAATAAAAAGGGTCTCAGAGCTCACGCAGAAAAAAATATTTAAAAAAAATATATGCTCGGACAGTTTCTGACAAGATAGTTTAGACTGGGAGAGCGGAGAGAAGAGAGAGGGAGCTGGAGCTGTCTTTTAAGGGCGATGCTCAGTTGGATAATAGTCCTGGTTTATCATCAAAGGCTGTCATGTGGATGAAGAACTGAGAGGTTTTGACACAGAACAAGTTTTATGGGCTCTTATTGCGCATTTGCACAGAGGATGTAGATCATTATGCTGCTGAAAGCACAGGGTTTGCTAAACCTTGAAATCATCCCAAAGATAATGTCAACGTAAACCTCTTTTTAAGCTCAACGATCCTCTTCACACATGGGGTAAGGGGTGCATTTAGTATGTGTGTTTGACATGGTTTTTGCACAAAAATTATAATAACTAAAGTGGATTGGGATTTGTTTTAGAAAGGTAAAAAGAGAAAAAAGCATACAGATCATCGGGGTTTATCTAAGTCCCTGGAAGCTGCAATATCCCAAATTCTTTAAGAAAGTCATATTTACACCTTTGACGCGTGGATGAGTTTGTACACCCACTTCAGACAGTCTGTGCGCTGATTCTTAGCAGCCACAAGAGTTTGTGTTTAATAAGGGTGTAAATAATGTCTTTTCATATCATTTTGGGATGCCTAGCACTTCCTGGAGGCTTGGATTATGCCGAAAGAGCGGCTTTGGAGCCATTTTCTGTATTCTCTATCTTGTGGACTCATCTTCACCTTATTTTTTAGAATACTTAAAATGGCCCCACTTCCATCTCCTCCTCCCTTAACAAGTTTAACCTCTGGACACAATATGTGTCCCACTTCACTGTAAAGTCAGTTCTCACTGTATGAGCACCGGCGGCTTCAAGTTTCCACATGGCCCTTGTGTTTGCTGAATACTGGAAAAGGATTGGCTTCCATCACTACTACTGATGTCACAAATCGTGCTCCTAGGCCCGCCTCTTAAAAACAGAAAAATGCTACACTTTCAGCAATTAATGTGAAAACAGCCTCCTCGTGTCAAACTCGTCAAACTTTCATCATTCTGCCCAGTGAGGCTCAGACGTCCCGCTGCAGGAACAAGGAGACTCGCCTTCGACTGGAGGGGGACTTTAAGTTCAATCTGCAATTCTGTACAAATGAGCGATAGTTTCCATGGTTTTGTGCGCCGCTCTGTTCAGTTTCTGCTTAACATGCCTATAAGTACGTGTGTAAGTTAATTCCCCTCTCTATGTGAATCACCACTGGCACATGCAACGATATTCCACTGCTTTCTGCCATGTACCTGAACAACGGTTGAGAGGATAAACATCAGACTGTTTGTTTTGTTTGGACTTTTCTGACATTTTCAAGCTGCCTGAAACTGTGATAAAACCCTGTAACAATAAGGCTTTTGACTTTTCTTCTTTCTCAGCCTTGATTGCCTTTTAACAGCCGCCTGGTTTTGGACCAACTACAGTCAAAAGAAAAAAGGCCTCCAGACAGAGCAATTATGGTTTTATTTACTATGCCCGTTCTTACAGCTCTCCCTTTCTCTATCTTTCCTTTTTTTCTCTCCACTTTGTGATCATTGATCAGATTAGAGAAAAGTACAGCTTCCTCGTGCAATTCATCTCACATAAAAACTTCATTGACGTATGAAAATAGCAGGCGCCAAACAATTAGGTGTAAAAAGATACTGTGGCATTAAAGGGATAATTCAAACAAACAACAGTCATGTTTCTTTAATGAAATGAGGGCTTTATGTGCGAGGGGAAAATCCAGTCAGGGTTTCTTGTAAAACCCAATCCTTATGAAAAATCTGCCCTTGAAGGTCTTGATTAGATTATAAAGAGAGTGTTTTCTTTTGCTTGATCTTAATGACAGACTTTAGACGGCAACAAAAATCAAATCCAGAGACATTTCTTGTGAACTGCGCTCAACTAAACACCCACAAAAAGGTCATTTTAAGGGTGACACAGTGATTATGATTGAGCAGGAACGAAGCGTGTGAATAGAGATGAACTCAATGTTTGCTTTCCTTTTACATTCAGGAACAGCCTACTGAATCCACCTTTGAAGTGGAGTGAAAAAGCTGTTGCCCAACAACAAACAAAGGGCACATTGTCTGAACCCGGCAGCTGACATGCAAAGCGGCAGAGCATTCACAGAATGCAAAACATGTTCATACGAACAATGGAGCCACTGATCTGTCCATATATAAACTGTGCAGTATGACTGATAAAACTGAATCATCTTTCGACAATTCTTATTTTACGTTAAATTAGTGGCAACCCCCGTGCAAACACACACTGTCAGACGGTATAATCATACATCACTTTAAGTCCCTGTGCAGAGGCTTGTTTCATGCAGAACTGCTGTCTTAGCTGCACAACTGCAATACAAGTATAATCTGAGTCCTTTTGACTTCCAGATCGGAAAAATGTACAATCGTTTAACATCTGTGGAGGTCTCTGGCTTTACTCAGTGGAGTGATTTGAATAACTTTGCTGAAATGTGCTCAAGGTTAACTTGTGTGTGGTTTTTATTGCTGTGGGAGATTTTTCACTTCCTGCCCTCTTCACGATTATCATGTATCTCATAAAATACACTATATAGAATTCAGTCTTTCCATGTGTAAAAGTGTGTGAAAGCATCTGTACGCCACCAAGTGGTGGATCAGAGGCTTTGTTAAAAATCTCAGGAATGCGTCTGCAAACAAACACACTACAATAGTGTTTATTACAATGTTCTATGTACACAAACCAAAGTTGTCATGAACATAAGTTTGATAAATGATCTGTTGTTAGCATAAATAAAGAACTGACAAATATAACTGAACACGTTCAACTGATGGGGAAGGAGGAACATCCATTTTTAAAACATGAGCGACATGAACAGAGTACAAAAAAAGCAGGTTTAAAAAGGGACAGTTCACATTTTTTCAACTTAAATGAAGTATTGTACATGGACATTAGCTTATTGTACAGATCCTGTGGATGGAGGTGCCAGTGAAAACAGCTGGCCATACAACAGAAATCAACAGAAAATGAAACCAGTCCACAAAACAACAGAAACCACAACACAACATAACGTTGCATGTTCGTTACTGTATATCTGACGCTTCATTGTCCACTGAGGGACTGCTTTTGAATTCTGTCTGACAAGCTGCATTGTAAAAGGGATATTTCCAACATAATCCACAGGCTGAGCAAATGTCCATGCAGAGATAAACACAAAAAATAACTACAGCAAAAAACAAACACTAAAATAAACCTGAACTCTCCCTTTAAACATGCGTACAAGAAGAAGCTGATACTGTTAAAGATTCTTGTGACAAAAAAATAACACTTTGACAACAGGAACAGAGTAAACAATCGGGTTAAACACATAGAAAATTCAAGCACCAGGCACTCCATCTTAAACCAAACCCTTTTGGTCTTTAAGGTAGAAGCACCAAGAAAATTACCTGAATAAAGAGTTGCGTTAAAGAAGGTATTTGTTAATTCCTGACAATATATTCAACACAGTGCTGCCAAATTAACTGAACAAGCTTTGTAAATAACAGTTGCAGTTGTTTTCCCAGCTACAAACCAGTTATTTGCATGTGACAGCTGATAAACAATCATGTGTCACCCTTTGGGCATTGTAAAGAGTTCAAACACCGTTGACCAGGTTAGCTTTTTCCTCCATCTGTTTATCCACTGCTTGCACCATAGCCTCCAGAAACCTCTCAAGAGTCACTGTCGGTGTCTGCAGGAAAACAAACGTATTAAAAAACAGGATGACTCATTCTTTCCCTACACTCTCCATAGAATCAAACACTTACCTTAACAAACAGTGCATGGGCTAGAAACGGTAACTTCCTGAGCGCTCTTCCACTCAAACCCTTGCTTTTTCTGGGAATGAACAGAAAGAAACAAAAAGTTTGCTGCAAGCTGTTTCAATTCTCAGAGCAATGAGACACTGTGATTTGATTGCTATTGCACTATGGGAGCGTCTACTCACAGAGCAATGACCCTAAGGGTCAAGCTGTGCTCGGACACCTCACTCTCTGCAAAGCCCATCGTCTCGAGCTCAAATATGGTGAACAGCTGCTGCCGGGGGTAGATGATCTGGCACTGCACATATAAAGACATATAAATGACATATAAAGCACAGATATAAGAACACTGTAATTTACCTACTGAAGGTTGTACGGTTGTACTGTTGTTGTGGTCAGTAAGGTCATTATTGTCCAAGAATGGTATTTAAGGCAGATAAAATAATAAAATCTCCCAAGACGGTTTTATTTGATTGGCTTCAATACATTAATCAGCATTCAGAGGAATATGAGTCACGCTTCTTGCTCAAAGGCACTTCAACATATGGACAGGAAAAGCCTTGTGTCAAGATAATTAACCTAATAAATAATGGTAAAGTGTCAGTGTCAAAGGAAACAGGCACTCATCTTCATATATTTTGGGATTTTTTTGTTTGTTTGTTTGTCCTTTCTTATAAGTAGTAGTCAAAAGTACTGGAGAGTGGTCGCATAAACAATTTCCAGAACCCCCAGCTATTGCAGCTATAGCTATCTCTCCTACCACCAGGTATATCTTAACAACAACAGGCTCTAGTGGTGCTTCAATGATTGTTCTCCGTCATTGGAAGGGTCCTACAAAGCCTGTTTTTTATTAAAGGTTAGATGAGGAGTTGATTACAGACATTGCCTCTTTCAAGTTGTTAAGTACAATTACAAATGGACATTTAATGAAGTCTGGTCTCATTATTTAATTTACGTTAAGACAGAAACAAAAGGAATAACAAGATTCCTCCTGTCTGTAGGAAAATTTGCTACTTCACTAATGTGGTATGTTTAATTACACTTTGTATACCGTTGATACATTTGAAAACTTCAATTACAAAAAGTTCCCCAACAAAGACAAACCCCTGTAAACTAGCACAATCATCACACCCACAAATGAGCCCCAATGTTTCAACATGAAAGTAAAAGACTTGTTAAGACAGATATGTTTACATTATAAATGCAAAAAGTTGCTGGATTATTCAGTCACCTTCATCAGCTCCTCCAGACAGGAGAGGTAGATGCTGTAGATGCCGTCCACTGACGGAGGTCCGATGTATTGCTTGATGTCGGCTCTGTCCACAAACGCCAGGTCTATCTTTTCTGTCACATTGGAGGTCGTCAGGATCACGACGTTGGAATGTCTGAAATAAAAGTCAACACAAAACAAACCTCAGTAAATATGACAAAATTAAAGTCTGATTTTCTAGTGAAAACAGTCATTAAAAGTTGTTTTGTAAATGCCAGATTAAGGCTTCTGGCACTCTGTGCTATAATGAGAACTTTTGAAATAGTATTGAAACTGCTTTGCTTCCTGACCGTTTGATCTGGTCCAGTTGAGTGAGAACGGAGTTGACCACTCGGATGGCGTCGGAGGGCTCCGTTCCCGCCTGAGAGGCATTTCTAGCTGCTGTCAGGCTTTCCACCTACCCGCCATAAAACAGGTTCACAAAAGGACAGCAAAGACACTCCTGACTATGAGTTCATTGAGGTACAAGTGCACAAGAAAGTCCTTGTTTAATTTAGTGAATCTGGAAGCATATAAACGACTGAATCAACTCAAATTATAATCAATAATAGTTCTGATTTTTACCTCATCAATCAGAACAAACACAAGAGCATCTTTGTCATCAATCAGTTGTTGGATCTTCTGAAACATCTTTGTGACCAGCTTACCGCTCTGTAACAAAGAGGCACAGTTGAATAGCAACCAAAATGTTATCAGTTCAATCTACAATGTCCACAAACTGAACAATTCACACAAGAAGCCAGGTGTACCTCTGAGAACCACTTTGAGAACAAGCTGTGGCTGTTTATCTCGACAAATTGCCCATAGGAATACCTGCAGGGAGAGGAGTGTATTCTGGAATGAAAGGAGCAGGTGTAACGGCTGAAGTGGTTTCGCTAAAATGAAGATTGTCTTACCGACTCGACAGTCTGATTGACAGCTTCTGGGCAAGAGCTTTGCAAAGTGACGTTTTCCCTGTGCCTGGAGGACCTGAATGCAGGCATACACAAAGTGATTAATGAGCTATTTTACTCACATCTCTCTCTACAGGCTCAACCTTGAAATGTTACTGTGATAAATGCTGTGATATTTACCATGAAGCAGAACGACACGGTTCCATGAAATCAGGTTGCTGTCAACATTTTTGTCGGAGAAGTAAATTGTTGTTGTGACGTAATCCAGGAGCTGAAGGAAGGAAATGAAAACAACGTGCAGTCTAGCAGCGTGAAGAGGTTATGTAATTATTTTTTCCTCAACTCTTAACTGCCGTCATAAATATTTTACCTGAGTTTTGACTCCACTGTCATATACCAGACTCTCCCAGATACCATGGAATTCAGCTGTTAAAACAAACAGAGGTCCAATCATTGTCACGGAACATTAAGCAGTAATAAAAGGTTAATGATCCAAAGGGAAAACACAGTCTTTAGAGTGGCATATGAGAATGACCCCATACAGGATGTCGACTATGCTAATCAAAATAACGAAACTCATTTGTCATAATGTTAACTGTGATTGGACCCAGCCTTGATTTATCTTTTGGTTATATAATACTTATCCCTTGGAAGATTGAAAAACTACAATACAAAGAAATTCACAGATGTTTAGAGCTGCAATAATTAAACAATTAGTTGTGAACAATTACATTTTATTACTATTAAGATTTTGATAATCAAATAATCAATTCAAGTAATACTGAAAAAGGAAAGTCAAAATTCCAATTTCAGCTTCTGAAATGTGAATAGGACCACTCCCAGGCAACTTGTACCTGAGCCTATTCATATTAGAGCCAATATTAGCTTATTCCAGATACAGTAGAGTCTGTATATATGTCAGACAATAGGTACTGAGAATTTGCTTACACTCAAATATCAATATCAGACTCAGCCTTGAAGATCCAATATTTACTGCACTAGAATTCATACTCATATGTTCTCAGATGTTTACTTCAGGCGCCCCTTTGTTATCCCAGCAAGTTTATGCATGAGGACTGAGACATGGGCAGTGTATCGACAGTTTGTGACACACTGAACCTACAGATGGAAAGCATGTTAACATGAATCCACGTTGAGCACAGAGTCTCTTCTCCAAGTCAAGAGGGAGTGTCAATCAGGGGTCATGTGTGCTGAGAAGCACCTGATTGACCTGCACATTGCTGGAAGATGTGCAGAGAACACCCTCTTGTCTACAGTGGTGTGTTTTACAATCAAAGACATTTTGGGTTTAGTATCACATGAAGCAATACTCAAAAGGATACTGAATGCTTTAAAGATACACACTGTAGAATGTTTGCTTACAGTGTTAAATCTTGCTTAGATTTCCAACTTTAACTGAAAAAAACTTTCAAAAAAACTTAACTAAATGTAATGTTCTACTCAATGTGCTGTCTTGCACAATGTCTGGTGTCACCTGCTGGCAGCAACCAGTGGTTGGCTGCTGAAAGCTCCTCATCCTCCTCCAAACTGAGCGTGCTGGGCCCGTCCTCATTCAGCGTGAAGATGTGGACCGACAGAGAGCAGCTCTTCAAATCAACGGGCTGAGCGATGAAAAAAATGTATGAAAACAACAAACCTAAAATGTCATTATTTTTTTACACTTATAAGAACGAGACAAAAAACAAAGCAACAATGTGTTACCATTTCATCAAGATCAACCAGAACCACAGATTCCACATGCTTCTGCAGGAATTCTTCATCAAACTCTGTCCATCTGTAGTTTCCAAAAACCAGGCTGTGGCGATTCAGGAGAGCCAGTACATGCATCTTCACATCAGACTGTTTAGCAGTGCTGAAACATGAACAAGAATGGGAAAACAAATTAAAAAAGTGTATAATTACGTCATCATTAGTATATGAATTAATTATTTGAGCCTGTAATGGCTGACACAGTATCAAATCAATTTGAATATATATTTCTCTTTATATGAGTTACACAACTCTCTTATGAAAATAAGTGCAATTTCAGACCTCTCCCAATCAGGCATGCCCAATTAACCAAACTTTTAGCGAAAATCGAGCTTTGGCCAAAATCTAAATTGCTGAAGCTGCTTTCAAATAAAAGTTGACATGTGTGACAAAACAGTATAATAAAGAACTGCAGTATTGCTGCAGAAATATAAATGTATACATATATGTTGTTCTCCAGATCTAAGAGAACATCTTTGTGTGTCACATAATCATGATTTTTAAAGGGTGATGTGAGGTTTTGGATAAATTCAAACACGGAATTTTAATATTTACAATATAAATGAGGTAATAATATGAAATCAGAAATGTTTATGTTCCAAAAACTGAATAAAAAAGCCGTTCTCAGAGGAAATAAGAAAACTGTTTGAAGCTAGAGAGGTGGCAGAGTCCACCACATATAAACAAAGTAAAACAGTATTAAATTGCGTTGTCCTTTAAATTCATTTTATTCAGTTTCTTCAGTGAAACAGTGTGTTTATTTAGTTTGTTAAGGCATAAAAATCAGTCAGTGAAGATTTTTCTCCTCTGGTTAAAATGTATGTAAATGTTTAGAAAGAGAACATTTACTCAGTTGTCAAAGGGCGAGCTGACAGAAATATAACAGTAAACTCAAAAAACATTCTAGTCATTGCATACTCCCTTGAACGTTGTGGCCATTTACTTTTTCTGCCTACCTGTATTCACTGGCATGTTTTGAACTCCTCACCTGTGGGATTTAACATGGACCTCCACATGGATGTTTGGTTTCTGGTTTCCCACGTCCATTCTGTCACCCTCCATGCCGTTAAAGCTGTGGACAAGACAGCAGCTTGCATCATATATAACTTAGTAGATAACTTAGCTAATGGTCAGTCTCGTCAACAACGGGTAACGACACTTTTCTACATCGTTAGCTAGGTCAGTTAGCGATGTTGTAGCTAGCTAACATAGCTTGCTAACGCAAACATCCCTCAAGGAACAAAAGAACAACTTGTTGCTTCATTGACAAAACTGACAACGTACCTAGACACATCTACGTTATCAGCCAGATAACTTGAAACAACCAAAAGTCTGGTTCCAGGGAAACTATCGACAGTCCGATGTGCTGTCAGAGATCCGACAATCGTTCGAATCCACCGCGCTGATTTGTTAAACCGGAAATACATCATTTATTTTGGGGAATAACTTCCGCTGGCCGCGAGCGTTCTTATTACGGGGACTTGCTATATAAACCAGCGACAACATTATTGGAATAAGCTCAAGATCTCGGATTTAAACACAGAGAAATGGGGAAAAAGCACAAGAAACATAAACCGGAATGGAGAACAGTCGATGGTACATGAATGCATATTTTACCCTTAGTTATTGTGTCGCTGTTGTTCCAGGTATCCTCTGTTAGCTTCGTAGCTTAGCTTAGCTGGCTCGTTCAAAGACAGCAGATTTGCACTCGGTTTTTGTGAATCTGAACCAACACGGTTTAGTTTTCATATGCCATTGGTACTTTGTCCTGTATGGAAAGGCATTGCATTCACTGGATTAAAAAAAAGTAATTAGACACGTTCATCTCGTAATTACGAGAAAAAATCTTGTAGACTCCTAGACTACTTGCATGCATAATATGAAGTAACGTTACTTTTACGGTGTACTTATCCAGCGCATTGTATTCACTGGATACAAAAAATAGACACCTCATCTCGTAATTACGAGAACAGATCTCATAATTACGAGTTTAAAGACTTTAAGGAAGTCTCTTTCAAGCAGAACAAGAGTTCTCAAGCTGCTGTTTTTTTAATCGAATGGTGTCTGTCGAGTCCCCAGAATTTCTCGATCTAGAATCCTCCAGAGGCTTGCAGCTTTGCTTAAAGCTGTGTTTTGGTCACCCGTAACCAATGCCCCATAAAAAGAAACTATTGCACTGAGCTCTGAAATACTGAGACTATCTTAAAACCCCTTTATCACAGACGGATGCTGTATTACTCTGGATGACTGTTGAATGGTTTATCCAGTTTCAGCAAGACTGCGACATCACCTGGCAAGTTGTATAGTGATGCTTTGTGCTGGAGTATTGGGAAAAGAGATGGAATGCTTAAGTGTCCCTGAGTGTCACACCTACATCTGCCATAAAATAAAATAAAAATGTAGAGCTCATTTACCGTGTATTTCCTGTAATTTTATAAAAGGAAGAGCATTGCATTTTGGAACAAAGTTATTGTCATTAAGGACAACACACTATCTAATACTGCAATAGCAAAACAAGATGGATTGCTTAGTTACCATGGGCATAAAGGGAGAAAAAAATAATGGTGTTCCCACCATCATCTTCAGACCTCAACCCAGTTTAGAACCTGTGCATCCTTTAAAGGAAGATCTATGAGGTTGAGTGGCAGTATTACTCAAAACAGCAGGTCTCTGAGGTAATACTAGCATCCCCAAATGAAAAACAGGCAGGGATTGTATATGGACATGTACATTAAACATTGAAAATATCAGATTTTTATTTTGAATTTGTTCTCCCCTCTTGAATGTTTTCAAACTTCGTTGTCCATAATAATTTGGGACACAATATACTAATGGCAACAAAATTCCACATGTGCATGTGGAAAAAATCCACCAACAACCTTTCAACTTGTGCCATGATTCCCATTTCAGCTATTGCCTTAATTTTGTTTGTTTTTATTGTAGACTACGAGGACAAGGCTCTTGAGAAGCCCCTGAAGCTTGTGCTCAAAGTTGGTGGAACTGAGGTGACAGAGCTCTCTGGTTCGGGCCACGACTCCAGCTACTACGATGACAGATCAGACCATGAGCGGGAACGCCACAAAGAGAAGAAGAAGAAGAAAAAGAAGAAGTCTGAAAAGGACAAAGACAAATATGTGGATGATGAGGAAAGAAGAAGACGGAAGGTTAGTTAACAAAAACAGTAATCTAATTTACAGGACCTGTCCTTTTGCCACTGTTGGATAAAAAAAATGTTTTTCATCCTTTTATCCCCTCCTACAGGAGGAAAAGAGGAAGAAGAGAGAGCGAGAGCAGAATGAATCAGAGGCAGCAGCAGCTGCTACAGCTTCCACCAGTGCTGGTGTGCCTGTTGAACCTTTCACATTGTCAAAAAGCATAAACATTGGATTAGAGGTGAGTAAACCTAAATTCTGCTTGAAAATGGATTCCTAATGATTTTGCTGACTAGTCATTCAAATGTTGACGCTGTCTCATCAGCCGGAAGAGAAGAAAAAGAAGAAAGAGCGAGAGAGAGATTTTGAACTAGAGCCAGACGTGGACGAGTTTAATCCCACTATTAAGATGGAAATGGACCAACAAGGAGACAGACCAGTCCGAGCATGCAGGACGCAACAAGGTAAGAATGGCTGTCCCTTAGAACAACATCGTCTTCTTTTCTCTGAGTGACTGTCAGTTGTTAGTGTTTATAGAGTGTTATTTTTTATGTCTGTAATTTTTTTTGCAGAGAGTGAGTCTACTCCTCGACAGCAACTCCTGGAACACTTTTTGAGGCAGTTACAGAGGTGAGGAACACCAATTCTGTCTAATTACTGTATCCAACTGTATTGTTGGCCTTCAGCTCATTTAATGCCACTCTGCTGCTCCTGAAGAATTGATACTTTAAAGATCCACAAGCTTAAAGAGTAAGGTTTACGTAAGGGTTTACTGTAAGGCTGATGTTTGTCTCTGACGATGAGTCCTATTGTTTTCTTGGACATCCTTTTTCCCTAATACAAATACTGTCAAACACAAAGTACACAACAGATAGTATGAATTAATCAGCATATTACCATGACATTTACTGAACACAGTTACTCTGCCCACAAGATAAAACCTTTCCATCTGGGGCATTCTGAGCTCTCTGTTTTGCATCACCTTCCACTGGCTGATTGACAAATCAGCATCAAACAGGCTGTTCATATTATCCTACAGGGACAAAGACCTTGTGATTTCCATGACTCTAAGAATAGCAACATTTGCATTTGTCATTTGCTCCATGCAACATCCACATGCGAAAAGTTGTTTGGTGCAGTAAACTTTGCTGCTTCTACTTAATGTTGGCTTACACTCTTTAGTCTATTTGAGCATGTTTTATTGTGGCGAGAGGACAGACATTAGCCTTTGTCATACACTATCCATTCAAGTCATATCATGTGTGACTCTGCTTAGGTATAAGCCATAAATTGCTGTCAACACATTGATATTGATCAAATTGACCTGACAGATAACATGCCCCGGCATGATCAAACAAGCACACTAAAAAAATCCAAAGGTTGATTCTTCCCTGATTAACACTGGCTGTTCATCTATTTTCTTTTCAGAAAAGACCCCCATGGATTTTTCTCGTTCCCAGTAACAGATGCGATTGCTCCAGGCTACTCAATGATCATCAAGCATCCCATGGACTTCAGCACCATGAAAGAC
Organism: Acanthopagrus latus; assembly: GCF_904848185.1. NCBI lineage: Eukaryota > Metazoa > Chordata > Actinopteri > Spariformes > Sparidae > Acanthopagrus > Acanthopagrus latus. The sequence goes on from NC_051055.1 coordinate 16,569,443, forward strand.
AAGATTAGAAACAATGATTACAACACAGTTACAGAATTTAAGGTGAGGGTATTTCTCAACAAAAAAGTGAATATTTATTTATTTTGACAGTAAGATAGTCTGGAAACAAGGTTTGCCCTAATACCTTTGTGAACACATTCTGTCTTTCAGGGGGACTTTAAACTGATGTGTGACAATGCCATGGTGTACAACCGACCCGAGACAGTCTATTACAAGGCTGCCAAGAAACTGCTCCATACTGGATTCAAGATGATGAGCAAGGTAATGAGATCACATGGAAAAAATCAAACACATTTCGTACACTTACACCATCCGTCACTTACTGAGACACTTCCAGTTGTGCTTAACTTCCAGTTTGGTCACCTTTTGATCATACATTTTAAAGGTAATGTTTCACTGCATATAGGTGTTTTGACTTCAACTTAAATACTTTAACTTTGGAAGTCTACTTGTTAGTGTTATATATCAACATCGAAGGAATTTGCTGTGTGTCCATTGCTAAGAGAAAACTATCTTAACATATATTTCAATAATTTGTACACTTGAGTCAGATCATGGCTCTGCTCTGTATACAGTGAGTAATGGAATATATTCAAAGCACTATGACATTATCTAATTCCACCAACTGAGCTGTAGACACAAATAGTCTGTGATGGATGTAGTGGCCGAAAACAAAGTCAGTAACATCAGTGTCATTTGACCAAAGGTGGATGACTGTAATCATCAACAACTTTCTGCTGTCCTTCCTATTCCATTTTCTTTTTGTCCATGAATTTTGAATTAAGCAGACAGAGTTAAGTGTTGCCCCCTTTTTTTCTCTGCTTTGTGTTAGGAGCGGCTGTTAGCTTTGAAGCGCAGCATGTCTTTCATGCAGGAGATGGACTACAGCCAACAGGCAGCCATTTTGGGAGATGAAGACCTTACAACTGATATACCTCCCGCAGAGATAATCCCAATGCCAGTGGAGTCGGCTAAGAAGTCCAAGAAACAACCAGTTAAAGACATGAAGGAAGTCATCAGGTATTACTGATTTGTAATACCTACATTAAATTTCACTGGGAATGAAATGTAGTCAGAAAAGCCAGTAGGGAAGTCCTGATTGTTTGATGCTGGTATAATGACTGTTGACTCTGTCACCTCTGTCATTTCAGTTACCTGTATGAACCAGAGGGAAACGCTTGCAGCTTGACTGACAGTACAGCAGAGGAGCATGTTCTGGCACTGGTGGAACATTCCGCAGATGAAGCTCGGGATCGGATCAACAGATACATGCCCAACTCAAAGGTGTCTGACATTACTTAATGTGTATAAAGTCCCACTCATATATAATAATTCTACTGCTGGCAAAAAATGAATAAAATGACAAAGCAGTGGTAGGATTTTTTGCTTCAATTAAGTCAGTTCTGATTTGGATTATTTTCTGTAATTGAATGTGTGGATTTAACTTCCTTAGATCAGTATAGTTAGTAGTTATTGACAATTTCCCTCTATCTGTGCTTTCAGATGGGCTACTTGCGCAAGGAGGCAGACAATTCTCTTTTATATACTGTTGTAAATCAACTGGATCCTGATGCAGAAGGTTTGTTATCATTTTTTAGTCTTTTAGAATCCAATATTCATACAAAATCTGAAATACATTCAACAAAGCAAATTGTTCTTTGTTTTTTGCAGAAGAGGAGACTCATAAAGTGGACCTGAGTTCTCTGTCGAATAAGCTCCTGCCTGGATTAACAACGCTGGGCTTCAAAGATGACAGGAGACACAAAGGTTTCCATGGAGTTCAATTTTGTTGATTTGATTCATATTAGTAGCTTTAATTAGTCTCATCCAATTAATAACAGTGACTTAAATGTACCAATAAGTCTATGTCTTACAAGAGATTGTACTCTTTTTTCTTTTTCTCTGTGCAGTAACATTTCTAAGTAGTGCCTACAACATCCAAACCCTTCAGAAGAACTCAGTCTTCCCAGACCTGCTGCCTGATGAGGTGGACACACTCTATTCAGCCTATGGAGATGACACGGGGGTACAATGTGCTCTCAGGTAAGGGGACTTTGCAGTCACAGGTTCCATTTTGATTTGAAAATGATCGTGTGAATACCGGTGTCCTGGGTTTCAGCTAAAATTGTGTCCACTTTCACCCTCAGCATACAAGAGTTTGTCAAGGGCTGTGGAAGCATCACAAAGCACTGGGTCGATGGGCTTCTGGACAAGATGACCGCCGGCGATCACATTAAATCTGTCACTCAAATCCGACAGGTATCTGGCATGTAGTATTACTCCCATTATTATATCGTCTGAGTCTGAATCTGAGTCTCGAGGCTTGTTGTCAACAATTCTACCACACTATTACTGTCTTTGGTTTAGGCCTGTTTTGTTTATGATGCTTATATTGCATTTCAGAAAAGAAACATGATGCCAAAAGCTGATGAAACCAAATCTAACATCTGTGACATGCAGGTATGCTGCATATGCTGTTAAAAATGATGGCACAGTTAAATAGCTGCTCAACTGTCTGACTGAAGCTGTGTGTTTTTGCTCAGATGGCAGATGGCAGTGGCCTGGGAGATAGTGGCTCCGTCCTGGACTTCATGTCAATGAAGAACTATCCTGATATGTCTCTAGATATATCCATGTTGAACTCATTAGGTGATTATCCCCATAGACACACTCTAAGTGGCTGCTTTTACACGAACACAAGTAATCCAATCATAACCCTGTTAAGGCAGTAAGATGTGTAAGGTGGAGCCCGTGTAAACACTAAGCTTGCACTACGTTAATGCGATAAGGCTCGTAGTCACCATTGTGGCAACAAAAGTTAGATGTGAGGATTCAGTTTTTCAGGTATGAAGCGCAGGTAAATACATTAGTCCTATTAAAGCTCTCCGACAGTTATTACAGCTAAAGCTAGTTAATTTGTACGCATCTTTCCCATCTTTTATATGTACTTGTGAGCCAGGACCCCACTAGAAATCATGTGTATTTTGTTCCTTGGTTTATTCATCTCATATCCTACACTGATCTCACCAGCTCTCTCTCTTCATCAGGTAAAACAGTGAAAAAAGAGCCAGGGAATGAGGAGGGCCAGCAGCACTTCGATGAGGCCGATAAACTCCTGCAGGAGTTCCAGGAGGCTCAGGTTGACAGAGTTGGCTCCAGACCCTCATCCAACCTGTCCTCCCTTTCTAATGCCTCAGAGAGGGACCAGCATCACTTAGGTATCTGCTACAGGAGGGAGCCTAAAAGATCAACGCTAATGCATTTTAGTTCTATTATTAAACTTGCCACCTTTCTGAAACATGTTCATTGTTTTCAATGGAATAGTAACAACAGTGCAATTACTTATGAACTATATTTTGTTTTATCCACAGGGAGCCCATCACACCTGGGTGTGGGGGACCAGTCTGAAATGGTTCACGATCCTTATGAGTTCATGCAGTCTCCTGAGCCAGAGGGCTCAGCAAACAGCTGACGACACACTGCCTTTTTGTCATCCTGGTGTTAACAGCAAAGGGGTTGTCAGCTTTGGACTGTCTGAACACTGTGGAGACACCGGGAGACTGTGACCTGTTTTAAAAAACTGATCATGAATGTACAGAATGTTTGTAGTGTAATCGTATGATTTTGTATAAGTGCAACACTTGAGAAATAAATGCTTGCACCTGTATTTAAAATGTGTGTTGTTCAATAAGCAAATCATGAAACATGTATCAGCTGATGCATCCTGTAGGGCCAGCTGTAAATGTACCATGTGTCTGACAGTAATACTGATCCAAATTTAGTGCATTTGCAGAGAAAGGAAAGGATTTTCTGACACTGCTGAGTCAGATTTCTGCAGCAGTGAAGTTCCACACAAAGGCCTTCATTGAGCAACTTTGGTTACTGAAGGATTTCTCAGTATGTGAAGACAATGTAGGGAAGTGAAAATCAAATGCATGCATGCATGCAGTATACATTTACATTCAACATAACATTACTTGAGTAAGTTAATTTGAGAGACTCGCTGTACCTCTGAAAGCAGAAGTATTGTGCATATCTCTTACTTGCAGTTCCCTGTTGCTCACATGGGAAAAGAGTGGTGGCTATTTTTGAGGAGCCTGCATTATTCAGGGCATAATATTATGAGAAAGCATCCTAAAGAATGAACACATGTTTATTCAGTCAGTGAAGTGTGACAATAAAAAAGCTGGTCATCTTGAAGAGAGCTGTAGTGCGCATGCGCGGTGGGACAGTTTCCATAGCGCTGCGACGACCTGCTGAGTGAGTTGATTTTCCAACTTCTGACAACAAGGACGCTGGAGCACTTTTATCCCTCTTTACGAGTTCTTTTGAAATTATTTCGTGTTTTCCTAGCTGTGTGTGTTCTTTTGTCATGTTAATTTTACTTCTTGAGGCACCTGCCCGACTGACAAACTAATAATGGGATATCAAGCGGTGGAAATCTGCGTCTGTATTTGAACAGGAGCGTACTGTTGAAATTCTATGGGAGCTGTCTCTCAACGGCTAAAGTAAGTAACTCTTCTTTAATAAAAACTGTGTACACACCGAATATCTTTAAGGGTTATTTTTGGCACGAGTTTACTGTTCATTTTTAAGTCGTGAAGATGTTTTTAAAAAATCCCCAAGTGGGCGGCTTTTAATTAAATGCAAAATGTGGGGTTAGCCAGAACAGATAACCGTTAACTTAACGTTAGCTAGCAACTGTACTTGTGAGGCAGAACAGGCAACAACGCACCAGGAGGGCAATAGCTTTAACTCCAAAGTAGCTTTACATGTTATGCATAGATGTAATATAGCTATGAACAGTAAACATTATTGATGACGTATTCATTGATTCTTGCCATGTTTTAGCTTATTTGTAGGACTTCTTGCACAATCCAAGTGTCGGACGAACGGCCAGGAGCAAAACATGTGATTATAAAGCCTTTTTGACAAAAGAAAAAAAGGAAGGGACGTTTCACGTTGAGTAACTCTTTACCCTGAATCAGATGTGTCTGCAGGCTACGCGACAAAACCCCTCCTTGCTAGTTAGTGTTAAGATTGCTACTGTCTGTTGTAGGTTGTAATGGTCAGTTTGTGTGGAAACAGTTGCAGTTGCCTGATGAATCACACACCTGAGAGGTGTTTCGGATATTTTGTGCACCCCATGTATACCCATGAAGAAGCAGATAGTCAATTTTACTGAATAGACTGCTTTCCATTTCTGTCCCTTTTTTCTGTGAGTGTAGCACAGAACCCCTTGTGTTTTTGAAAAACGATAATAAATGCACCTTGTTACCTTAATGTTGCTGTATTAGTTGCCAGTCTATCAGGTAACCTATCCCTAGCCATAACTAGGTCCATAATGGGTGTGCAGCCACTATCATAATGCTCAGCTCATTTTCCTAACTCATTTCCCTCAAATGCAGCCACAAACTGCTGGAGCCACACTTTTGGTCATGTGTGTTGGATGTTTTGAAGACATCTTGCAGAAGCTTGTTGTTATCATTATTTTATAATCAACACACACACACACACACACACACACACACACACACACACACACACACACACATATATATATATATATATATATATATATACATATACATATACATACATACATACATACATATATATATATATATATATATATATATATATATATATATATATATATATATATATGTATATATATGAAATTTTGTGATTGTAACCTGTATATTCTGTGATTTTGTTGGTCTGTTCTGTACCCAGACATCTACTGTGTCTCTGTAGCTCTTCCTGAAAGTTTGGGGAGTTTTTCTTAGGAATAGGGTGTTGTACACTGTACAGGTATTGTGGTTCTGGGTATTATCTATATATAACTATGACTCGACTGACTTTGGCTTATCTCCTCCTCTTGTACTGTCTAGATGAACTGTTTCAGTCAAAGGCTGCGACGCACATCTCCCCTGAGCGGCAGCAGTAGAAACGAGCTCGTCCCTTCCAAGCCTCCCAGGATAAATGGATGGTCTTGGCCCCCTCAGGCTTTCCAAGTGGTTGCCTGGCTTTTTTACAGCTACCTCGCCATAGTCAGCTTTGGCATCTACATCCCTCTCTTGCCTCCGCCATGGAACCATGTGGTTTACGCTGTATCCTTAGCATTGAAACCCTTGCTTCCATTGTAGCAAGAGTGTCAAGTGTGAAGCTTTCAGATTTGAATATGGAGCAAACATTAGTCTCTGCTACGGTTTGTTCATGCTGCTGGAGAAGACAAGGATTTAGTTGTGTGTGCTGTCTGTATGGGCTCCAGTCACACCAGACGTGACTCGGTCTCTGTATCTGTGGTCTATGTTACGCCCAAAAGACAGAGTCAGTGGGGTTTTTGTCACATGTTGAATGCAGCATGATGTCAACACTGGTTTATTTAACTGAAACAGTTGATTACTTCAGAACTGACTTTATTTCTCGCACAAAAGATCCACTTGTGTGCAACAGTTTGCAGTTTCTTGTTCATGTACACTTGTGCCACTTACTATTCTGCACTATATCACACATTTACCATATCTTGTAGTATTTTTCCAACATTATTCCAATTTTCCTTGACTCTTGTTGTGTACAGCTGATGGCCGTAGCATTTATTGTGCATTTTATTGCCCATATTGCTGCTGTGACTATCGACCCTGCGGATGCCAGTGTGAGGGCCAAACAGAGCTATTCCAGTCCATTGCCGGTTTTTGACCGGACGAAGCAACCGCATGTTATCCAGGACCTGCGCTGTTATCTGTGTGATGTCAGGGTGTATGTATCCAAAGCCGTAGTGTGGCATGTGTTTTTGCTTTTATTAGAGATATAAAGAGATATAATCCAGTCAGGGCTCCCAGTAATGATTATTTACATTGTTGATTAATCTGTTGAATATCTTTCTCGATTAATCAGTTAGTTGTTTGGTCTGTAAAATGTTAAAGAATGTTTCCCAAAATGTCATGTTTTGTCTTGTTACACAGTTTACTGTAATAGAGGAGCAAAAAAAACCCCCCGAATTTATTCACATTTATAGGTGCATTATGTAAGATTCGGCCACCTGTTGCAATCATACTCCAAACAAATAGTGCTGCTAACTGTTGCGGCAGCTACCCATGTAGCTCAGTTCACTGTGCAACTAGTGATCCAAATTGAGACCTCAGAGCACTGGGGGGTTTATCTTTATACCTCTATCACAGAAGCTTTGGCCTAGGATAGATCAGAGCTACTTGGTTAGCATGCTAATTAATTACAGTAGTAGCACAACAGGGCTGCACAGTGGCCCAGTGGCTAGCACTGCTGCCCCACAGCTAGAAGATCGCCGGTTCGCGTCCCAGTTGGGACGCCTGGGATCTTTCTGTGTGGAGTTTGTATGTTCTCCCTGTGCAAGCGTGGGTTTTCACCGGGTACTCCGGCTTCCTCCCACAGTCCAAAAACATACTGAGGTTAATTGATCATTCTAAATTGTCCGTAGGTGTGAATGAGAGTGTGTGAGAGTGTTCGTCTCTATGTGTGGCCCTGCGATGGACTGGCGACCTGTCCAGGGTGTCCCCTGCCTTCGCAGGGTCAGCTGGGATAGGCTCCAGCCCCCCCCGCGACCCTGCAGAGGATTAAGCGGCGTACATAGAATATGTACAGATGATGGATGGATAGTAGCACAACACAGATGATGTCATAATTGTTATTACTTCACATTTTGTTGATAATGTAGTACACTTTTGATTGTTTTCAAATAAATTCTTTCATATTGCACCTTTTAAGAAGGTGGAAAGCTGCTTAATTTGTTATCAAAGTAGTTGCAGATTGTTTTAATAGTTGAAAAGTAATGATTTTATCACTGTAGCTCTACATCTGATCATCATGAAAACTTGTCTTAAAAGACATTAACATACTCAATCTTCATGCAGTGGCCCAAAAGTTAAACACTGCAGTGTTTGCAACAAGTGTGTGGAAGACTTTGATCACCATTGCAAATGGCTGAACACCTGCGTGGGTGGTAGAAACTACTGGTAAGATGGCATTTTGGGTGAATTTGTGTTCTTCCGGTGTCTCATTTCATGACATAACATATAGAATGCTTTATGATTTAACATCAGGTTTTGTGTGTTGCCTTCAGGTGCTTCTTCGTGGCACTGTGCTCTGCTACACTGGGGGCACTCCTGCTCGTTGTTGTCATCTTGTTCATATTTATTCAGCATTATCTGGATCCAGACAACCTACGGACGGCTCCACAGTTCGACAGTGAGTCACCATGATGTACTGTAAAGCTCTCTTTGACTGAATAAAAATGGCCTTGGTAATATTTTCGTCAGTTGCATCATTAAAGGCTGTTGTTCCTGCTTTCTGTAGGTATGCTGAGGAATAGCACGTGGCTGGTTTTTCTACCTTTGGCACCCATAAAGACCAGTTCAGCTGGTCTACTCATATTAGCCTTCATAACGGTCATGCTGAGCTTCATCTCTCTGTTGCTGCTCGGACATCTGCTGGGCTTCCACCTCTACCTCTGTGAGTCACACACCTCAAGACAAACATTTGACCAGCTTTTTTCTCCTCATTCACTCATCAATCTTTACTATTTTCCTGTGATATGTGTCCTCTTGAATTTGCAGTTCATAAAGGCATAAGCACGTATGATTATGTAAAGATGAAGCGCCAGAAAGACGCCAGAAACCAAGACACCGAGGCAGCAAGTACACATAACGGGAAAACTAATAACAATGCCACACAGGTGAGACCTGTTTTTTGCCTCTTACTGGCAGTCACTAGTTCATGCTGGCGTGTGTTTAAAACATTTACTTTTTCCTTTAATAGAATCCAGACAGCTCAGTTGACTGTGAGCCAGCATTATCGCAGAGTTCAAGGTTGACCTGATTTGTTACCCTTCTTAAATATGATTATTTAAGCTAATTTTGTAGAGGAGGATAATTATCCCTTCTGTGGTTTGCCTGCAGTACCTGTAAATTTGACAAAGGCTCGCTCTCAAGCCGACTTTCAGAGTCCATCTGCACTGAGGTAAGCGTGTCGACTAACAGTTAACCTCCTTCGAATGATTTTATATGCAGCCGATTGGTAATAATGCACTGAAAATCTGTTTTGATCTAGTTGGAGAACTTTAAGAAATCATCAGAAAAGGAGAATAGTTTCCATTATGGCACAGAAAATCCCACAGAGAACGCAGGAAGTAAGTATTCGACCGCACTCATGACTGCTCCTCACTTTTCTCCATCTCCATCTTTCTATTTGGAACAACAAACAAAACACAAATAACTACAGCCAAGGAAAAGTTTCATATTATCCTCTGGTCTCTTAGGACTAGTCTACATGTACAGCGATATTTTTCTTTTAGAAAAAAGGTTTTGAAAGTAAAACAAGTACTCTGTCCATTTTAACACACCTCAAAGGTGTATCACATGCCCCTTCACGTACAATGTGCACCATGCCTGTGTAAACAGGAAGAAGATGGTACACTCTGTGGTTGGTTGGTTGCTTCATTACAGAAAGTACTATGAATGAAGCAGGGAAACATGACTGCTGTCACAGAATCCTCCTTAAATCATCGGCAGTCGTTTGTGTCTGTCTTTTCCATCTCTGTATATTCAATGTATGTTTGTGTCTTTTTAAATGTAGTCAATACAACATTCATCCTGTCAACGTACAAACTCAAACACTCCAATATCTTATGACAAAACACACTAAATTTTCCTATTCTTCATGCTACAAACGTGTGTGTGTGTGTGCGCGCGTGCGTGCATGCATGGACAGCGGTTTAGTTTAAATTCATGGAGGAGTATGCATATAAATCCATTGCTGACAAATTATGGGACTATTAGTTTATTATTATGGATTACCAAAGAATATTACTCTTTGCTGTTGGTAAATATTACGTTTTTCTCACTTCTTCCTTTGTGTGCCAGGTGAAGTATGTATGAGCAACATCAAAAGCTGGAAGCCAGAAGCTGAAGGGGCTCAGAGCGCCAGTGTGAAGTCGGTTAACAGTGTTCCTGTAGTGCAGGACCCTCTGGGCAGCTCAGTGATGACTCCAGATGATACTTAGCAGTAACTGATGCCTGTGTAATGGTACACCAGGAAATGCTGCTCTGAGGAACTATTTTTAATGAAAACTGAGCCACAGAACCACAGATTGTTAAAGACAGAAGACGTCTCAGACTTCACACCACTTTGATACACAAGATGGAACTTTGATGCAGTCTGAATAACTTTGGACCTGTAATTGTGTTTTTTTTTCGCTGTTTTTTATCTACCCTGTGTTTTTATGATGACTGTTGATTTACTTAAAACATAGTTTTATCTCACCAACCTGTACTGAGAGCCACCATCCAGTCCCACTTCCAGGTAAGCCTGAGTCAGATATATGGATTTTGGCACATTCCTGAAAAGCTGAAAACAATGATACTAGAATTTACTGCTCTAAGCCAAATGGATATTGAGCGCTGTACTGACAGTATCATTTTAGCATCTTGTCATTTTGCCTTGTTTGGCAAAATACCTTCATTAAGTGAAAGTACTGGAGCAGATACAAGCTGGAAGAGGGGTCAGAACCTGAGCTTTTTATTGCTGTTATATTTACTGTAAATTTCACACAGCTGGCATTGTCAGTCACTGTTTTGTCTTAATTTGATATTAAATAAAAGAAATGTAAACTTTTTTTATTTGCTCCATTTTTTTCATCTTAAGCCCACTTAACCACACAGTAGCACTTTGGACAGCTGAGATCCCACCACCTCCAGCTTCTCCCTGGTTCTGTCTGTATACTAAGCTGAATCAGAGACTTGAATTGAATTTAAGTGGGTTTTCTTCCCACTAATCATGGTATTACTGACGTTTTATGTGTTGTTGTGTCCTTGTAGTGTTAGGCCATTTGTGCGTTGTCACAATTTCACCACTAGAGGACGGTTGGTGGCTAGTGGTCAGGTCTTTAAGTTGATAGAAGAGGAAATTAGGGCATTTTAGCTGAAATGAAAACCTTTTGTTGTCTCTCTTCCACAGTCACCAATATTTTGACCGTTGCAAAGAAGGTCATGTTTTCACCCGTGACTTCTGACAGGGTTAGTTTGTCAGCAGGATTACACAAACACTACTGAACAGATTTCCACAAAATTAGAAATATTTTCTCACTTTTCTTCGACAATATAAGATAGGTTGTATTTCAAAATGTTGGTTAATTTCTCAGGGAATAATGCATGGATCATGATGAAAAAAAAAAAACTTATTTAGGTGGCTGGTAACTATGAGTGAGTATAAAAGGGCAGTGTTGGGCCTTTGGCGGAGGTATGCACTCTGCTGAGTGCCATTCTAGTTTCAGAGTGGACTGCCTGTGATGTGAACCACTTTTACATGAGTGAAAATTAAGTAATTTCTCATAATGAATTGAATTAAATATGGGTCTACAAATGTTGATATAGTCACTTCTAGCTGTGTGAGTGTGAAATTGGCCACATGTAGGTGAGGTGTACTGAACTGTAGAGTGTGTTTTGGTCCACGCTGAGCCAAGAGTCCAGAAAAATGTGTAATTCCCTGCAGTTATGTTATTTTTAATGTTCCCTGTGTCTGAGAGAAATCTTGTCCTTTAAATGGATTTGTTGAGTTTATCAGTATGAGTTAGTGAAACAGGACCAATAATACATTTTGTAATAACACAGTTACACACATTGCTTGTAAGTTGTAATGCTTTCACTTTTTTATTTAGCTGTTACCTAAGTTTTCAAAAAAAGATTGTGTCTTTGTTTTATTTCCTTTAAGCACTATATGCCTAAGGCATCATGACAATTTTGCCAAGTGTTGTTGCAGCAGCTCATTCTGACAGTAGGGGCTGCTTTTAACCACACAGTGGCGCAATTGAAGCAGCTTGAGACAGACCATTATGTCACCAAGTAAATTACACTCAGCGCAGGCAGCTTTCATCATGATGAACTCACTGCTCTGAGCCCCTTTCATTTGCTCACAGGCGTGCGTGATTTTACCACTTGTCTTAGAGCTACACATCTCAGAGCTGAGCGCCGCTATTCCATTTGAATCAACAGCAAGGCTAGAGGTTACATAATGTCCACCCAGGTCCAGCCATTAGGCTACTAGTGGTTGCGTAACACATTACTACACTGGACATCAGAGGAGGAGGTTTCAGAGGGCAGCCTGCAGAAGAGAAGGATGTGACAAAAACTTGATTTAATTGTTCTAACATTTTTTAAAAAAAAATCATCATGATCCATGGAGTCAGTTCCCTCTGGCCACCATCAGGACATTGAGACGTCCTGTGAGCAGAGAAGGGCAACACATATTTCTATACCTCCTGTTTGTGGCCATCGGCCTTCCGACACAGTTCACACACAGACACACCCCTATGATTGTTTATTATTTCTGTAAATGATCCTCCAGCCAAAACCCATCCACGTCCCTTTGTTGACAGCTTCCAGCTCCGGTTCCCAAATCACCGACAAAGATGCTCCGGGCCCAGACTGCTTGTTTATGGGCGCTCCACTGAGCAGCGGAGGAGCTCCATCACGGCCCGCTACAGAGAGCAAAACAAGCTCGTCGCACTCGGCGGCAGCCAATCAGCGGGCTGGTTTCTCTTCAGCATCTCCGAGGGACGGAGCCGTCGAGCAGACTTGAGCTCCGGCAGCAGCGGGGAGGAGAAACACTTCAGCACTCCGCGACGCGCAATTATGGTTTTGTGATTTTTGACAAGAAAGGTGGAGGATTTCGACACCAGGTGATTAAAACAGAATTTGGCGTTATTGGTTGATCAGTTGTGCTGGCGGTGTGGGCTACCTGCATGTTTTCTCATTTGGAAACATGAGGGTGACAGCCTACACAGCTGATGTCTGAGGGTGCTTTTTGTTTGTTTCATGTCTCTGCATGCTTCCTTCGCACTGACACTGAAATATAAGATGCATTTGAAGCTGGAGCCCGAGGACGTGTTGTTGCATGTAAAAAAGGATTTAAAGGCTGTAATCATATATATATATATATATATATATATATATATATATATATATATATATATATATATATATATATATATATATGCGCATTGGCAGACGTGCCTCAGCGGCTGACAATAACAAACTGATCACGTGGACTCTATGTGAATCTGGAAGATTCAAGTTTATGTAACATGTTTCGCTCAGACACGGTGGTGAGAAGCCTGCAGCTTCAGCCACGTCCACTAGCATAAACAGGAGCGTCTCCTCCTCTGTTTACCTTGTAAACGTGGGCCCGATGAGAGCCAGAGTGAAGGGCTCTCCACTAAACCTCATTATTGGTTAGAAAGAATGATTGACAATGCAGTTGGCCCGTGACTGCCGCCTTCAATGCCAAGCTGTTGGGTTACATGTAGGTAGTTACATAATTAGGCGTGAAATAAAAAAAAAAATTTAAAAATGCCCTCTTTTATTAGTTTTAGTATTCTTTTACTGATTTTCTGTGAATTCAGCTCTAAATATAGAAATAGGAGGCAATTTGATTGCATATATGTAACCATATTAATGTGTCGTATGGCTGCGTGGAGTCATTTATAAAATGTCAAACAATTATGAAAAATGCTCCCTGTGCCCAAAGTGATGTCTTCAAATTGTTTCTTTTGTCCAACCTAGAGTCCAAACCCACAGAATCTGCATCTAAATTAATAAAAAACAAAGAAAAGCATCACCTCTTTACATTTTAGAAGCCAGAACCTGCAAATGTTTGACGTCGTTTGCTTGAAAATCAATCAGCAATATATTTTAATTTTATTATGCAATTTAGGAAAATGTAATGAGGGGGATTGTATAGGTCATTTCTTCATAGGTCATTTCTTGATGCAAGTGATCTTTCAAGCACATTTTTAACTAATTATGCTTTTAAAATGTGACGGGAGAAAAATGGTCATTCACTTCAGTGATGGGGACGAGTTGTCAGTGTCCCCAGTGTTAATGACACAGATGGGTGAACTAATCGCTTAATGGAATCAACTCTACTGGGTTGTATTTATTGCTTGCCAGCAAATTAATAAATTAAGTTGGGTGCATAATTCTGTTTATTCAAAGACAGCACACCTAAGGAAGCTATTAATCTGGTCAGTGAATGGTTTTGCAGCCGCGTCCTCCCAATAGGTTGAATTAGGTATGCATGAGAAGAAGACACAGTCAGTGAGTTTGTCCCAGATTTCACTGTTCTGGGTTTCACTGCACTGTTCCAAGAGCCTTTGGGTTCTGTCATAAACAATTAACCTCAGAGTGTAAATTACCCTATTTTGTTTGTCATGACTGAAATTCAGGTCAAGTTTATAAAATATATAGAATGCTCCTGGGCAAAGTGAAGTGCTGTAGCCTGACAGCGTTGTCTCTACCGGACAAAATCAAAGGGAGACTTATTTATCTGCTCTGGCCTTAACATTAGGGGGATACTTGTGGTTGTGTGTTTGACTGTGTTTAATTCTCTGCCGCTGAATGCAGACTTGTATGTCTGCGACATTACAGAGACTTTGAAATCTCAGTAACATTAAATTGGGACATTATGCAACACAACCTGGCTTCAAAAAAATCTTTAACCGGACTCAACTCAGAGCTCATTTGCTGCTGGCTCGACAGGCATCGCTCCATCTGAGCCACGTCAGGGACACTTCTGCTGTCTCTGGCATCACATATTGCTCACAAATGCCGGGTTGTATAAGGACCCCCGGGCTTTCTTTACACTGCCTTATACCTCTATTTGGCTTGCTGCTGCTGCCAACAATAACCGCTGTAGCTAGTTTCAAACATCTTGTTTTCTCTACAGCACGATGCTTGCCAAGATGTTTGACTCATAGAGTAGTTAAAGGGTTTAGGGAGGCGAGGACTGACAGAGACAGCGTGCTGGTGACCTCAGCCCTCAGCTACAGCCTGCTGATGTCATGTCCTCTCTGTATGTGTCCTCAGGGGGGAACTGCGGTCAACCTGGGAAATGGTTAAGAGGTTTTTTTTTAATTTAGGGGTGTAAGGCGGTGCAATCCTTAAACAATGTTGAGACCGTGTTATGTGTTAAGGATAGGGCTTTGGTATTTTTTTCATTATAAACTGAAATCTGCGACGCATTTGTCCATTTTTCACTGTTTTCCCAACTTACCCACGATGTCTGTACATCTGCCACAAGCCAACTGGTTTCTACAGAACATGTAGATCTTTTTAAAAAAATTCACAGAATATATTGCTTAATTCATACGAGTGCTAAGTAATTCCCTAAAACAGCTGGGCACTGTGGTGTTTTAGTCAGCTGCAGAGTAATACAGCCTCAGTGCACTGGAGAGTTGACTGTTTATTTAGTTTCTGCATGTGTCTTTGCCTTTATTAGATAGTTTACAGTGGAGGTGGAGGGAGGACAACTGCAATCAAACGGTGAAATGGGGACTATGAAAATTAACATTGCATGTGGTAACGCACCCTATTTCAGGCGGTCAGTGGTCAGCTGTGTGTTGCCGTTTTCAAAATCCTCTACGGGAAACTGACAGGAACAATCTCTGAGCTACAGTAGCAACCAACATGCTGAAGATGGCAAGTTACCTCAACACCAATAGTGTAGTACCCCGGCTTCCTCTAGTGGTACAAATATGAATCCCACAGGTGTTTTTTGAAAATAAAACAATTGTAATTCATCTAAACATGAACGATCAAAATACTGCAAAGTTTCCAATTAAAGTTGGGTTACTTCCTCAGCACATTTTTGTTTCAGCCTGCTACATGGTCATGTTTATTGATGTCACACATGCATAGGCCGTCCACGATTAGCTACGAGCGGAACTTAAACTGTGATGGCAAGATAATCAACAGAGGTAAAAGGAAAGGTTCACCAATACTACAAACGTGGCTCTAAAGAAGAGCTTTCGGGAAGGGAAGTGGGACAGCGAGAGGACAGTATTTCAACCACTGAGGCATCCACAGCACAAGCTAATATTAGCAGCAAACGGCACCTCTTCGACTGTATTTTATCGTTTGGTCATATTGGTTTTTGAGTTTTTACATGATGTACAAAATCTGAGAAACACTGCCCTAACAGTAACTTGGTTGCTGATAGTTCCAACCTATGTAAGCTAGTCCCCCCCCAAGACTACCATCCCTGCATCCCGGATTTAGCATCACTCAAGACGAGTGTGACTGATTTAAAGTAATACTCACAAGCCAGAGTGATATTTTCTCCTATACCCAAATGATAAATGTGTGCAGTCAGACCTTTCAGCACTGTGGAGAGAGGTCTGTCTCCACATGCATGACTACCATGAACCCAACTAGGACAGTGTGTGTGGGATGAGCTCATAATAAACCACAGGCCCCTGTTCATAGTAACGACGGATACAGTCATCCAGTTCAACAGTGAGGTTCGTTAGATCTGCAACTCATTATTCTTTTAAGGATCGCTGATCTGTGGATGATTTTCTCTGTTATCCGATCAATCTTTGGACTATAACCGGGCTGCACCTAACAAACTGAAGTCTATAAAGTGGTGAAAAATGCCGAAGACCATGACCTTAAATGCCCTGTGTTGTCCTTATCCCAAAGATGTTCAGTTTACGGCGTAGAGGAGTTAAGAAACCAGAGAATATTCACATTTAAAAAGCTCAAATTGAATAATTTTGACTTTTTGCCTTCCAAAATGTCTCAGACCGATTAATTATCAAGCAGTTTTTTTAAATAGTTGCCAAGTAAATTGATAGTCTGATAGTCTTTAAAAAATAAGTAAATCAGTAAAAACTACCTAACACTATTTCCTCAAACCTCTCAAAGATGAGGTTAGTATACATCCAGTCTGAAATTTGAGGAGCTGGAATCATTTTGCTCAAAAGATCTTATTGTAATAACCGATTACATAATTAATTCAAATTAAATAATTCATTATCTCTCAATCGGCTAATCGTTGGAGCGTCGTGATGTGTTTGAATAGTTTGACAGTCAGTGATGGAGGTTCACGGTCCAGTGAAGTTGTCACTACCATAGCAGAATGGAGGTCAGTCTTGAGTGGAGTGGGGAGGGGGGGCGGTGCTCGCGGTAGTAATGTTGGTTTTTACGTTTTGATCGAGCGACGCTGTCACACTCCAGAGCAGTAGGCTGGAAAGGACACTGATGTAGATGGAAAGCAGATGGGATCCCTGCATGCCCACGCACCACGATGCCATGATGGAGGCGTGTGCTGCTGCTGTACACCTTCCCCTCTCCCCCGATCACACATCCAGACACACACAGACAACAGTGTCATCGTTCTGCGAGTTAAACACCGTCTGCCAACCAAACAGTTAAACACAGCATTTTTGTTTTTTTGGAGCTGCAGCCTGCGTGTTGTCCACTGGCCGAGCCCCTCTCTTGAGAATGAATAGAATGTTCCGGCCGTGGCAGCGTATTGTTGCTATGAATAGATGCAGTGCAAAATGGGTCAATTTATGGTTAAAGCACTCATCTGTGCAGTGTATTGCCAGAAGGCGAGTGTATGTAAGCATGCTGTCATCCAGTCACAGATTTGTCTCTGGAGATCTGCCCTTAACCAAATGGCTCCTCATTTGTATGTGGGGCAGAGAAAAAAAAAAATCACAGGACACAACTGTTCTACAAAGATGGCTGTAGTCGCCTTTTTTCATTTTTTTTTTTTTTAATACATCAGAGTAGTATTTAGTTAAGGTACGAGCTGTGTGGCACCAAATGGCCTCTACTCCCTACTGTCTTCACAGTCCGCAGTGACTCGATTAAAAAAGCATTGTCAGGGCACTACACCTCCTTTCATCTGAGCCCCACTTCATGCCACTGAACTGCAGCATTAATGACCTCCGTCTCGTGTACTGAACACGATGTGGTTTGAGGAGGCCTGTTGTACTGAGGACTCCAGGCCCTTGAAACTACTGACTATAAATTGGAAGGGAAGAGTGAAAAGATGCCTTTGTGTCTCACAGATGTTGCTGCTCTCGGTGAGGCACAAAGGGAAACACACAGCAAGTAGCACATCTGTTTGAAAGGATGTGGATCCCCACTGAAACTTAAGTTAGTAAAGATGGAACCTCACTGTGGGCATCACAGGAAGCTGCTGCGAAAACAAATGAAAGACACTGAGAAGCAAAGCAGATTTGACATGTTTTTCTTCCTTTGCATTACAACATAATTCTATATCATAATTATTTATACATGACAAATGAGAAAATCTCCAACATGAACATCTATGCTGTTCTACACTCTAACTGTACTTGAATTATTTAATTAAAAACCTCAACATGATGTGCTGATCTCCAGAGAGTGTGATGTGATTAGAGCTGAAACACTTAGTTAATTAACCGATTAGTCCATGAGCAGGAAATGAATTGCCAACAATTTTAACACTCAGTTATACATTTAAGTCATTTGTCAACTTTGTGCATTAAAGTGTGTTTACAGATCTTGGGGACTACGACTGCAGGTGTGAAAAAAGTAGTGTAAAGCCTTTTTTGCGGCTCCAGAGGAAGCTGCGTGTAATCTGATAAACTACTTCCAGTGATGTCACTCAGTGGCTACGCTGCATTGTTATTCTCTCTGCTTCTGCTGTAATGATTTTTATCAGCTGTTTTTAAACTGTCTGTACAACAGTGTTACAGGAGTGTAGTGCTAGACTGGTGGACAGCTTTTAAAAATCTGGAGTAATGCTCTCCTAGACCTGTAAACACAATTGGTGGCGTTACCCACCCAGCAGTGTGTAGGATTTAGCAGCAACCAGTGGTGAGGTTGCAGATCAGCTGAACGCCCCTCTTCTCAGCCTCCCCGACGGTGGCCGCTAAACGTGTGAAAAATGTCCTCTCTGAAGGTCAGCATTCGGTTTGTCCACTCTGGGCTACAGTAGAAACAAGGCGATGTTGCCTGTTGCGTAAACCTCTTGGAGGGAGTCAGAGAGTGGGGAAGGAAGTCGGTGAATGTGAATAAACATACAGTGAATAACACTTTAAAACATGACCCCATCTGCAAACCTTTCTGCCTGAGTCATATACCAAACTGCTTGCGTCTTTTGTTTTGATTGATTAAGGGTATCTTGGTGGCTGGGACAACATGCTGGGCGTTTTAAGTAATCAGAACTTGCAGCTCCAACGTGATTGTAGCGCTCCAAGTGGTGCTGGTCGCTCAGTGTGACTCAGTGTCTTGATTACATCTGTTTAGATTACTTTCAACTTGATTCTTGACCAAAGGACATCAAATAGACACTAATATTATGATATTAAAGCACTTTTCAGAAATAAAAAGTGCGACTATAATTTGTCTCTTATTCCACACTGCTGCCTTTCAAGGAAGATAAAACTGTTCAAACATGTATAACCATAGTGCAGCCATAACATTTTGCACAGAAAAACACATATTCACACAGATGGTGTATCACCACTTCTCTTCCCAAGTTTGAGTATATTAAATGCATTTAAATAGCTTTTTGAGGCTAAAACAATTAATATTTCTATCTTCTCTTTGTAAGTATACGGAATAGCAGACATGTGACTCAAGTCATTTGTTCTTAAGCAATCCATTCTAATTCCTCCTTGGGCTCCCAGGTTGTGTCAAGACAAGTCAAGCTGAGTAATGTAATAAAACAAAGAACAAGAACTTTATTTTAGCTGATTAAAGTCATATTTTTGTTTTAATTTCTCCTCAATCGAAAAGGATTCAGTCGCTGTCTCGAGTCAGAATGTCACAATGACTCAAGGCCACGTCTCTGCTGAACAGTGAGTTATAAGTGCAGCAAATGGATTCTGATTTTCCATCAACAAACGAACATGTCGATGTGTACATATGATTTACATGTGTGTGCATTGCTGATATATAGTTGAGAGATAAAAGATTGAGGCCTCGACAACCTCAATAACTCTATCTGGATTGTCTTGGCCTGCGTCGTCGATGACATATGACTACATAACCATGAATAGTGGTACTCTGCGATGTCACCATGTGTGTGAAGAAATGGGCACGGGTCGGACAGAGGAGCCACTGGAGTTGGACAATGGGTCCCCAGTGTCTGCTGCTCTGAATGCCATTATTCACTCGCATTAATAATCTCTCCTTTTTCTCCCCGTAGAATTGACACGCCGATCATAATGGCTTTATGCAGTGTCAATCTTGGGACCTTTGTACCCAGTGTCGACTGTACTTAGCGAGGTCACATTTGCGATTGTTGGCCACGGGGTCGGTCGTGGAAACAAAACCCCTTCGCTGTGCACTGTCCCACTCACGGGGGTGAGTGGAAATCACGCTGCTGGTGAGTTGAGGGGTTTTGCTGGCTGGAGCAGACGCTTCAGTCCACGGGACGTCTCGTTCGGGTTTTGCATCTTGTTTGTGTCTGTTAAAACCGTAGCAAGCGCGACTACTGGCAAGATCACTTTAGAGACTTTGTGGGGCCGTACTTTGCCATGGCAACACACGTCCTTCAAGGATGCTGAGCTAAGTATGGGAACAGCTGAAAGGTGAGCAGAGGGTCAGAGGATTACATTATCATTATTCTGCTATTTCTTATGTCAGTTATTTGATTTTCCTACTAAAGTAATAATGACTAAAGTAAGCGCTTCAGATGTGTGTGAGGTGACGTGCTGCTGCTCTGCATCCAGAGGATGATGATGTGTGTGCAAGGGATTCCCTGAACTGCTCAGCTTGCACATCCAAGCTTTAATGTGTCACAACAAAAGATAACTAACACACAGATGGTGATCTGGAAGGAATTCAGGTTGTAGTGATGATAAAGAGGATTTAGATGTTTCTTTTGAAGTTGTGGTTCTTAAGTTTTGCCTTAAATGTAGCCGCGTGTGTGTGTGTGTTTCAGGCTGGATTAGACATTACGTCATCAGTAATTGTGCATGATTTATGGGGAGTATTGTATTTTTAAAAGCCGTGCTCCGTTAATTGCGTACATTTTTATGATTTTCTTTATTATGCCCTCCACTTTTTGGCACCTCCTCTCACGTATTCACCTCCGTTTTCATCTTTTCCACAGCACAAAGAGAAAACACAAGTCAGCTAATCTGAGCACTGCACAGACGGAACTGAATTCCTGCACGAGCATGGCAGACCAGAAGTAAGTTATGGAAGTCGTCTACAGTACTCTGAGCCTTCACCTCACATTTATGTGTTAGTTCAACATCCACCTGCTCTCCTGGTTCTTGATTTCGTGTGCGTTTGAATTCCTCAGAGATCTATTTATATCCTTAACCCCTGTGTGCCAGAACACGTAAGACATCTGCCCATTCACAGGCAGCGTGAGCACAGAAACACACCTCTGGAGAGTCTGATCTTGCCCGAAACACGCAGTAAAAAAGGAACAGGCACAAGGCAAACTAGCAAGCTGCGTCTTGACCTCAAGGCATGACGCATTGTTTATTTGCTTTAGAAGAGTCCGTCCGTTGAGAGTCTGGAAGAACTGGTTTGCATTAGATAAAATCTTCTTCTGATCACCTCCGTTAGCTTTTACAGTAAAACTGAATTTTTCATATTACCTCAGCCAAAAACTGAATCATGTAACTCACACACCACATAGATGAGAAGCTAATGTTGTATTTTTTTTCCCTCGCAGAGACAACATAGATGACTTTAAAGTCCAGACAGCCAAGCATCCCAACATCGCCTCGGCCCCTTTACGGCCGCACACTGAACAGTCTAAAGACCGGGCGTCCAAAAGGCTCTCAACTGAGTCCAATGGGACCAGTGAAGGAGGTCAGGGCTCATCCACGCCGGTGGAGTTGACCGCTTTGGAAGAGGCGTTTCGTCGCTTCGCCATCCACGGTGACACTCGCGCTACCGGCAAGGAGATGCACGGCAAGAACTGGTCCAAGCTCTGCAAGGACTGCGGCGTGATTGACGGCAAGAACATCACCCTCACTGACGTGGACATCGTCTTCAGCAAAGTCAAGTAAGGAAGGCACCAGGTGTAGTGTGCCACATACTTCAGGCTAAACACTGTCAGTTCATTTTGAGCCTCTCACCTTTCATCGTCTGAAAGTCTGCTATTGAATCTCCCAACGTCTCAGCCAGCTAATGTCTCATAACAGGCGTGCCACTACAGGATTGTGTTCTTTTATGACATAGTGTTACTTTACTGTTGCAGCAGTGGAGATGACTTGAGGCTTAGTCACCCAGACCAGCATGCCTGAAAGGCCACTAGAAGCGGTGCAGACGTGGTAGCACTGTGGTTGGGAGGACACAGAAATGGAGATGAAAGCTTTCTCTGGACAAAGGAGGTTCCCTTTTTATTTCGTTCAGAGAATTTAATCAAATGCATCGTCTTTAGTACACATTCAAGGAAAACAGGCGGCAACTTCCTGAATATATGAATATATAAATATTTGCCATTACATAAGTTTAACTGCTGGACGCAAGATGTCTCCTACTTCACTGTAAAGTCCATTCTCCGTGTATGTGCACTGGAGGCTTCAAGTTTCCACGTTACACTTGTGATTGCTGAACACTGGACCAGGATTGGCTTCTAAACTTACAACTTACCACAAATCATGCTCATAGTCACACCCCTTAAAATCAGATTGTCAATGAGGACAGAGCAAATTCAAAACTTTAAGCACTCAAAGTGAAAACGACCTTTCTAGTGTGAAATTCTGCACACACATTGTTCCACACAGCAATATTTAAATATTCAACAGAGGAAAAACACTTTTTTTGTTTACTTTAATGTGAACGGAATTAGCATAATTATAATAGAAACAACTCTCTCTTATTGAATTTCGGGTTTTCAGGCAGCATTTGGGAAGGTGCCTTTTGTTTCTTTCAGTAGGTTGACTCAGTCGAAGCGGTCCCTCAGAAACAGCGGCGGAGCATAGGTTAAGATGGCTCATCCTGTGTCTCCTCAGGCCAAACTGATTCATCCCTTACTGCTTGATTTAAGTGGAGTCTAATAATAAGCTGTGACCTCAATATTATTTCCACCAAAGGAGAAACATTTTTCATCTGTACAGCTGTGCTTATGTTTAACAAGGATACGAAGGGTCTGAAAACTATGTGGACTGATAACACATTGACAGATGAGTGTAAATATCTTCTTCCACATTAAGTGTTGGCCACATACAGTGAGGTCCACACAGTGATATACAAAATAAATCTGGTGTAAGAAAGGTCGGGGGTCTTACAAAGGGAGTTGGTGGGGTTTTTGCTCTCGGTTGTTGGTTTTCATTGACACACAAAGCAGCTTTACATTTCTTTCTCTGCTGGTTGGATGTTTTGAATAAAGATTGTTCTGCTAGACAGCACCAGAATAGAAGAGCACGGCTGGAAGCCACTCATCACTGACTCGTGCTGAAGGAGCGGAGAAGCCACGAAAAATGTCTGCTTCGGAATCTCGTATTGATTTAGTAGATTTTCCGTGTCCTGCCTGTGTGTAATCATAGTTCAATCTCAGTCACTTTGTGTACAGACAGGTTCCAAAATGGTTTTTAGTGTTATTTTTTCAGTTTGAGACTGTTTGTCCCTGTCTTTGTAACAGAGGAGTGTTCAGGTAGGATGGAATATTTTAAAAAGTAGCTCCAGGAGTATTCAAGTCCAAAAAAACCCCCAATATTCCTACAAAAATAGGACCTTTTAATAGTGTTAAACATGTATAGTGCAGTTTAAGTTAAAAGTCTATATATGTTTTGTATGTGAATATTGTGTCTATCAAGTCAAAAGTTGCACAGAAGATATCTGAAATAAAATATTCCCTCTGAAATCTAATAATTGTACATGAAGGTTGTGGAAGGATTCCCTCCTCAATTGTATTAAAGACCATGCATGTGGCTCCAGATGCTAGAGACTTACCTTGACTGTAATACATCATGTATGTTGTTGTCCTTGTAATAAGTGTAGTTAATAGGTAATAAGGACCTTATAAGTCATTATAAAGGCAGATTTAACACTTTTTTTTTTTTTTTTTTGCACATAATGGAAATTCTCTGCCAACTCACAGTAAGCGACTTTACCAACAACATATCCTTCATGTGTCATGCAGGTTAAAGAGCTCTGTAAGATGTGTCAGCGTCCTAATGGACCTTCATTATTTCAGCCACACTTCATACAGGAAAGCGAGAGAAGTACCGATCCCTTGTTTTTCTGGACTTTGCGTCACCCACATCAACACCTTCGCAGTTGGCATGGCAATGGGTGTTCGTGTTCACTGCTGTGAACATTTTTCTTGGCAAGACAAGAGTGGGAACTTCCAGCTGACTGTGGGATTTAGGCTTGTTTACATCACGCTCCATTGGTGAGCAATATTTAGAAATGTGTAAACAATATGGTGCGACCACTTTAAAGATTTAAGGTGGAGTAGATCCCTGTCACATTTGCTTTTTGTGGTGAATCCGTGCAACACTGTAGTGTACCTGGACGTGTGTGTCTGCTGTGCGACTCTGCAGGCTCTGTCATCCGAGCTGACTGATCAGGGAGGATCGCACAGCAGAATCAGCAGAATCTAACAAAGCATGTGGTGTGCTTACACTTCAGATGCAGCCACAGGATAAAAAGACGTTCAGACTGGGGGAGGGCCTCATTTTCATGTAGTTTCTGACTCCAGGCGTGACTGAGCCGGGGAGGGCTGCCATGCCAGAGATGCAGATCTCTGCTTTCCCTTTAATCAGTGTCAAAGCCCTTTGCTTGCACGCGAAAAATTAAACATCTTAATGAGCACTGGCTGATCACAGCATGGCTGAATGAAGCCTTATTTATTGTGGGTATCGAGGTCTGCTGCACCACATTGAGTCTCTGCTGTGCTGTCTGCCTGCTTGGAGCCAGAACACCACCAGTATAAACTATGGATGAGGTAGAAATCTGGCATGGGCTAATTAATTATAAACACTGTCTTATGGTGGCTTCGGTTGCATTTCCTCATCAGTGAACATGATCGTAGGCAGCTCGGGAGCATTTTTGCATTAAAGAGATTCAGACAACTACTGTGTCTGATCCATATGGATCATCTACTGCAGATGGTTGAACTATGTAAATACACAGCAGGCCAGCTACTGCAGTGTGCCTTATGATAATAAAGTTCCACTCGCCTCTAACCTTTCTCCTTTTGAACCCTTATGGCAGCCCTCTCAGATTCTGATGGGCTGCTTATTTACACGGCTTAACTATTTGTATACTTTGGAGGATTTATTGGCTCAGTATGGAGAGATCTGCCAAGGACACACAGTTATCTTCCTCGGACAGCTGGAGATCCAGTTTCCCCTCCTGACAATAGACAGCATGGAACAGGCGCAGAGGTATGGAGCTCTCAAATGTTCAACACTGATAGACTGCCCAAACGAAGCAAAAAAAAAAAAAAAAAAAAGGGGTCACAGGATGAGTCAAATTAAAAATTACCCAAACATCCCTGTTTACTGGAGCTTGTTGCTATGACAGCAGGTTGCCCAGGGAGACTTCAGGCTTTATAGGCTGTTGTTTATGTGATTTATCACCACAGCAATGTCTGTTTATGTTTGTGTTACTATGCACTTTTAACATGGAAGTGAAACGGGCATGTGGCCAATTAAACAAGTAGAGCACTCTCAGAAGGAGAGTGATGGATGATGATCTGTGGTAGGTTACCTACAGTGGTTACGCCAGTTTGATCTTTTTCAAATGTGCATTTCTAATTGAAAATGGCAAAGTTGCGGACTGTGAAGAACTTTTTTTGATATTGTTTCAGCTATTCAAATATACAGTTTGTATATATTCATATGCACTGAAAAGGGTATTTAAAAGTCAAAGTCCATGTTGGTCTTAACTCACTCCTCAGGAAACTTTACAGTCAATTGTGGTTATAAATGTGACTGATTTATCTATTTTAAAGGTCCCATATTATGCTCATTTTCAGGTTCATACTTGACTATGAAATGTTTACACCCTTTCATTTCCAGTTTTTTTTTTCTTATACTGCCCATTGATGCAGCACCTCTATCCACCTTCTGTCTGAATGCTCAGTTGTAGCTTTCGTCTCCTTAAGGCCTCACAGTCTGCTCTGATTAACGCCATTCACAGGCCAGTTCTTTCATTGTAGGTTTTCATTATAGATTTGGCCACTTTCGAGTGTTGTTTAACTTTCCACCTAAAGGGCCTGCAGCAGCTTTGTATCCCTTCTCTGTTTTAAAAAACACAACCAGATGTAGAGCTTCCAAGTTCAGGGGGTATACGAGTCTTTTATATGAGAATTCAGAGATTCAGCAGGTCTAAATGTCTCTAGCCGGAATGAAAACATCAGGCCTCTGGGTGCTGACTACTGCAGCTGAACACAATATGACACATGATATGAAGAGACAGTCACATATACAGCCTACAGATGTGTGTGTGTGTGTGTGTGTGTAGCTGCTCCGATGACAGCTAAGACACACTGAGAGACGAGATCCAGCAAGAGTTTTCTCATTGTTTATCTCATCGGGATACCATCTCCGTGCTGTCTTACATCTGCCATGTTAAAGTGATCACACATGGCCCTGTTTACACTACGGCCTGCTCTCATTTTAGGCTTTCAGACTCCACTGGGAGTCATCATTTTTGTGGGGTTTTTAAGAACCATGCTGTGACAAGTGCTGATCTCATACTTAAGCTCCTTTTCCACCTACATTACAGGAAGAAATCGGCTCGCAACATCACATACGACGAGTTCAAGACTGCACTAGCAGAGCTGGCCAGGAAGAAGTACAAAGACAAGACTGGAGAGGAGGCAGAGGCCGAGGTCTTCAAGCTGATTGAGGGGAAGGCGCCTGTCATCGCAGGAGTCACGGTAAGAATCAAAGCGTGAATATTATTGACATCATAACTGCGGTCAAACATTAAACTCAAATGCATTCTTTTACTGCTTCCTCACAGAGAGCCGTGGCCTCCCCGACAGTGAGCCGTCTCACGGACACCAGCAAGTTTACAGGGTCACACAAGGAGCGGTTTGACCCCACCGGCCGCGGGAAGGGTAAGGCGGGACGAGAAGACATAGTTGACACTTCGGGATACGTCTCGGGATACAAACACCGAGGGACGTACGAAAAGAAAGTGAATAAACCCACCGTGGGCAAACCCATGTGAGGGCGAGGGTGAGGAAATAAACATTTGATCAACTACTAGGATAATTTTCTATTAAAAGAGTACTCAAAGAAAGCACAAAAGAATAGGATTTCATCTATTTTCCCACCCATCTATATTTGTGTGTGTGTGTGTGTGTGTGTGTGTGTGTGTGTGTATGTGTGAGAGAGAGATGATTTTGAGTTCCTCTCTTTGTGAAGTGTGAGAACTGGAAAACTGTTTACATCTATTTTTACAAAGTCATAACCAGCTGGTACATTCCTGTCCGATAGCGAGTTACACTGAAGAGAACAAACGACAGAGAAACTGCTACGCTATGAATATTGAAGCTTTGTTGTTATGATAGGGCCTTATGATATTTTATTGAGCACAATTTAAACAACATGCCAAGAAAAACAAAAGTTGGACAAGAGTTTGAGGGATTAACAACATTGCACTTTTTAACGGAGGCTTTTCTATTCCCATATTTAGCCATAGCGATGCACTTTTAATGTGTTTCGCAGAGGTTCAGTGACAATTGGCACAAGTTTTTGACATGGATATTATCAGTTTGTTTACTTTCGAAAACTTAAATAGTTAATTCCATCCTCAGTGTGATTTGTCCCGTCTGCCGCCCCTACTTGTCGAGTCTTTAGGAAAATCTGCTGTTCATTTGTTTGAATTTTACAAGCTCACACTGTCATTTCAATAATTTGCCTTCAGCTCAAATCAAGAAAAATACATTAAAGGTTTTGTCAACTACAATTTAGCTCATCGAGAGACTTAACATTTCTTACCACTGCCATATCTTTTCTGCTTTTGTGAATATGCAAAACATGAAAACACAAAACTCCTACCATGCAAACATTTTAAATATGCCTGTGTACAACACTTACAATAATGTAACAGGAGTTCCTTATTCTCTCTTACACTTTTGCCATTCAGACCCTATTGTATCTACCTACATATGAACCATTGATGATATGCTTTTTGAATTTTAAATTGGTGAATTCAGCTGAAGGACGCTCTAACGACGGTCGATGAGCTCAGTTGTACAAGATTGTATTTTTAACATTTTACTTATATCCTCATCAGATTTCTATACAGTAGTTCTAATATATTTGTGGTAAGATTGTGTATATTCTAAAAGGTTATAGCCACATGGCTTAATTTATGACACTGGCTTCATATGTTGTTGTTTTTTGTTTTTTTTCTGTATTGCTGTACTTTGTGCATGTTATGTATATTGCATTTGATTCAGAAGCATCTAGATGACAGTAAGAGTTCTGTCATATCTTATCTGAAAAGCCGTGCCTGCTGTGAGGACAGACTACTGGACAGACTTACATATTTTCTTGCTCAAAAAAACAAAAATATTACGTGTTGAAATTGTGGGATCATGATAACATTGTGTATTGCTTGAAATCAATATGTATCAACCTGTACATGTACAAAGTCAGCTGCAGTCTAATGCTATTATATTTGTCTTTTGGTAAAAGATTCAAAGTACCTTTCAGGTGTGGTACTGTCATCCACGGCACAAATTCAACTGAAAACAAAAGCAGGGTTTCACTGTTGTATCTGTATGAGATAAAGGGAAAAATACTTTTGTAAAATATTTGTAAAATATTTTTCCAGCATAGTGAGTGATCGTCTCACATTACCTGTAGCCTCAGCTGATGAAGAGTCATGCATCGAGTGCAAAACTAGCAGCTATCAGTGTGTTAATCTTTGTCCGCTGCAGTAGCTTGATTAAGATCTGTTTTCTGTGCTTAATGCCAAATACTGTGCACCTTCAATGTGGAGGAACAATATTGTCTTTTTTTTTATTATCTTTGAAAATAACTTTTAATGTACTATTGTGCCCTGGTGCATGCAGTGTGTTTTTGTTCTTGTTCATTAGGCCTCTTAATGTGTGTTCATGATTTGTAGTGCATCATTGAAAATAAAAAAAAACACACCTCTGAACCTCAGCTGAGTAGGTTAAAGGTGTGTCAGTCAAAACACATCGTTTTACATTCTTATGGCTTTTTCAGGACCACTGTGAAACTCCCCGCCAGTAGCACCGACCAGTGACCTGTAACATTCACATAAAAGCAAAAGCTCCGTTCACTTTACGCAGTAGCATCCACATCCTAACCTGCTTTGCCAGGTTTTGCATTAGCGTTTGTGAGAGGAAAGTGCATGTGTGTGCGAAGCGATCCAGCCCCAAGGCAGAGGTATAAATAAAGTCACAGTGCAGCTGGAATCTAGATGCATTCATTCCACTGCAGCATACAAAGCAGATGGAGACACGAGTGACCTACAAAAAAAAAAAAAAAAAAAAAGAGGGAAAACAGCTAAGAGAGACACAATCTTGCTACTGATCCAGGAAACACATTATGACCTTCTCACTAACATTTTCCCCCTCATAATCATTTAACAGAACAGTGCTGTCACACACTTATACACAAACTTTCGCGAATGAATTGCCTTTCCCCGTTACTGTTTACATCAAACAAACACAGCCTATACACATTTTTCTAAAATAACAAATGCAGTAATCTAAACACACACGTGCAAGGGGCTTAATACTCTGAAAAAAAAAGACAATAAATGTACACAGCTGTGATGTCAAGTAAAAATGATTTCAAAAAAGTCCATAGCTGAGGGCCTCATGCAGTGAATGCAAAGTCAATATGATGCTCTGTGTAGTCTTGCTTTTTCATGATATTTTTATCCCTGTGTGCATCTTTTCAGTCAATTCTTCTTTTCAGGTTCCCCACTTCCCTTCAGCTCAGCTAGCAAACACTCGTTGGTAGCCACCAGGGACCTGCAGTATGTACACAGATCACATACAAACAACAAAGATTGACTGATTTGTTGTGGGCTTGTAGATACAGTCAAAACCATTACAAATCACACAATTTTTTTCCCTTAATTTTAGTACGTTCTGCAGCTGCTCTTACAAAGAACGTACTGTTGCATGAAGTATGCAAACTACATCGTCATAACATCGCGCTTTGAAGTCTAACCCTCCGCTGCAGTCTGTCGTGCCAAATTTGATGTAATAAGAGATTTATGCAATTTGCAATACAGCCAATCATCTGTATGTGCTCTCTTATGTGTTCTACATGTCTTCCACTGCAAAGAAATGTGCTAAAACACAGATAAAAACACATGTTGCCTTGCATACTCAAGATTTGTGACCAAATGCAGTTGGACATCCTGATATTTTTGGCATACTGTATTTGATATGCTATGTATTGGGATGTACTAAACAGCATAAGTGTTGGAATGCAGCCCCGGGTGTAAACACTAAGATGGCCTTGTGTCTTCTTACCTGTGGCTTTCTTGCAGCATCTCTGACAAATCCCTTACTTTCTCGGCCTCCTGCACTTTCTCCCTCAGACCCTCGATCTCTTTCCTCAGCTCCTCCACTTCTGTCTGAGCCTCTGAGCAAGCATGGAGTGTGAGAATTTTGTAAGGCAACCAACGAAATACTCACTCAAAATGTTTCTCCCGCTGGCATTTACACCCACCTTTGATCTGAGTAATAGGTGAACTTTTCATCATCGACTTGAGATACTGTCGTTCTAACTTGATGAGCTGTTTCTGTAGAGCCACGTTTTCCTCCAAAACTATCCTCAGCTGCTCATTTAGTTTGCCCTGTGTTTGAGTAAAAAAAATTACATTACATTACAGCAAGCTCATCATGATATATGAAGCTGGACATTGTGTTCTTGTGCTGAATCCACACACAACTGCACCGCGAGCCTCCTCAAGCTGACCAGAGAGGTTACGGACTTCAGTTTGGTGTTCCTCCTCCCGTGCGGCTGCTTGAAACCTCAGTGCATCGGCTTCCCGTCTTAATGTCCTGACCTCAGCCTCTCGACAGGAAATATCGTTTTCCATCATAGAGAGGATCTGGACGGCCTGAGCTGGAGCCAAATATAGAAACGATGAGAAGACATTCATTATCTCAGGCTCCTGTAATCAGATACCACATTCCCCAAAAGTGAACTCCAACTCACACAGGAAGTTGTTGTTATGATGCAGCGACCTCTCCCCCGTCCAGTGTTTGTCCACGAGGTTGAGGAGCATCTCCAGGGGTTTCCTGTAACTACCCTGAGATGGAATTCAGAGATGAGTTGATATGAGAAAAATAACAAATCCATAACGGTTTAGATGACTGAATCGATTTCCCACCCTTTTTTTCTTTTCTCCTTGCTGCGGCAGGCTGGAGCCCCTTTCAGTCTTGTTGAAGCTAGAGTAAGTCAATCTTGGAGGATGTAAGATGGGGTTGGACGGATCAGACAGATTCAAACCAGGACGACGTGGACTGGGAGGGCGGATATTAATAAACAAAGAGCTGTGACGGCGACTTTGATCTGAAAAAAAAAGAAACTTCAATTCTGGCAAAGAAAGTGAAGACTTGGTATTTGGGGTCGTTTATAACTTCTGACGTTCAGCTCTTACCAGGATTAGGGGTATAATGTCCCTTGGCTTCATGTCGAGTTTGTTTAGGAAGGTCGTTTTGCTTTTGTTTTCCAGACACAGGTCTGTCTTTCTCTATGTAAGGGCCAAAAGACACCTTTGGTCCGTCAGTACCTTTTAATGAGGTAGAGCTTCTTTTATCAGATGGTTCCTTTGTGTGCAGCACTTTGGACTCTGTGTTATCTGCTCAATTATAAATGACATAATAAAATACTGAGATTAATTGACCTTTGAGACAATGTGTTCATGATTAAAAATAGGCTTATATAAGTATTGCCATCTACTGCCACCTAGTGGTCAGTTTTAAACAATTTCATGTCCATTATTTATTTTATTTTTTTTACTATTCAAAGAAAACATATTAAATCTTGTGTGTAACAGCTGTGATTACCAACCCAGACAGCTGCAAAAACTTACCATATTTCACATGGGGATACCTGAGGATGGGTTTAGCAGTTTCCTAAAAATAAAAAGCACATGCATGATAACGAAGATGGAATACTGGCAGTATTGTTTAACCAACTGTGGAATTAGAGTCACCTGTATGGGAGTAGAACTTCTCTGTTCTGTAAAGTTGTTTGATTCTTCCCCTGGTGGTTGAGGGACAGAAGACAGTTTGACATTACCTCAACAGCAATGGTTTGCTTTTGATTCTAGAATTAGCTTCTGAACATCGTACCTTCTGCCTCCTTCTGAACAGAGTCACTTTGGCCTCCACAATTTGTCGCAGCAAAATTCAACACAATATCATCAGTGCCAGTCCTCAGAGGGAGCCTCTTGGTTAAGTGGTTGACTAAAGTCACTCTCTGGTCACTGCTTCTAGAAACCAAAAGCAAGACAGTTGATATGTTTCTGTCACCTAAAGTTTCTACATGTTTTTCATTCAAGATCTTACACTGAATTTAGCACCTGAGTCACTCACTTTTTTTCTGTAAACTTAATTATTGCAACACTTCATCTGAGTAACGAGTCTGATATGAAACCAGAATAATTAACATCTAAATCAATAGTTAATTAAGAAGGAGACATTCTGGATTTCTAATTGGATTCTTTCCTAACAGTAATTTGAATAATTACGTTGAAATAATACAGAATTTATTCACTTGTACTGAGAACTATATAATGTTTGTTTTTTAACCCACTATTGGGTTAAGATGAAGAATAATGTGAAAATGTGTCTTTTTTTTTTGGTATTCCTGATTATAAATAGTACAGTTTTTGTATAAACTAAGGATAATGTGATTTGAGGTAGTATTTTTGAAGGAAACAGAACTGTTAAGTTATATGACAGATCTATGGCACCACCCGGGTGGCGATAGATTAAAACGTTTAGTTAATGTAGGACAGTGTACTGGAGGAGAGCTGAGCGACATGTTTTAAAATGGAAGTAAAACTGACCAAATTTTTACCAAACATTTCCAAAGTTTCTTTTTCCTTCTTCCTACTATTCTATCCCCAATGCCACAACCAGTTTTGGTGTGTTTTCCATGTTCTCATGATCACTGGCAGACTGACTGAATCAAATAGGGACTGATACACACAATCTCGTTACAGTTACTCATCTGAGAATCAGTGTACCTTCGGTCAGCAGCCTCATTCAAAGCTGAGCTCCTCTGCTGAGGCAGAACGTCAGAGGAGAACTGCATTATGGCAGCTTTGCGCTCAGTGTCTCTGACTGAACAGCCGTCTAGAAAAGCAACGGAAGTCGGTTAGCCTCAGTCATCAGTTATTCAGAAAGCTGACATGAGATTAGTGCAATCTGCACATTACTGCTCTCACCTAGTTTGCGTAGGTTGGGCATGGCATGCACCAGCTGAAGGCGATAGTGTGGGTGACTTCTGGTCACAGGGTTGAGCCTGAGGTCCAGCTCTCTCAAAGCTGGCAGCTCATACAGCTCGTTCAGCTCTTCGAGGGAAGGTATGCAGTTATGGTACAGGATCAGCCTCTCCAGCACTTTCAATTGTTTAATTCCCTGAGGAGGAAATGATAAAAGTGGTCAGTCAGCAGTTTGTATCAAATAATGACCTTTTTTACAACCTTAATGTTACTTAAAGACGAAATAAAAAGGGATAGCTGCACATTATTAAGAACTGCCAGTTCTGCACAGTAGTTTTATGATGAGTGAATTTCATTTAAACACCTTCGCAGCTTGAAAACAAAGACATAAGTTACATCTACCTCAACAGAGACAAGAGCATTGTAGGAGAGGTCCAGAGACTTCAGACGGACAAAGTTATTCAGTGCGTTTCCCAAATGTCGGATCTTCTCCTCTTGAGTCCCCGGGAGGCTCAGTGAGCGGACATCACCTGTTTAGAAGAGTATAACACGTATAAATGAGACGGCACTGTGTCTGGTTTGCAGCAGTTGACAGTTATTACTGATGGCTATGTCAGCATTCGTTAGCTTAGCAACCGGCGATGAAGCTTTGAGAAGTAACGAGCGGTTAGCTGCAACAGTTTGACGTTGTTTCACGCCCCGGGTTTTTGGCTGGTATTTGTTCCTGTATAATTTATGTATAACCATGAGATAATATTACCAAGACATGGATGTTTTAATTGTAACCTATCCCGTATCCACTGCTCTGTTACTGTTGTCAAACACTCCGCCGCCATGCTTTTCGAACTTCTGCTGCATTCAGGTACCGTCCAAAAAAAGCGTTAAAAATCGAGTTTCACTTGGTTCACATTAGATGCTAATGCCGTCTTGCATGTTATAATGATCCGAAATCAGATGAATCCTTTTACCGAATAGTAATATGTTTTGGATTATCATTGTCTTATCGTTATGCGTTGGCTACATTACCAATTAAAAATCAAAATAAGTCATTTTAGCCAATGCTGCGTCCTGCTGGAACAGCAACCGAGCACCGAGAATGCGTCTTGTAGCGCATGCGCACTGCCCATGTCCGGATTTGTCACGTGTCAAAACAAACGTTTAAGTGTTCCGGCTGAACTGTGGTCTACTGTGTTTACAGGGTATTGACTCAATAAAACACTAACCTACAATCAGATTTATGCCTCGGTTGTTGTAGTCTAGTTAAGTTAAAACACGTTCATTCGAACCAACCTTCTCTGTTGTCCTTAGCGGTATCGTTGGTAACATCGCGGATGTTTACAGCAGTGTCACTCGTCCTCGGGATAAATGGCGTCCTGTGTAACAGAGCTGATGACGTCCTGTTCCAACATCATGTTGTCTGTGACAGCACTGCGCTGTTCCTACAGGCTTTTTAAGGTTGGTGTCATTCAGTGTGGTGCCAATAAACGAACTTTTAAGGACTAAAACTGTAACAAAACATCATAGATTAATGCCAGACCTTCTCTGTTTTTGATTTTTTTTTTTTGTTAAACAATAAAGAAAATCAATTGACAATGTAAATAATTCTGAACATTATACTTAACAGCCCTACAACTTTTGTTTTTCTCCACATTTGCTTCCTGATAAAAGTTTTTAATCTACTTGTTATTTTGCAGCTAAATTGTTATTTACATAATAAATGTATATGTTCCGAACACTGAGATCTTGATTACTTTAGTTAGAAAATTAGGCAACCACTAAATCCAAGTTTAAGAAATGTCCAACTTTGTTACATGTCACGGTTTGTCTCTGCAGGATCACAGGGCTCCTTCAGTCGGCCTCTTCCTGCTCGGACTCTCTGCAGCACTTTGCATCTTCCCCTCCTCCAGCTCCTACTTCGCCTCTATCCAGAGAGAAGCAGAGTGGGCTGGCGAGGTTCTGGCCCCAGCGCTGGTCTCCTTCGACTTCCTGTGGCTCAGCGAGGACCGACACACTGCACATATCCTCCTGTGTGGCTCCTGTCTGCTGCTTGGACTGTGTGACTGGATCTCAGCAGATGCTCTCACACTGATGACACGCTGCCTCGGCCTGTCTTCGCTGTCCTGCTGCCTGACCGTGTGTCTGTTTGCCAGTAATGCTTTAGGGGCCGTTGGCGGCGTGGCCCTCAGCCTCCCGTTGCTTCTGGCTCCGAGCATCGAGACAGACACTTTTGCGACACACATTTCTACGGCTGTAACTGACTGTCCCACCAAGTGGCTTTTAAAAGGATCCATGTCTCTCGGCTGTTGGGCCTCCACGCAGGCCCTCGGCAAGTTTCTTTTGGATGTGACTGATCAAGGTCCTATAGGCATTTAGTACAAGAGCAACATTGGACCTATCCGAAAATAAATGTGCCTTACATTTCAGGACATTTTAAAGGAATATTTGACTTAACTTTCTTGCCTTTATAACAAATTTTGTGGGAAATTTGCCTTGCTGAGGCAACACCCATAGTGCATTAGAACATACAGGACAAGCTTTGACACAGGAAACTCATAATGAAATCATTAAGAACATGCAAGATAAATACAAACATGCAAAGTACCATCTAAAGGTACAATATGTAAGAATTGGCCACCTGTTGAATTCACATTCCACACAAAAAGGGGGCAATATATCACCAGCTTGTAACTGCTAACTATATTCTTTGTGTGTAATCACAGTACAGTTATGACTGTACCTGCCTTAGCTCAGTTAGCTGTGCAGCTAGTCAGAGTACAGGAGGTTTGGACCGCCAGCAGGCTCAGAGCTTGCTAGTAATAAGTAATACTTATTAATTGTTAATTACATGTTATAAACTAAGATTCTTACATATTGTACCTTTAACTCGTATATTAATCTAAGTTTCCAGTAGTTCTGAAGTGATGAGTTGATTCATCATTTTAGTTTATCAACAGAAGTAAAAAGGCATCAATTCTGATAATGGATCAGTTGGGCAGTTATTGTGCAAAGATGCCTGGTAGCTGGTTTCAGCTTCTCAGACCTTTGCATTGCTTTTCATCTTTTTATGTCATGAATACAAAACGAGCAGTTTAAAGACAGCACCTTGGGCTCTGGGTAAACATGAGCAGTCTGAACTGTTTACTCAACTCTTAGAGATGTAATAAATCATTGATTCATCTAAAAAGTAACTGAAGGATTAATGAGAAATAAAAATGTGTTGGGGGCTATATGCACTTGAATAGAACGTGTTTATATACATACGGATGTTCAAGGGCAGAATACAAGAGATGACTGTCTGAAAACATTCAGGATTATGTGAAAACAATGAAATTGCAATAACTTTGTTTTAAAAGTGAAAGACCAATTTAATTAATCTGCACTGTGATAGAAAACTGAACCGGAGGTGGAGTTTCCAAGTATTTCAGAAATAATTCTGAACTCTGATACAGAAATGTCTTTGTATTACCACTTCCTGTCCTGCATCGGCTGTTTTACTCGAATTTGCTGTAGCTGCTGAACCAAGAACGCGGCTGAACTTCATATGAACTTAATTTAAATAAGAGCACTTGATTAAACAAAACACAGACACCATTGAGGAAACTCATTTGCATAATTTACAACTGATGGCTCCTGGTTGACATTTACTAAGCAGTTCAATTTGCCTGTGGTGTAGCCACCATGTGTGCATTTGACTTTACTCTGTGATCATCTCCCAGGCCGTTGACATCCTCCTCACATCTCTCTGCTTAGAGTTTTAGTGTTGTATATTCCAAAAACAGCCGGCTGCCTCAGAGTCTGGGTCCTGTTTGTTCTGCAGCCTCAGCAGTATCACTGTTTAGATATCTGCAGTGGTCTTAGCTCTTGGCCCTGCCCTTACCTCATCTTGCCCATTTGATACTTATCGTTACACTTTTTTTTTTATTACTTCCTTGATTTTTAGCAGCTCTAATGGTTACATCAAATGACCTCATCTGTTTAACTCACTGTTGCTTGCTGGAGGTTAATCCACGGTGGTGTCCTTGTGAGATATTGATATTCTTTAAAGAGATTTGTGGTGGACACTGCAGATTCTCTCTCAGGAGTTTGTGAGCAGCTGCCTCAGCAGTTTTGCTGCAGTGTACTTGCAAGCATATGTCAGGCAATGCCTTTGTCAGGCACAGGTGACCAGGATTTATTTCAAGGTATTTAATAGTTCTGTGCACATTTGTGAGTTTGCGGTGCCACAAGGTCTAATGAAAACTGTGTGTCATGTCTTTCTCTGACTTTGTGGAAACCTTTTTAGAAATGCAGTATTTTTCCTTTTTGTTCGTTATTATATTCAGTTGCTTTTTGCTAACAGAAGGTGTTAATATTCACTAAAGGAAGTCAACATTACTTAAATAAATGATGTAATGTTACATTTCGAAGATTTCTTTGTCCATGGTCGCCTGTCTAGCAGCTGTACCACTTATTACTGTTGTGTTACAAACGCCTCAGTATTTGCGAGTGCACCCGGAACCTGGTACGTCTCACCCCCCTCTGCCTCTGGCCACTCTTATCAGCACCTTTCTTTCCCCCCTCAACTCAGTCCCCATCCTGTGTCTGCCGCTCCACCACTGCAGCGGCTCAGCAAGCCGCACTGAGCATGCTCGCCGCAGCTGCAGCCTGTGGATGGAGCAAAGTGGCGAGGAGGAGGAGGAGGAGGAGGAGAAGGAGAAAGGGGGTGGAGAGTGGACAGCGGAGAGGGAGTCACACAGGAGCCGCACACAGCACGGAGAGGCTGTTGCAGCTCGCAGAACAGGGGCTGCATGAGAAGGTTTGTCATTGACAGCACAGATGGAGTGTGAAGGGGGGATACTGAGGGCTGGAAGGTTGGATTTTGATCACCAAAGAGGAGAAGATATGAGATAAGGTAAAGAAGATGAGGCGTAGTGCTTGATGGGATGAGGTGATGGTTAAGAGAGGGAACAAATGTTGAAGCTCTGGAGAAGTGGCATCATAAACATAATTGTGTGTAATAATTCGAGTAGGGTAAGAAATACAATTGTTTTTGCTTTTCTGCACAATGATAAACATGTGTGTGACTGCCGAGATCCTCTCTCTTTTACAGGGACTGCGACGGTGTGGAGATGTACGCCTTCTACTCCCTTTTAGTCTACATCTTCTACACTGTCTTCAAGAAGGAGGAGGAGGAGGATGCCTTGGAGGGGGCGTGTGGAGCTTCCTCAGCGGTATGTCTAGCCACATCATATCCAGCCTCGGGGGGGAATCTGTTGGGAATTGTATTTGTTTTTTGCGAGGAACATGTATGCGTCACCGACATAAGACCTACCTATGCAAAAAGACTATCGTCTATAATCCTAAAATAAATAGAATTTGGTGTTGTCATATGTGATGTGGCGTGCTCTGATGTAAAATATGTGTAAATATTTTGTGTGCGTTTTACCGTCTGACCCTCGTTTTCTTTGCTGTGCTCAGGAGCCAGGACCTGTTTCCATGGAAACAGGGAGCAGGAGGAGAGATGGCCACACCTCCAAAATGGGGAAAAAAGCTTGTGCTCGGCTTAGTGAGTCAAGTGAGTCCTCAGATGGCTTTTCACAACAATTGCAGTCCAACAGAAAGGCGGTCGCATAATGCAGAAGGATGTAACAACACTTGATGATGTGGATGGTTTAGACCGGCGCATACATTCCTTTACTCTCTATTGTTTGTGTGATTTGTTGTCATCCAGGCAGCAGCAGTGACAGTGATGAAACGCCTCTGAGTGATGAGGATGAGAGGGATAGCCCCGACATCCCAGCATGCACTCCTCTGGCTGCGTTTTTGTCCTTCAAGCAGGAGTCTGAAAAGAGGAGGGCCTCACAAGTTCAGCTGGAAACGACAGGAAAGGTGACAGAACTGTGTCATCACCTTGACCGAGCTGCTCACCTGATGCAGGATGCAAGTGAATTAGAAGTTCCTCAAATAGGAGCTCCACTAAACCGTGTGTCCGTGCGTGTGTGTGTGTGTGTTTCTGTGCTGCCCAGTTGTCAGAGTCTCCCCTGGTGGCGGTGATGTCCCACTTGCTGACTTTTCTGGAGCAGTACTCCCACTTCCAGCAGCTGCAGCAGCAGGCCGACCAGTACCGGGTCCAGCTGAAGAGGCACCGCGTCCAGCATCGCCGCCAGATGAAGGCTCTGCGGGCCTCCTATCGTCAGCGTCTCAGGGACAAGAACAGCATCATCAGCAGCCTGGAGGAGGCCATCAGCCAGCAGCAGACGCCCAGTCCACTGAGCGAGGGTGAGGGAGAACAAGAGGGCCGCAGCGGGGGGAGGAGAGAGGAATGAAAGATTGGGGGAGGGTGAAATTAAGGTGCAAGAGGGGGTGGTGGATGTGAGGATGATGAAAACAGAGAGAAGTGGAGGTCATGGGGCTTTTTCAATAACCACACAGGGGTAGATGGTGTGAAAAGGTGAATAAGGGTGGATTGAAATCAATACGAGACACCAGATTGGATGAGATCATCTGATGGATGGAGGAAGGTGAATTAGGAGGACTATAAATACAGAAAGCTGTCGTACAGGCTTTTCATAATAGGTGTATATCCACTGGGTAATGTAATATGGATGAGAACGTTTTATGCTTCGTTTACAGTTGTGGAAATCCAATAATTTTTCCATACTGGAAGGAAAGTTTATTCAAAAGGAAGGATTCTTCTACTAATTTCATAGAAGTCATCAATTCTTAAAACAGTCTCTTGCGTAGTTCACTTCAGTGTTTTTCCACTGACACTGTGGACACCCTTTTACAGATGAATACAGTCATCAGAACGGAGCAGAATGATTAGATTTACGTGCTTTAAGTCAAGTCGGCCAGACCGACACTGTACAGCTGCGACTGACCTCAGAGCTTTAGATGTCGGTGTGTCTGCGGTCTTTCAGATCTGACCAGATGCTTGTTTGACCTCTTAGCAGACGGGTGGATGCGCCAGCTGTACTGTCTTACATCACTTCCCTGTGCATATGTACAGCTTGTTAACAAGTACAAGACTCCATGAAGCTGTAGACGGATCAGATTCCTGTCCTCAGGCTGACTGACGCAGCCTCACAGAAATCTGTCGCTATGTATGATAAGCTGTATGATAACCGGACTGGTTTTTATATGGATCTCAGCGTGTAGGTGTGTTTAAGGAGAGGACCTCACGCACACTTACTCTCATTAGTCACAGGACCGAGATACATGATTACATGGCAAGTGTGTTTAGTTCTCGGATAGCGACTCTCTGGCTCTCTGTCATGAATAAAACATGTCTGAGAGTGCTGTTTTATTCCCTGCAAATGCACTTACAAGGTTTGGCACATGCAAGGTGCCACGTGCACTTGTGTTGGACTAAAAATAGGCAGGAGTCGGCGTCCCCGTGTTTGAATGCTGTTCCGTTGTTTGTCTTCTGTAGTGCGACATACAAGACTAAGTGTTGCAGAATGTCCACCAGAATTGTGCGTTTTGGCTGTGTTGTGTTTTTTTAGTCCCTGTTTGATTTGAATAATATTTCTGGTTCTCCCCCCCAGCAATCATTCATCAAGAAGAATTTGATATATTTTTTTCAGTTGTAGGATTTTTTGTTTTTTGTTTTTTGTTTTTTTTTTGCATCGTCTCAGGCTGCCGCTTTTAAAATGTGATCTCAGTGCCTCTTGAGACCAGACCAGCTCCCAGGCTTTTCACGTTTCTTCCAAGCACGTTTTTCCATCAACACCCCTGATGCACAGCTGTAGCCTCCCCATTTTCATTTTTCTTCCCTGGCACCACCATCCTTCCCTGCACCATTGTGACACCGCGAACCTGACATGGCGTGTTGATAAAATTAGCATAGGGCCCTGCAAAGAAAATCAGAGGTGGCGGAGCATGATGAATCATTGAGGAGGAGGAAGAGAGCGATTAAAATGCTGTGGGGCGCGGCGCTCAGGTTCGTGATCAACAGTAAAGGAGTTTTAAGCAGGTTGTTGCATCGGATATAAAAATGTGAATCTTGGCTCTGCACGTGAGAAGCCGCAGTAATCCTTTAAAGGTCTGTGTGGTCGCCCTGGAGAGTTGAGAGTGGAAAGCCACTATAACCTCCCTGCAATGCATTACTACATGGTGTGTAAAAAGAGCTTTACGTGCAAGCTTTAATGTTCATTAATATTACACACACCGCTTGTAAGCATTCAAGCGTAAAGTGGAAATTTGTCAGAGCTGAAAAGATGACATATAGAGACAGGTCAGACAAAGTCCAAAGGATAGTGGCTGGTGTGATTTTCTGTGTGGGTCCAAAGATGACAGAACATGATGAAGTTTTTCTTATTCATGTCTCCCAGGTGAGTCCAGCAGTGACGCAGGGACACAAGCTGGGGTCCACATGCTGGTGGAGTCTCTGTACGGCCTGCAGGGGGAGAGGAGTAAACTGAGAGGAGAGCTCCGTCTGCTGCACTCACAGCTGGAGCAGAAGGAAAAAGACAGACACTCTCGCATACAGGCCTTTCAACAGCAGGTACGACACTGGATTTTAAAGGTCACATATCACACATCATTTTCAGGTTCCTAATTCCATTCTGAGTTACTGCTAGAACAGGTTTACATGCTTTAGTGCTAAAGAAACAATGCTTTGTTTTAGATCCTGTCTCTTTAAGCCCCCCCATACCCAGTCTCCTCTGATTGGTCAGCTCACACACACCTGAGCCAGCACCAGTTACAACAACAGACCAGCTGTGCTAAATCAGTTCATACCAAACTAGCTGCTAGGCATAAATGTTTGACATGGTGATGTAGTGTGATGTCACAAAATCGCAGATTTAAAGGCGGGACTATGACGGGGCGTTTCAGGAGCATTGTTTTCTGTGGGAGAATGGAGCTACTGTAGACATGGACCATTTTAACTTTCAAGATCTTTCACACAAGAATATATATATATATATATATATATATATATATATATATATATATATATATATATATATATATATATATATATATATATATTCTGTTAAAATGGGAATTATTTATTGACCCATAATGACTCGTAACCTTTTAGAATTTATATTGTGCTTTTATTATTTTATGTCCAGATGTATTTGGAAAGAAAAGGTGTCACTCTTTCTATATAATGTGTCATGAATTATAGACATTTAACTACAGCACATGCATACCTTCATAAATGTAGGATGGCTGTCTGGTCCTGTGTATACTGTATATGTGAATGTTTTCAATTATTTATGTGACTCTGTGTAATCT
Source organism: Acanthopagrus latus (assembly GCF_904848185.1). Taxonomy (NCBI): domain Eukaryota; kingdom Metazoa; phylum Chordata; class Actinopteri; order Spariformes; family Sparidae; genus Acanthopagrus; species Acanthopagrus latus. Next base: position 16,611,862 of record NC_051055.1, read on the forward strand.
ACCCTATGCTGCCATTTTGACCAGAGCTCTCTCTCTCATGCAACAGAGATAGTGTATCTCAAGAGACGTCCAGCCTTAAGAAATAGTAGAACTATATTACTTCACATTGTGCTACACATAAAGGAATTGAATAAGGAGTTGACTGTATGTTCATTTTATGAAATCAAATGTGTTTGTAACTTGTCCACAGATTGATGAGCTCAAGAGCGGCATAGAGGAGCGTGAGGAGGAGCTGTCGAGACTGAGAACAGCCACCGTAAGCGCTGAGAACTATTGACTGAATCATTTGTCAAGTCTTGGTCACTTTGCACGTCATCAGCAAAGCTGCCACAGTGTATTCCCACACCCACTGGCTAAAATGCCCATGGTGTGAAAACGCTCAACATGTCTATTAAAAATACATCCATAATGAATAAATAGTCATCTACAAGGATATTATATCAGGAATTCACATGCCGAAGAATTCTGTTTTCGATGCATCTTTGTTGTTGTCATGCTGGACCTCATGTTTCGTTTCCTCAGGGGGCCACGGACTCGGAGAAGCGCGTTCTGTGTCTGTCGGCAGAGAACGAGAGTCTGAAACAGAACCTGAGCCTCACCCAAGGCCTCCTGCAGCAGCTGACAACCATCCCCTCCCAGTCCAGCACCATGCTGATCAAGGTGAGACGCACCAGCACAGCACAGACAGCACTGATGTGCTACCAAAGAAGCCATTAGTAACTTCAAACATAAATGCTCATAATTGACTTTGTCTGATACGCTTCGCTAGGAGAATGAGAACCTCCGCAGCAGAGTGCAGCAGCTGGAGATGTCTCTGCAGCAGCGGGCTGAGCAGCTGTCACACCTGGAGCGACGGAGCGAACAGAGCGAGTGGAGGAGAGGCGAGGAGCTGAGGAAACGAGAGGAGCGAGTGAGGGAGCTGCAGCTGGAGCTGGACAGAGAGAGAGGCAAGGAGCCAGTGGTGAAGGTACGTCTTACCTGCAAGGGACAAATGTACAGAAGCAAAGACATCGCCTCTTGTTTTTAAATGACACCAGTTCACGTGTGTCCTCTCTCAGTATGTCACCCAGACTGTGGAGGTGGAATCACCTGCCACACTAAAGCACCTGACTAAGGCCAGGCAGAGGAATGAGCTGCTGTCTGAAAAGCTGGCCAGTCAGAACGAGCGGTGCAAACAGCTGGAGGAGCAAATCAGGAAGTCCGATGAATACAGCTGTAACCTGCAGCACAAGGTACCAAATGCCACAGATTCAGGCTTAAATAGTTTGGCATGAATTCATTTCTGTCTTGAACATACACACACACACACACACACACACACACACACACACACACACACACACACACACACACAATGAGGTTATACCGAGGTAGATTAAAATAATTTTCACTTGACTGACTGATGTTTTTACAAGGAATTAATTGCGCTCCAGCAGTTTCTTTATCAGGCTGGTTGTTGTGAGGTGAACAAACACATGGGCTTTTAACAATAATGCTCCATAATGACGCCAGCACACAAATTACCAATGTTGGCTGCTTGCCACTAAAGAGGCAAAGAAACAGATCCCAGATGGTCCACCCAATGCCATCGACTCTTATTTCAATAAAATGGAAGCGACAGAGTCGACAAAGTCCAGAGGGGGTGAATAAACCACACTGTGTTCCGTGAACACAGACGATGAAAGGAGAGTAAATCAAGGCAGAAGGAGGAAGTTTCCACTTTTGCTGCTGGAAATTCACAACCTGGATCGATGTCATTGACAGACGAGCTCATTACTGAGCTGAACCTGCACAGATTGGACCGGTCGAGCTGACGGGTTGACAGACTGCTGTGCTGAACCCTTTACAGATTGCAGCATATGAGAGAGAAATCAGTAAACTGAGAGAGGAGCTGCTGAGGGAGATTGGCCACTTGGAGGAGAGGAAGGAGGAAGCTGTGAAGGCTGCCGCCAACTGCTCCGCCGAGCACTTTCAGAGCCTGCAGGACCAATTCTTCGGTGAGTTACACCTCCTCCTCAAGCCTGCACACAAGAAATTTAAAAAAGGAACTTCAGCATTTTGGGAAATAAGCTTAGTCATTGTCTTGCTAAGAGTTAGATGAGAAGGTATAAAATTCTTATTTGTGTACCCCTAGCAGGTGGTTAGCTTAGCTTAGAATATAGACTGGAGATGGGGAAACCGCTAGCTTGGCTCTTTCCAGAGATTAAAAAAAAAAAAAAGAATATGTGTACATTTTCTATCTTGTTTATTTAATCCACAGATGAAGGGTTAAAAAAAAAGCACATTTTACAGTTAACTTGTGCACCACACTATTTTCTTGGTGGGTTGCAGCAACTTCCTCGACTTCCTTTTCATCCCTGTAGGATTGCCAGGCTAACTTAAGTCACAGCGCCTGTCCAAGTGATCGTCTAACATCTTTTGTCCTTATTTTCAGTCATTATGCAAAACTAAGCTAACCAGTTGTATCTTATGTTTAAAGGACAAATACAAGAATGGTATCAATCCTCTCGCATAACTCTTAATACAGGATGCTTTCCCCCAAATGTCAAGCCACGCCGATTAAGTAGATTTATTTTATTTGAGTGTGAGTCAACCGTTTAATTGTTGCCAGGCTTGCAGAAGCGTCTGACAGCACTCCCTCCAACTCTACGCTCCATGAAGACCGACTACACCAGTCTGAGGAGCCAGGTCCGAAACTTCTCCGACTTTTACGGGGCAGCTATCAATGATGCAAAAAAACAGGTACGCAGGGTGACATCAGCGTGGAATTTGTCCTCTGTTTGTGGCAGAACAACTGATCCAACCAAAACTGACATGCCTAATGAGGAGCTGTTGCTGTCTTTCGGCAGATTTCAGCAGCCATCAGTGAGATGTCTGAAGCCAACAAGGACCTCATGGAGAAATACCGAAAGGAGGTCGCACTGCGCCGGAAGTACCACGAGCAGCTGGTGGAGCTTAAAGGTATGCAGAGAAATAAAAGAGTCACTGCATGCAGCTGAGGAAATCTGTGCCATTAACCGGGGCGTCCTGTTTTTAGGCAACATCCGCGTGCTGTGCCGCGTGAAGCCCGTGCTGAAGGAGGACCAGCACGAGGAAGGCCAGTCTGTGGTGGTGACGACCGACTCCAACAACGAGTCCTCGCTCAGTGTGCTGAACAAAGGAAAGGGTCGCATCTTTGAACTGGACAAGGTCTTCCACCCTCAGGCCTCACAGGAGGAGGTACAAAAGTGAACAGCATGTGCAGGAAGTACAGTCAAGACAAGAGCTCTTAACCCTTGGTTTGGTTTCATCAGGTCTTTCAGGAGATTGAGCCTCTGGTGACGTCGTGCATCGACGGCTACCACGTCTGCATATTTGCGTACGGACAGACCGGCTCTGGAAAAACGTACACCATGGAGGTAAACTCTCAGTTCAAAGCGTTTTTGTAGCTGCAGAGTGATGATACATAATACAGGCTGCGGGCTAAGTACCGTTAAATTTTTCAGGGTAGTGTGGAGAACCCAGGCATCAACCAGCGAGCCCTGAAACAACTCTTCAGTGTGATCGAGGAGAGGAAGGACATGTGGTCGTACACCGTCACCGTCAGCTCTGTGGAGATCTACAACGAGGTGCTAAGGTACTTCAAGGCACTGCAGTTGTCCTCATATGGCCTGTTTCACAAGTACTGGACGTTGCTTGTTTCATTGCCAGTGCTATATGTTGCTTCTCAGAGACCTGCTGAGTAAGGACGGAGAGAAACTGGACATAAAGATCAACCCAGACGGAACAGGACAGCTGCACGTCCCCGGCCTCAGGGTCATCGAAGTGAGGAATTTTCAGCACATCAAGAAGGTGAGGGTCTCATAACAGGAATAAAAAAAAATAAAACAAAGCAAAACAGAAAGCAAAACACGAGTTTCAAATGTTTCACAAACAATTAAAGGATAATTTCTCACAAGAATTTAAATTCAGTCATTGTGTATTTACCTCCATTCTGAGGAATGATGGAAGTTTAGTAGTCTGCAAAGCATTTGTGGAGCTTCACAACAAAACACAGTCACGCCTGACAAGCTGTGCGGAGCAATTTTATTTTATTATGTATTTCATTTATGTTTTGTGAAGTTTTAAATCGACAGCAGTTTTTCGAGAAAATGCTGCCATGCAATTTTACTGTGAGGCTCCAGAAATGCTTTTTGGAGACTTCACTCTACTTTCCATCAGCATGATGCTGAGTAGATGGTTACAGATTTAATGTTTGGGTGAACTGCTCCTTTCCGGTCGTACCCCAGTTTGATAGTTTTTTGCCACCTTTAAAACAACACCACCTTATTCTCTATTAAGCTCTATTCTGTAGCATGAAAATTGGATAAGTAATGTCATGTGTGGGTTTCCTCATACCTTCACACAGTAGGCAATGCATGAACAATACAATGTATATATATTATTGATTCTGATACTTCAGTTTTACATCTATAATATTGCAATGGTTTTAGACAAATCATCACTCTGATGGTTCTTGGTCTTGTCCAGATTTTAGCCACAGCCCGAAGGAACAGGATCACCTTCGGCACTCAGATGAACCAGCACAGCTCCCGCTCCCATGCTCTGCTTTGCATCACTGTTCAGGGCACTGACCTCGCCACCGGGAACAAAACCACCGGTCAGTCACACCTGCATTTCTCTGTCTATAAGGAAACTGCCGAAAAAATTCTGCTTCCTCATACCTTCATTTGATTTGGTATTCCTCACTGAGTCTGCCTCTGTTTTATTAAAGCTGAGTGCAGTCTAGTCATGAGGTCTGAATCAAAACATCTCCCGAGGGATGCCACTGTGAATATCTGTGGTCTTAAAGCAGAGGGAAGGTGGAGACAGAGCTTCTGATTAGGATTCAGTCAGAGACTGTCTTCATCGCTTAAACATTAACTCCGGATTAACATTTCTGTCCTCAGGCAAGTTGAACCTGGTCGACCTGGCTGGCTCAGAGAGGGTATGGAAGTCTGGCGCGGAGGGAGAGAGGCTGAAAGAGGCCCAGAATATCAACCGCTCCCTGCTGGCACTGGGGGACGTGATTCAGGCACTGAGAGCTCGGCAGACTCACATCCCTTTCAGGAACTCGCGCCTTACGTACTTATTACAAGACTCCCTGGGAAAAGGCAGCAAGACTGTCATGGTGGTGCAGGTGAGATTACTGCTCCGGATGTACATATTTGAAGTCTTTGTTGACGGTTTCTTATGAGCCTTGTTTTGTTTGCTGCTTTAAGGTGTCCGCCCTGGAGAGTAACGTGGGAGAGACACTGTGCTCGCTGAAGTTTGCCCAGAGGGTGTGCAAGGTGGAACTCGGCCCTGCAGCCAGGAAGATCGAGGCTGGTGGTGGGCAGTGCGACTGACAGCCTCGACCCAGCCACCTCCTGTTCCCAGTGATCACCAGGAAGCCATGAATGCACCAGTCAAGATTATCACCCGCCCTGCCAACCAGTCATACAGTTATCAACGAGATCAACAGCAATCCTGCTCAAGGGCTAAAATCTGCGGAGGCACCCGAACGCCGACTTTTGATCGAGGTTAGGTGTCAAGGATATTTCGGCCTCCTCCGTGCCATTTTCTGCTTCTGACATGAGATAACCATTTATCATTAGATAATCTGCATGCAGGAGTATTTATTCTTCCACTCTTGAGTGCCAAAACAATCCCCTGACTCAGTCTAAGATTGATGCTACAATATCTCAGTTTCCCTTTGAATAAATACCAAAATCCAGGATTTATCTTATCAGCCTCTTGAGGCATTTTTTTTTTGCAGTATCTTGTTCAGACAGGTTTAATAAGCTTCCAGAACCACAGAATCAACACTTCATCTCGCTATAAATGTAGTTTGTGAGCTTCATCTCCAATGTCGTATATTTTTGAAGGCTGTAGTGTGTAGGAGAGTCTGTTTTGTAGCTTAAGAATGGGCTGTAAGCATTTCAATGACACTTAGGTCACGTTAGTGTAGTTTTTCGTGAACTTCAGAAGAGCACTTTCCGTTTCTCTTTAGAGCCTTGATCATTTGCCTTTGAGGGGAAGAAGAAAGCTGTTGAAGGGAGCAGGCGGCCTTGTATTAAGAGTAGTAACTGTGCAATATCCTCTTTATCGAGGAGACAGTTCGGGCCTACGTGGGCAGAAGATGCACTTTATTGTGAAAGGAGTGTTTCAGATCGGAACAGGTATTTAGGTGCTTGCAATAGATATCACTTGTGAATGTCATACCAAAAGCAGTGTATTGTTATCCGTCCATCATTGTTCCTCTATTAATCACCCGTTGAATCAACACTAACTTTTGATTCAAGTGTAGCAAAGATGTTCATGTTGCAGTAACTACAGTAGAGGTCACTTCATGACGATTTGAGTGAATTTTCAGATGATTTTCTGAATAAATATGATGTATTTAAAATGTGTCTTTTCTCTTTTTTGGATGCTCAGCGAAAATTACAGTAAATAACACAATTAGGCCACATCACCACAACGTCATCATTCAAGCGGGAGAGGTTTGTTCCTTGATTGTTCCTGTCTGATTCTCTACTGTACTCCATCAACAAGGGTCTTGAACTGATTGTTAGGGGTGAGAATCACAGTAACTCATGATACCATTTTATCAAGAACATACTATGAACTGACAGCATGATGTAAGGTTCAAATATCATGATAAAGGATTTTGTCCATATCACCTTAGTTTTAAGTAAAATAGAGAAAAACAATCAGGAATTTGAAAAATTCTTATTATTTTACTTGAAAATATAAAAAATTACAACAAACTATTGCTTACATCAACAATGCACCTCAATATATCACATAACGTCAATGTACTGCCACATATTTATGTAATAATACAATGACACAATGCAGGAAGTATGAAGACCTGACAGAACATTATTTTACTCCCAGTAGAGATCAAAGTCTCTCTGAGCACAACACTGATGTGACAGTGCAGTCGCAGTAAACCGGACATCCCTCTTGGAAGTCTCCTTCTTTTAAATCTGTTGCATCTTGGGTTCAGTCCGAGTCTCCGTCCTCCTCTCCTACTGCTCCCACCGCTCCGGCCAATTCATCCTCGCTGCCTTTGAGACGATCCCCTAGACGAACACAAACACACACAGTCAGTCTGACTCATTCATTCACTACATTTTTCAAACAGTAGTTACGTTCAGCAAACAATTAATCAAAGAAGGGAATTTTGTTTTTGGTTACATGCCACTATAAACTCATGAACTTGGTAATCGTGAGTACATGTTAATAAAAAAACATGCACTCTTGATGTGTGCAGATAAGGGGACATAGTAATCACGGTCACACATTAAAACGAGGGACAACCTTTCAGTTTTATCGTGTTGAGCATTCTCCATGAACACTCATGTCTATTTTTAGAATTTGGATCACACATCAGTGGAAGAATCACACCATTGATGTTATCAAAAGGATTCGAGTCTCAGTGGAGTCATGAAACCACAAAGCAATTAGCCTAATAATTCACGCCTAGCTGAGACAGGCCTGTCTCCATGGTGTCAGGAAGACTCAGTGATGAAACGTGAAAACATGAAGTGGGAAATACTAACGGATGAGCTCAGCGATGGCTCTCTGTGTTCTCCTCTCCAGCTTCTCCAGTTTCTTTGCCACGTCACGCTTTAGATCCCTAGAATGAGAATAAGTAGTAGTGAGTAAATAACCTATTTTTGATTATACCAACATTTTTATGCACAGGACAGGTTGGAGGAAGCGCTTACCAGTCTGGTTTTCTTGGGGCAAGGTTGGCCAAATCCTGAGGAAAGAAAACATTACAGTTACATTTGGCAACTACAACTATATTCCTTGAATAAATTAAATCCCTTTTAGACAGAGATTACTCACCACTTCTTCAATTATGGGCTCTGGATTAGCGGCCTCTAACTGGTCTTTTACTTTATCCTCCACTGCAGGCGAAGAATATTATCAGACAACAGAGATACATGATATTAAGAGAATAATGTGCTCCGACCGTCCTGGAGGCAATGTAATCAGTGATTTCTTCTTTTGAATCATTAAATCTTAAAATGTGAACATGAAATGTCTTCTATTTCTAGCACTATCTCATCATCAACACGACTTATCTTACTCTATTTTTTTTTGCTTGTTTTGATTTGTCTCACTATTTCAATATTGTGTGTTTTGAAAAGAGCTGTATAATTCATGTCTATTATTATTATTTTCAAAGCAACAACAGTATGGCATTAACAGCCCTCAAACAGAATGGCACAGTAACATTAAAATCCGTTCATGTTTTTCAAAGCTTATTAATGATTGACAAGTTCTCACCTGATGCAGGTTTGGCTTTGGGCACCTGCCTCTGCTTCAGATCTTCATCCTCTGGCGTGTAATTCCTCAGCTTCAGCTCTCTGAGGACAGAAATACAGATAATCAGAGTCTAAGTTTAGTTTTAGGACTGATGAGGAATACATAATCAGTCAACAATGCTCCTTCACGCTTTCCCTACTCTCTTGGCAGTCCAGGAGGTGGCAGTGTTGGCAAATATATTCCACCAGAGAGTAAAAAGACCATCTGCACACCCTTCACAGCTGCACATCTAATGTCTAGAGGGGCTCGGGTATAATGTCCCTCTTTATTCCTATGAACACGTCTGATTAACATGTTCCACCTGCTCCTGGGGAGCAGCAAACAGCTGAGGAATGCACTCCTTGATGTTAAATTACGCAGTCTTTCATCACATCTCCACACAGACTAAATTCTTGGCAAGCTGTAGCTGACATATCTGCAGATCATACACAAAGTCCAGGGGCAGCGGTAATCTATTGTCTGACCAGGCACGGACCAAGAGAGTTATCAGCTGTTGTGAGCTTAACATGGATTTGTGAGGAGGCTCGAGAGGGTCCACCCCTGATACATTCATCACACCCCTACTGCCAACAGACAGACTGATGCCTTGTATGGGTATGGGCTGGAATGCTGGTCATGTTCTGCCTTGACTGAAGGCCACTCCTAGTTCACACATCTCTTTCTCTCGGCTTCCTGACTCTCCCGAGGAGGGATATGTTGTAAAGCTGCAAGGATAAGTCCATCGAGAAAATGAATTGCAACTATTTTGATGACTTAACGCGTTAGTCACCATTTAATGTCTAACATTTGCTTCTTAAATGTAATAATTTCCTGCTTTTCTTTGTCGACAAGAAGAGCACTTTGGGCTCTGAGAAATTGTGGTATTTTTATAGGCTAAAAGATTCTTCAATTAATTGTAAAAATAAAAACAAGGCAGATCAACCTAAAATGAAAATAATCATTAGTTGCGGGGCTAATATTCTAATCAATCCGTCTCATCCTAAAATAGAGTTCACATGCCACTCATCTCACCTCTGATTTCCCATCTAATTTCTGATACCCTGTTTGATTTGACTATGTTTACTTCAGTCACATAATATTATATATCAAAAATGTTTTTAAACAACCCTAAATCCTCTGTTATATAAATATGACTTGAATTGAAACGCCGACTATGAGAAAATGAATGAAATACACACAGGATTACAAAGTCCAGATGCCCTGACAGCAAATCACACCAAGTTTCTAAGTATAGTTTGGAGAAGTTTGAAGGCTCCAGTCCAAGGCTGACTAAAGGCCATCATTTATCTACCTTCAGTAAATTCAAACTGTGATCATATAAAATTAACATTTAAAAAAGGCTAGTGTGTAATGTGTCTTTGAATCACCACATTGAAAAGGTTTCTTCCTCTAGGAAGCAATTATCAACCATTGCTTCATTTCTATTGGGCAGCATTGAGCAATGTATTGAGTTCAAGTGGAAATTTTGGTGTAAGCGTGGCACTTGTGCAACAACACAGGGAATCAACCACCACTGCTGAAAATGTATCTGACTTGACTCAGGTAGAATAGCCTTATCCTTCACATAGTCAGGGTTGATAACTTCCTGCCACGCTCTCTGGTGTATCATCTAAAGTTCCCCAGAAGAAAAAGAAACAGGTGACCTTATGAAAACATTGCAGTTACTTAAATAAAATGACAGAATTCTCTGGGTTTGTTCATTGTTGGAAATGTTTGGGAAGCTAAACATAACAGAAAGGTTCTACTCTTTTTTTAGACATTTAAACAAGACAAGTTACATAATATATAAAAAAAAAATAAAAATTAAAGTTCAAAGAAAAGTCAAGACACTTCTGACCTGATGAGGGTGCTAAATAAAAGGTCAGGAGGTCTCAAACGTCAATAAGGATATTCCTCATACCAATAATATCAAAACTGAAATTTCACGCCTCCATAGCCAGTAAGTGTCAACATATTTATGTTACAGGTCAAAGACTAGGGCAGAAACATCCCTCTTAAGTCCCACAACTAGCAGGACATCAAACTGTAAAATGTAAATGTTCTCCCTTTAAAGTTCGACATCATTGCTTTTCTTCTGAACTATCTCTTAGTTGGATGTGTCCAAACCTTTGGAGTGTGTTTACACATTTCCACTTCAAGCACACTGTGGCATCAAAGACAGCCAGTGATAAATTCAGAGCACTGACCGGAGTGTGGCCCTCTCGAAATGTTTAGAGTGAACTGTGGCGGCAGAGGAGGAGGAGGAAGAGGAGGAGGAGGAGCCGAGCGTTCAAATGTTTACAAACTGATATCAAGCTACCTTCTCCATTCAACAGAGCAAAAATAACCAGACAACGATGAGCCACAGAGACCGTTAAAGCCAACATGTCATTAGTCACTATCTTTGAATTTATAGGAGTCTTATTTGCCATTTCCAGTTATGTTAAAATTGCTTACCTGTCTGTCTATCCAAAAACAGTAGCACTAATAACAGCTAAAGAGGTAACATGAAAAGCTACATGCCTTTTGTAGAATAGGCTTGGAGGAATGTATGAAAACACAAAGGGACCCAAAAAACTTCCAGCCAAACATTTTAAACTTGAGGATCAACAATAACAAAAGGGCAAACGTGTTGATTGTTGTGTTCTGTCATGCCTTTGTTTGGCAATTCGATCTCCCATGAAATTTTAATACCAATTCCAAGATACATTACACTCACACCCTGCTACAGATGTGTGTCTTGACTGAGCAAAACACAGATTAAAGACAGACCAGAGTACATCCAACCCTGGTCTTTTTGTCTTCACTGACAAATGTCTAAACTAGGCCTTTAAACTCTGCAGCTATTTTCATTCTCATGAGAGAGATCTGTCCTGTCGGACTGGAGGAAACACAGCGACACTCCCTCAGAGCACTCATTAAATATAAACAATGGAAAAAAGGTCCTGTAGGACAGGAAAGATGGCTGCTCCTTCCTACCGACTAACACACAAAGTTGAGCAACCTGCAGGATATTTGAACAGTTAATAGCACAAGGCTGTGATCCAGCTCAGTGTAAACACTGTATCTCATGACCTACACTGAGACAAGCATGGTGTTATAAGAAGATGGTGCTCAGATAAGGGCAGATAAATGCTCTCATGATGTACTTGCATATCTGTTTCAGTTCCGTTTTTGCAGCTTAAAAAGACTGAGCTAAAGGGGAGAGCAACAGTGAGCTACAGTTGAATAAATCATGCTGTCCTTTTATTAAGAATAAGAAAAAAAACTAAACAAATAACAGCTGTTTTTTTGAGGTTTGATGAACCAACCTGTGCCTCTCCTCAGTGGTCTCCTCAAGTGAAGCTTTTTTGCTCTCTGGCTCCCCCTCCTCCTCCTCTCGGCCCTGGTAAAATATGATCACATCATAATTAAAATAACATTGATTTACCATATATTATTCTCAACATATTGTCCAGAATTAGCATTGATAATTATTGTAAGAATCAGTGAATAACTGAATAAAAACTGACAATGACACGAGAGAAATGCAAAAAGATGACCTCTGCATTAGCCAGAGATCTGGCACAGTAGGAAGACACATAGGAAAATGCGGGCTAATGTGTTTTCTGCCTTAGTTCATTGTTTGGGACTCATAGCAAATCTACATTTCACTTAAATTATTACTGAGGGCATTTAGGAGATGCAGAACAATGAAAACTGGACATAATTAATTAGGAAAATCAGATTACTAAATTGCTCCAGGACTAGCTGCAACAAGAAATACCAGAACAACATCAGCCTCCACTGAAGTGGTTTATTTTAAACAATGGAGAGAACAAATTATGACATAGGCTTGTTGAAATTCAGACAAAAATAACATAAACCCCCAGTGAAGATTGGGAACAAAAGACCACTGAACTCCTCCCATCTTGCATTTTCCTGAAGAGGTTTCCTCTCCACCTGTTAGAACAATTCGGTGCATTGACTCATTCTTGAAGTGCAGTACAAAAAGAAAACAACCCCCGGCCTCAGGAATGTCAACAATCGTTTATCAAACATGTGTGAGCCAAGCCAGTATGCCTCTGTCCAACACCAGCTTAGTGAAACACACTGTGATCTAAAAGCCAGAACAGTGGCTTACACACTGAACAGGGTTTCCTGGTGAAAAAGCAATTAATATCCAGAACTGAAAGACTGTCAAAATGGAATAACAGTGTCATGTTTCCATAGATAAACACGGACAGCCTCCCTACTGAAGTACAAATGAAACTCTGCTGCAACAACCTGCTCTCAATCCAGTATGTGGGTCAAGACCAAAGGTGTGTGTTGATCTGGAACTTTAATGGTAAAATTATCATGGGTTAATATTTGCTCGGCATACAATCCCATTTTGATAATTACTGATATGATATGAGTTCTCAAACACGTTTTACTAAGCACTTGAATTTAACGGTACAGTGCGTGGTAGTGGCCACAGAGATCTGCTGCTAATTTGTTGTGTTGCTACTTTAAAACATGTTTTAACAGATTCTGATCTGCATGTTTCATGCAACAGAAGACATGAATTAAATCCTCTTTTACAGCTACAAAAGTTTCAGTTTATCTTCTGTCTTTTGACGCGTGGGCAGGTTATGACTGTGTGGTGCAGGAGAGTCCTTCTCTACTGTAAGTTTCTTTGAGTTACATTTACATTTAGGGCATTTAGCAGACGCTTTTGTCCAAAGCAATTTACAGTAATTCATATGTACATTTATACACTGATGGTGGTGGCTGCCATGCAAGGTGCCGACCAGCATATCAGGAGCATCAGGTTTAGTATCTTGCCCAAGGAAACTTCGACATGCAAAGCAGGGGGAATTGAACCAGCGATCTTCTGATAACAAGGAGCTGGCACACAGCTGATTTTAAATATATCCTATAACTAGAGCAGCAATTATATTTCTTTGGGATTACTGAGTAATCTGCCAGTTATTTTCTATTTTCTAATCTAACCAATTGTTTAGTTGATAAAATGTCGGACAATTTTGAAAAAAAGGTCATTGGAATTTCCCAGAGCCCAGAGTGACATCTACAAATTGCCTTTTTTGCCCCAAATGCCAAAGACTTAATTTTCTGTCATAAATAGCAAAGAAAACAGCAAATCCTCACATTCAAGAGGTTAAACCAGCAAATGTTTGACTTGTTTGCCTGTAAACTGAGACACCATTAATGCATTACAAAAATAGTTGGCAATTCATTTTATTTTATTTAGCAAACCATTGCCGCTCCAACTGTAACTACTCTATGACCTTTCACAATCTGAAATCAAGATTTACTGCTACATCACTTCTTCTCCCATTAATAACGGGTGTCAACCACAATAATTCATTTCTTAACACAAATGCATAAAATTAGATTTAGTTCACTCACACTGTGGTACTGACATCAAACATATCAACTATGAATGAAAGATATCTTACCAATAACCTGGTTAGTTATTATGGTGTTCATCTTAAAAAATATTGGAGATGATTAAGAAGTTGACATACACCCCACCATAGCTTGGTTTGTGCAGAAGACAGATAAAACCAGGCCTGTTTAGTACTTATTGCAAAACATTTGTGAGGGAAGTTACCAAATTCTTCCAGTACAGCCAGATTATTTGAAATAGCCCTGATATCCTTAGACTTTGGCCGGTTATTTTTTACATATTCCCCCATCTGGCCCTATTTATCTGCTCCTTATAAGACTTAAAGACTGATTGTCATTCAGTACTGATCAGGCAAAAAATAATTCCCATCACTTGGAGGCAGCAGACATCCTTCCACAAAGATAGAGCCAGGGCTCTCATTCCTGCATCCACCATCTATCCTGTTCCTCTGCTTGTCAACATGCAAGAGGCCCTACCTGTTGAATGCCGTGATGACTATCAGCTAAATGTCGTAAATGCAAATAAATACACCTACTGCTTTTCAAGAAACATGTCCAGTGAATATGAAATACCCATGGGGAGCATTAGAAGCAGAGATACACGTTTCGACATGTGAATTCTGTTTGATCATAGTATGTCACAAGGGACCTAGAAGCTAATTGATTGAGGTAATGTACTATTACGGACCACTTTAAGTGAGGCTGAATCGTATTTGGCCAGAGGTGTAGTGGCAGCAAAAAACAGCATTATACCACCAGCATTTTATAAACACTGTGCAACGTGGAACCAGAGCATGCATAAAACTGGGCTGTTGTTGTAAACTAGCCACGAACTCTCATTCACTCTTATTCACTAACAAATATTTGGCTACAATATTAACTGACATATGACTATAGAATACTTTACTTAGTTATTGTCTCTTAGAGTCCAAGCTAGCTTCGGAAATTAGCTGCACAGGCAAAACAGCAGGCTAAACTATAACCACAAAAGCATTTAACAAATAAATACTTGACTTAACTGGAAATCTTAATTATACGTCAAACCTGCATGTTCTCACAGCATCACTAAAAAGGCGAACCAAGTGCATATGAATGATTTGCTGACTACCTGAGTATGCTAACGTTAGCTACAAGCTAAGTTAGCTAACGTGACCTCACCAACAAAATGAAGCGTGTTTTAAACAAGCTGTGTCGCATTTATCAGACACCAGACATCACCAGACAAGATACTTACATGAAGCTGTTTGTCTCTTAGTGCCTTTAGCCTCTCTTTTCTCTTCAGGGCCTGCTCCTGTAGTGACCCGACATTTTTCTCCATGTTTATATCTACACGCCGCTCAATTCTATCTGACATCCATTGGCGGGCCTGACTGAGGAGGTAAAATCGACCGTCGAGCACATCGATTGCGGTGGCCTGTTGCTTCCTCTTATGATGTTTTTGTGTTTTCTTGACACATTTCTTCTGAATTGTGAACTATATTGACTGGCATCGAAATATTCTTAATCAAAAGTCAAATTCCTATTTCATATAATAAGATTTGGAAGCACAAGCAAAAGAGTTTATCTTAAGGTACAATGGATGTTTTGGCACATGGGGTGATACTTCCATTGATTCAACTATCAGAAGCTCACTGTGAAGACTATTTTTTTGAGGAACTGAAGTAACTTCCACAATCAACCCATCTTTACATTAAGGGGAAAACATAGGACACAGTGGCACATTGTCCTGTCAGTTGATGGTCACACTGTCAGGTCATGGTTAGGAATGTAGGCCATTGCCATGGTAATACAGCTGCCTCCATTGGTGATGCACTGTGTCCATCCTCCTAATGATCAACGGTAGTGTGTGTGACAACACAAACCTGGTTGTGTTGAGGACGCAAGGTATATAAAAGCACTGACTGGCTAAATCGATACGTTACCCATTTGGATGGATTAGACACTATAAAGCGTATCGACTACCATAGCAGAGAGGGAACAGTTGTTTATACTGCAAACTATCCACCCAGTGCAACAGACACATTACTTGTCTATAAAAGAAAATGCATTGGCTCTGCCTCAAAAACCAGTTTTAGTTACTCTTGCAAGAAGTGTCTGTTTCTTTATAACACATATGTAAAACAAACACAACTGTTCATGGTCATACATATATGTTGTATTCAAGAATATTACAGTATATGAAGACCACTGACACCTATTTGATGATAATAATAATAATAATAACAACAAGAATAAACTTTATTTATATATACCACAATTCATATATAAAATGCATCACAAAGTCCTTAACATTAAAGCAGATAATTGTAACATTTCTGATGAATCAATAAAGATTAGTAAACTAAAATCAGACTGAATTTAAACAGCAGGATAGGGCAAGATACTTTTTTTATTTTATTTTTTTTTTTTACTGGAGTTACATTTTGAACACATACCTGTATTTTACTCTGTGCAGCTCGACGTTTACCAATGAACGTCTCTCATTATTGTTTTTCAGAATTGTTGACCAACAGTTTTCATCAGGATGTAATAAAATGTTGGCAATAAAGACTTATTACTTTACCACTGAGGCACCATGAACTCTCATAAGTAGCTGTTATAGTCTGAAGTCCAGTCCTGTTTATGTGTCACTGTGTTATCAGCTCATCATCCTCTGATCAGATGCACATATTCAAGCATATATTTTAATATCTTCTTTATGACAACTTAACAAAACAAACATCTGACTCTATCTGCGCTCATGCACGTAGACGGACCTCGGTGGTCGGAGTTGTCCTGAGGAGGCTGCATCTTGTGTGTTTATGCGTGCGTGTGTCTTTAAGAAGATCAGCCTACCTGTGAGCATGATCTACAATCAACTCCTCACTGTATCTCCTGCCTTGTTAATAGAGTCAGACACTAGTTGATGGTGATTCGCCCCCCTCGCCGCGCAGGACTGGTCACCTCCGCAGACTGGATGCCACACACGGGCGGCGCAGTCGTTTTATTCTCGGCGTGGAGGAGCTGGATGGCATCTGTCGCTTCCGTGGGAACTCTCTCCAATAGGAATCATACAGCAACAAGCTCGCTTTAAATGCGGACATGGGTGTTTCTCCAGACATGCATTTCCACGCATTTGTGTTCCTGGTTTCACTGTTTCGACAGTGATCGCAGCGTGGCCGCATCCACACCGTCATGTTGGGCTTTTTTTTCACGCCGCTCTGATAACTTTGGCGTGCCGAGACGGAAAGGCACTTTTTTTTTTGTCTGGATTATTGCGCCCCGAATTTTTATTTTTTTTTATTTTTTTGGGTTGTTGCAGGAATGGTTCACAGGAGCGTGCAGCGTCCTCCTGCCTTTAGGAAACAACTTCAGACAGCCCTGGCTCTTATGATTTACTGAAAAGAAAACAAACAAAAAAAAAAATTAAAAAAAAAAAGGAGAGGGAGAGAATAATGAGCAACCACAAGGGCGGCGGGATGGCATCGAAGGAAAGGCTGTATGAGCTGTGGATGTTGTATTACACTAAGGTGAGTGCGAGTGCGGAAGACCTGACGGTGACACCTGTTGTTGCAGCAGGTCCTCAGCCTGAAGTTTACAACGCGAGCCCACACACACACACACACACACACACACGATGGTAGCCTGTGTGATCCGTGTGTCGTTTGTTGTGATCGGTTTTTATGAGGAAGTCGCCTGTTTGTTCAGTAGCTGTTTATTTACCTAGGCTGCCATGAGCGCGCACCAGAGAGGAGGGTATCATGTCGTACAGGCTGTCATATGACCCTGTCACTGAGGCGTTCAGGTTATGGAGAGCGTTTGGCGATCACTGAGGCAGAATAACTCACTTAGCCAAGCGTGTTTGATCGTGTACCTGCCGTGCAGGTGTCACTGAGGCTACTTCCTGTTCCTGTTGCTGTTCCTTCCTCGTCTGCCTTCCTCAGGTTAAACAGTTATGGGATTAAAGGATAAATCCAGCAAAAAAGCAAAGAAATAATGAAAAGCCTTTATCTCTTGACCTCCATACCGATGGAGAGCGAGGTGAGGTTTCGTAGTTCACCAAACATTTCTGGAGCTTCACGGCTAAACGGCATTGCAGCAATACTGTCCTGAACACCTACACTAGATGGGGACTTGTTTTAAAATGTAAAGAAAATGACAGAAGAGATGGTTCCACGCAGCTCATCATGCGTGATCCAAGTTTACCAGAGGTGCAAGATCCCGAATGGATTTGAAAATATGTTATTTGCACAATGTTTTGACGTGGCCACTGAGCTAAAAGCACACTGTCTGAAGTGGTTGCGCGAGCTCAACTGTGCCTCAGGGGTGCAAGTAACATTTTTTAAAATCAATTTTTGGAGACTACAAAACTTCACTTGACTAACCATCGACACAGGGGAGACTAGATGATGACAGAATATTCATTATTGGGCGAAGTTATCCTTTAATATTTAAACGGAGCCTGCTTGTGTTCAGGAAACATATTCTCACCAGGAGCATCTGTTTTTGACCCGGTGCCAGCAGCACATTGCCTGTTACTCATACTGTAAATAAGAAACAATATTGACATGAAAACCTAACCTCATTAGCAGTATCATAAACTGAGAGTCACATTGCTCCATGTGGTATTTTGGTCTCCAATGTTGCTCCCTGTGGGTGTGACTGCAGCTCATTCCGGGTGGTTGTTCGTGAAGGTGCAGTAACTCAGTAATAATGATGAAAACAAATGAATAGTAAAAGGAGACTGCACATGAATTCATGTCACTTCTCTTCTCGAAGGAGAAAGGAAAGTTTGGCTGTGAATAAATTATTACTATTTCATGCTGGTGCAATCTGCTTCCATGCCTGAGGACAGAGAAAAACAAGATGAGAGTTCTTTCCAAGTTTGCCTGCACAGTGGACTGTATATTCACTGTGGGGCATGAAGACTCCCCCTCTTATCATCGCGGCTCATCTTGACAACGATAATGTCAGGTCATGGACGAGGACATTTTTCATTACACATGTATCTGTTGAAAATTGGTTTAATTTCAGACTGGGGATAATCCCTACTGGGAAATCAGCCAGAGGTTTGAGAGAGGGCAGAAGTCAATGCTGGAACAACTGCAGAAATCCCCTAATAGCATCAGAGACACAAGTGAACAAGAAATGCATCACATCTTAAAGCGTTTACTATCAAAGTGGCCTTTAAGGGTGTCTTTAGGCACATCCCAGAGGAAGCAAGTGTCTACTCCACCCAGGTCGCTCTCCTCTGGGCTGCTGCTGCTGCATCTACAGCTGTAGATTGACTGAACTCTACCTCGTAGTCTTTAACAAACAAAATAAGACGTAGGCTCTGTCATGAATTATCCATTGCTTTGAAAGACTCAGGGGTGTGTGCGTGTGTGTGTGTGTGTGTCTGGCTGTGACAGCTGTCGAGCATCTCCATGTGCGAGGCCACTTCCTTATTAAGCTGCCTCTTGGCTCTTAGTTATCTCTCTTCAGCTGCCCTCACGACTAGAGGAACAAAGTTTATAATTGTCTAAATTTCTCACCAGAGAATGACGCATGGATTTTCTGAGCTTTTCTCACAAGTGCGCTCTTTGCATGTGTGCAAATCACCTGCCCACATTGCCTCGCAGCGGTGAAGGATGGCAGAGGAAATGGATTTCATTGAGCCCAGTATTAAACGTCACCACCTTATGTGACTCAGAGGGAAAACAATGGGCTGCAGAGAGGCAGCAGAACCACTCCACTGAACAATCACTTAGCCTCTCCTATAGACATCAACATGCCACTGTTTGTGATGTTTTTGTTCTGTGCCTGTTTGGCAAGTTGGCACCTACAATATCTTTTCTTTAGAGATGGGACACGTCCCATCGAGGGCTGACAGGCTTTGTCTCCTGACTCATCACACACCGAGTTGTGGCTGCTGTTAATGAATCAAACATGACAGGAGACCTGAGCTCGATTTATTGGGCTTTTTGTTAGTGCTGTAAACAAGCTTTACCTGATGCTCTCTGTTTGAGTCCAAACAAACACACCCCTGCAGCTGTCTTCGCACCCTGTAACAGAGCTGAATATACGACTGTAAATAGTTTCAGACTTCTTTTAAGTTTGCGTGCAAGATGAATCCTGACAGCATGTTTGCACGTATATTAAGTAAAGGTTAATGGTTTAGGATTATGGGACTTTACAGGATATGATAAATCTGTGATGAATCCCAGCATTTGATTCCAGCATGTTTGAATACATAGGGTATCACAGCCATCGTTCTGCATCTGCAATAAAAAAGCAAAGCCTGCTCAGGCTTGTCGGTGATAAAGGAGCTCGGCTTCCTCCTATTGTGCAAGAAATCACACGCCCCTCGCAAGACTTTCAGATCAGCTGAGGTCTGAGGACTGATGTGAAATGTTGAAAAGTCATCATGATGTAACTTGCACTAAAGCTAGAATTAAAGAAATGCATCCTCCTATACAAATTATAGGCAGGGAATGATAGATCAGCAGATGAGTTTGTGGATACATTTTCTCTTATAGACCAGACTGTTGCTGAAGTTGGGACAAAATGATATGGACACAGTATATCATCATAGTCGTGCATTTATTTCATCATATAAACATATAAACAACTGTACTGTGAATGTACAAATACAACTCACTTGATGCTTCAGTTTTCCAAAAGTCTAAATGTGGTGAGAACATGTTGAGCCAAGCAAAGTTCAGTGAGAATCAAGATGATTTCGCAATGAGCAAAATACTCCTGTCTCTTTCATCATCCCGCTGGAGTTAGAAACCACCCTGCTGGGCCAATCTCAGAGCTCCATATCTCATATCTGAGAATGTGTTTCAGACCATCATCAAATGCTCATGCCTGACAGATATGGACATAAACGGAACAGTCTGATCTAATCACAGAGGGAGTAGCAGAACTTGTCAGATCGTGTCCGAGGACACCCGAAAGGCTATTGTCTTTGGATGTGCTCATTCACCTTCCCGCGTCAGAATACATTAATACTGCAACTGTACTTTGACAACGGCTTGACAAGTTGTGTTTCATTAGGTGCCAGGTGTAGTGCTGCACCTAGGGGTTGTTTTCTGAACTGACAACTTTGAGGGCGAATTTCGTAACTAATGATTTAATTCAAAAATGTAACCAGTGTTGGAAATAAGTTACCAGAGCCTAAAGTTACAACTTCAAGTTAACTGTTTTGTGCCCAAGCTGCTAAAATAACCATACTAAGGTCAATTTACAGTCCTATAAAACAGCGAAAAACAATCAAGCTCCTGCATTTGAGAGCGTCCTCTTCGACTGAGCTGTAACATTAGCTAGCATAGTTAGCTTAGTTAGCTCGCAACTCGTTCATGAGTAGATGCACTCCTCCCTCTGCGTGGTGATAGGATTGGCTGATGTCAGGAACCGACATGAGGTCCTACATGAAAATGTTCACAACAAGGTCCGTGGATTATCCATGAATGCTGCAAACAATTGTTGAGTTGTTGAGTTTTTCAGATGTATTTTTTTAATTATTTCTTTGGCACTTTAAGTACCCCAAACTGTGGGAGAGTGCCATCTAGTTCATTGTATTCAAGAGAAAGCAGACATCTCTACAGCCAACGTGGAAAACTATATATTTTTCTATTTTGCAGTGCACTTTCCTTTTAAGCATAATTTCTTATAAAAGCCGGTTTCATGTTTTGCAAAAGTGTGCATCGACTTGCAACGCTGAGGGAACTATTTTTGTTCATTGTTTCATCAAGTCATTTTCAGCCAGAATATGAAACGAGCTCTTTCTGTTTCTGCGTCTCAGCTGTGAGAGTTGGCTGCTTTTCTTTTGTCCTGTGTTGAAAGCATATTGATCATTTCTGGTCTGTAAACAACAAGCTATTTTTTGAAAACATCAATTTGTGCTGTCAGGACAAATTTTGAGGTAAGCAGGAGGAAATGATCTCAGTGATGCAGTAAGAAGTTCTGAGGCTCCCTGAGCCAGGACCCACTAAACTACTGACCCTCTAGGTGTCATAACTCTGGATGAGAGTGTGAAAGGAAAAAGCGTTTCTCCCGACCGCTTCAGAACAAGTTGCTTCAGTTCCAAGCTGATGAAGAAAAGCGTGTGATTATCCTGTGATTATTATCGGTATGGACCATTAGGGGGACTAATTGAGGCCTGCAGCGGTAGAAATGGACCACAGTGACAACCCAACCGCTACCCATCCACGCAGCTGTGAACAACACCACCTCCTCCGACTGCTCTAAAGAGAGAACAAGTCACACTTCCTGGCTTTTGTCGCCATCAGTCGCCCTACTGTCTCGGTTAACGATCAAGCTATGATTCACAACGGCACATTGCGCTGAGCTCACAGCAACAGCAGCAACACGTCCCTGCAGCTCAAGGTGACGATGTCCTGTGAGCCCTGTGACTGAATTCCCTCGTGTGCCTCCATCTCCCCTGTTTACCAACAGAGGGGCCAACCAGGAAAATCAAAGTGCTCTTTGCTTTCACTTGTGCAGGAAGCTGGAGCGAAGCTGAATGCCAAGCAGCAGAGAGCGGCACAGCTGCTCGGCCATGTGCAGGGAAAACGGAGATAAACGACACAGTTTATTAGGGGTCAGTACCTCACGCTTGGTTTGAGACATCTGTTTAATAGTGGCTTTAATTTGCTTTCAACGCATCAAACAAAAACTGCGAGATAGTTGCCCCGGGCGTTGTCGAGGAAAAAGAAGCTGATAGGACTGAAATCAAAGGGGTTTGAGTCTTGAGAAATCAAAATTGAGTTTGTACGGGATGTTTTTTAAGGGTTCATTTAGAGTACAGACTTGAACCAGGTGTCTGAACCAATTTTGCCACAGTAAACCACAATATTTCTTACCTGGTTTTACTTCTCATCTGCAAAGCAGATTCACTTCCCATCTCTGAGCTCATCTTTCTATACGATGCACCACAAAGCGAGCTAGAAATCTAGATGGGGAACAGAAAAAAATGATGCTTCCTTTAGTGATTCTGCATTTAGTGATGTTCTGGTTAACGCCCTTTACATGCAGTTGTACGATCATGAAAAAATAAGTGCATCA
This sequence comes from Acanthopagrus latus, assembly GCF_904848185.1. NCBI lineage: Eukaryota > Metazoa > Chordata > Actinopteri > Spariformes > Sparidae > Acanthopagrus > Acanthopagrus latus. Next base: position 16,634,602 of record NC_051055.1, read on the forward strand.
CTTAATTAACCCCTATCACTGTGTTTCCAGTGAGCAGAATGAGAACGGATGGCGTGCCCTGTGCAGGCTATCATCATCATCATCAACACTGAGTTTACTAAGTGTCATCCTAAAAAAAACCTATTATTATGTCCGCACTAATGTTAGGGAGGATTCATTCATTCAGATTCCCGATGCTGTAAAATAAAACAAAGCTAAAGGGGTGTTGCAAATATTTGTCGGTGCCGTTGCCTCTCCTACTCGAGTGTTGAATGCCTGATTGTTCAGATGTCGAAGGCACAAAACAATAGGTTGGTTGCAGTTTCCTGTTTTGTTGAGTACATGCAGAGATTTTTTTTGTCAGATGCTGCATGCAGTGCTGAGGTAAATGTATGTGAAGTAGAGTCTCTTCAAATGGAAATACAGTATATTCCCTTAGATTATGCATTCATAGCTCCGTCTTGTCGCATATTCGTCTGTTTGTGCTCCCGCACAACACAGAATGCTGAGTTTCAGTCTTTCTCCCGTGACATATTTTTGACATGTTAAATTTAGAAATGCATAAACTCAGTCCCGGCGCTTCATTGTTGCAGTGGGAAGTTTTTATAGAGGCCTCCCTTGAGCGGTATCAGCTCATAACTTGAAACAAAAGAGGAAGGGGTTCGTCGAGTAGGCAGCGCATGAAGGAAATTACCCTCGGTTAAAGTGACATGTCATTTCCTGGTTTGCTCGCTTGGTGTTGGAAGACAAGAAGGGAGCGAGTCAGACGCTGGTGCTGGTTTGGTGTGATGTGCAGCTTCTGAGCTGCTGGCTGAGGACTACACTGAAGGCTCATCTGAGACTGGGTTCGCAAGAACCTGGCAACCCTGCTCAGCCACATACAATGAGAGATGGACTGGCACATAAGTCAATGCCAATTGGTAATGTACATTTGACATTAATGCAGCATTAGAAAAGATATAGTGTTTTTTCAAAGTTAACCGCATTAGATTTCCATTTCTCTTTAGCAGAGGGACTGTGGCAGTTAGATGCAAGGAGCTTGAGCGCGTAGATAAAAGTACGCGTGTTGGAGTTCAGTGCTTTTAGGTTCAGCTTTTAAAGTAGCCTACATCGACTGCAGCACACTTAACATGGCTCGTTTTTTGCTCGCCCGCTAAGGGGAAGCACCTGAGTGATTGTTATACCATGTGCTCTTTATGGTATTTGTGTACAATGAGTCAGTCAGTCTGAAACAAATCAAGTCTCGCTGCACGCTGCCTCCTGTGCCGAGGCTGCATCAGAAATCAGTAACTTCTTGCAGGCTCAGCTAATTAAAATGTTCAGCTTGTTCCGTCACACAGTGCATCGGGGGAACATTTCTAGATGTTCTGTGTTTTGCAATTTGGAACAGTGGGTTCCTCACGAGGAGCATCACGTTTGCCAGTCATCAGGACTTCTGAAAGATCGTCAGGTTTTTATCTACAGAAGCATTCTCCTGGAAAGTTGAAGTCGTTTGTGTTATTTAGTCTATGTGCGATTGAGAGACTGATGTGAGGAGGGAAGAGTGGCAGGATATGTTGCACTGCAGAGGCTGATTAAAGCCGAGATAACGACTGTTGTATGTAAACATCCTTGACGATTGAAGCCGCGTTAAATGACAGTGAAAGGACACAGTGATGCAGGAACGTCTTGTTCGAGACGGCGGCCTACAGGGAACGGTTGTTCTTGTGTGCTGAGGTGACTTATGACTGTGAGCTTTAAAAAGAAAGGAACATGTCGATTGAGCTTTTCTTTCAGCCTCTCCATTTCGAAAAAGGAAAGAATTGGCTCATGCGTTCCTCTCTGTGAGTTACATCTCTTCGCAACATCCTGTTACAAAAACAGGTCATATGGTTTTAGTCAGCGCCATGTTTTCAGCCACAGTGTGTCACAGATAAAGGCCTTTTTTTTTTTTTTACGTAGCAGCGCAACATCCAGAGAGAGCATGCAGCACTGATATGTACCTACAGAAAACGTCTGCGTACGCTGTTCATATACCTCGAGGCGTGAAAGGCGACTTTATTGCCTCACATGCTCTTTCCTCCCTCCTGCAGAAAGATGTGAGCTATCTGCAGCAGTGGTTGGAGGCGTTCGTCACGTCCTTTGAGAGGCTCATAGATGTGCAGTCACTGGGGCCTCGGCGGTGAGTAGTAACACTTGTTTATTTCACATGCACACTACTCGGCCGGCAGCGCCCACTGGTTTCTATTGCCCTGAAGCAGGATGACCTTTGACCCTCTGTGGAGATATGGTTTTGACATGTTTATGTTTTGTGTAAACGCAGCCTCTATTACAACGCCCTTTGCCTCTTTGCCACTGCCTCCCCTCTCCTCCGCTGTCCTCCCCACTTCTCCTCTCGTCCTCCCCTCCCCTCTCGCAGGCTGGAGGAGTGCAGCTCGGAGGTGCCCCTGCTCCCCAGGGAGGTCCTGGTGTTCCTCAGCACGCAGCTATGGGACAGTGTGGTGCACCTCTCCGGCGTCGGCGAGCACAGCATCAACACCCCCCACCCCCTGCTCCTCATCAAGTTCTTCATCATTGTCTGCAGGTGAGGGCCCACCCTGCTGTGCAGCAACACTTCATCATCATGACTGTAAACATGGTACACAGTGGAACTGTTGTTGTCGTGATAATAAGCAGCGGCGAATGGGTTAGTGTTGGACTACGTCTCCAGATGAAGGTCGTTTAACATTTCATCTCTAATGCGCTCGAGGAGCAGCGCTTTCTGAGGGCGACTTTTGACTTTCAAAAAAGCCTTTTACATTCACTGAAGGAGAGGAAAAAATGAAAAAGCAAAACATGTCTCCTTTTTAAAAGCTGTGGCTGCTCTATTTGTCGAAGGAGAAATTACACAGTCAGTTGCCTTCATCTACAAACTTGACTTCTACAAAATGAGCCCATTTGCTCTTATCTCACTTCAATTACTTTTATAAAATATTAAATCTGTACCAAGAGGGAATGATGATAAAGGGAACCAGATTATTTGCATTTTTTTTTCCTTTTATTTTTCCAGAAGTACAATTCAGATTGTGCAAAGCGACTGCAAGTCAGTGTCAGGAAATTGAACGTTACCTTTGTTCACTATAATTACGTTCTTACCTAAGATTGCCATATTGGGTAAACATTAAGCTGATTTTCTTAACACTAAATTGCACGAGTTTCTCTCTGCTTCCAGGAATATGGAGAACATTGACCCAGACAAGACCCCCGGTTTTGTTTTCGAAACCATCAAGCTTTTGAATTACTGTTTGGATCAGGTAAGGTCCTTATAAACTCACTGATTCGTGATGGCGCTTTGCTCAATTTATCATGCACGCGCAGATTATTTACTGCCACTTTAGCCAAACTATACAGAAATGTGATATACAGTATAGAAGCCAGTGAGCCTATGCAGAATATATACTGTTTACATTACGTGACATCACCACACAGAAGTCACAGAACTAGTTTAGAGTGAAAAGAGAAGTGGATGTGTTGCTGACCTTCTATTCAGTCTACTGGAATGTGTTGTATCTGCTGTGTGCTAAAAAAAAAAAAAAACCATGTCAAAAACAGGTGTATCTGCGCTGAGGATGAGTTAAAGATGAGTGTGTGTCCAAACTTTATTTTTGCACAGCTGAAGGGGGGCGAAGGAGAGCAGTCCTCTCTGCAGCTGGTTGTGCAGTATGGACTTGTGTTGTGTGAGAGTCTCTTTGACCCTTATCAGACGTGGAGGAGACGCCTGGCAGGGTGAGTGTGCGCTGTGTAACCCTGTCTGCATGAATCTCCTGCGCAAGTGTGTGGGTGGCGGAATTTAGTCAGACAAAGACCAAAAGACCATCTTATGCATTTAACATGTTGCCCAACCTTTTGTGATGTGTAACTACACCCAGTCTTGTTGGCTCCAAGCCTTGAAGTCGGTTGGTGCCGGCAGTATTAGCGGCAGTCGCTGACTGACTAGGCGTGATGTGAGTAGGAGTCAGCGCGGTGACTTGGGGCTTCGTGTTTTGCAGGGAGGAGGTGAGCTTGCTGGAGAGGAACAAGTATAAGTTCTCCCCGCTGGCGCTGCCAGACGAGCTGCCGGCGCTCTTCCATGGTGAGACGCTCCCTCTCATCTGCTCTACCACTCCGATATCCGTCAGACCTCACAAACCACAAGGATCAAACTGATCCCAAACACAGCTTAGATCTGTCATCTTCGACTCCAAAATCTGGGACCTTTTGTTTTCCCCCAAAAGTGTCAGAATATTAGTTTTGGCCTGAAAACTAAATTATTCAGCATGTAATTATCAGGTTATCAGTCCAAGCATTTCTAATTATAAAAACCCATTTGATCAGCGAGCGCTAATCTATAAGCCATGTGGGAAATCTCAGGCGGGCAAAGTTTCAGTATGTCCAAATTTTAGGAAGATTATAGCGTAATAGCAGGCTTTATTTAGAAACATTAACAGCTGATTGTGTAACACCTAGCCAATCAGCAAGGCTCAGGATCGTCCTTATGACATAACTCTGAATGACAGAGGTGGAAATACAGGGGAGTGTTTTCCTGAGCTGCTGTACCATGAACACTTGACATTTATTTATTTATTGTAAATGTATTATAGGGACAGCGGCAGAATGTAACTAAGTACATTTACAAAAAAATGTATGCATGTACCTTTACAATTCTACTCCACTACATCTCTAAATGGCTAAAGCAGTTTATAGGAATCCAATCTCAACACTTTTGTAGCCATCACCTTGTGCGACCAACTTTTACGTACTTCAAATGATCAGTTAAACCAAAAAACACAACATCTTTATTTGTATCTCTGTATTTGACAGTCAGTGTTGACGTGTTCTGTATTGTGGTTAAGTGATGGCTGTTGCTGCCTAACGTTGTTTCTTGGCTCAAACACATGTTCACAGTAAGTCTCCGGAAGAGCGAACAGATCCCAGAGCCCCTCGTGCTCAGATTGGTTCATCTCCAGGGCGCCGTCATCAGTGGAGGAAAGGTCTGCTCCCCTATCTGTCCTCTTCATCACTGATTATTCTGTGGTCTGTGAAAACACTACAAGTGCACACCAGACCTTACTGCAGAGGAGTGACTTTGTCGATATTTTTTCAGAAGAATGGCCTGCTCTCCATCACCCCTCACTCTGTTGAGGACCTGTTCTCAGTGCTTCGAGCGTGGTGCTGCCGGACCTCCCCAGAACCCAAGAGCACGGGGCTCCCGCGGCTGACCTTGCAGTGCCTGACGGCGATGATCCACCTCCTTCACTCCAGCAGCCCGGCAGAGCGGCAGGTGGAGATCAGGACCATACTGGACAGCTACTTCCAGCTCCTCAACTGGAACCGTCCTCTTAGCAGTGAGGAGCAGGACAGGCAGAGCTGGGAAGACGGCCTGATCGCCCTTCAAAGCCAAATGCTAAGTAAGAGCGTGTCCACACGGTCTCAAGTCGAGCCGAATAGAATGAATTCCTCTCTCAATCAGTATGGAGGCCAGATAATTGATTTCCCCAGTGTCTGATAAATGAGTCAACATCCTCCTTGTTGCCAATTTTAGCTGCTGTTCCTGAGATCCTGCAGTGCTCGGACAGACCCGTCCTTCAAGCTGTGTTCCTAAACAACAACTGCTTTGAACACATCCTCAGGCTCATTCAGAACAGCAAGGTCAGACCTCTGTCCATCGATGACGTGTTTGTCCGCTCTGTCAGCTCTTTATATGTCTGTCCTTTGTCATTTGGCCCTCCCGTCAGTCTGTCACCTTTTTTTTCTTTTTTTTTTTTTTATTCATGTCATGTCTATTTCCTGTTTCATTTGCCTGAGGTGCCACATCTGCTGTCCAACCTCTTTCTATTTTGTCAACGTGAAATATCCCAATTTATTACACAATGTATTTGCTCCCAGTTTTACCTCGCAGAGCTACCACACAAGTCCCCCTACAGCTGTAGGGTATGGAAGTCAATTTCCGCCATTGTGATGGGAAAAAAGATCATTATAGTCACTTCATGTCTCAACTATACTGTGTCGTTTTTACAGGAAAGGTTCTCATTATAATGAGTTCCAGCACCTTTTTTTTCCCATCATATTGGTGGATGGGAGCTTCCATTGGCAGGAAGACCATGATCACTTGTGTCCATTACATCTCACAGATTACCTTTTTTTTTTGCCTAACTGTCTGACTTTTTGTGTTGTGTGTGTGTGTGTGTGTTTGTGTGTCTCTGTGTGTTTGCACCTGCGTGTGTAGCTCTTTCAGAGCGACAGGCGCAGGCCGGAGCATGAGGTTGTGTGTGACCTCACTACATGTTTACTCTCAGAGGTCGAAGTGGACCAGGTACTTTCCCCAACTTGGTGTTGATATTGGTCTGTCAGCAGGAAACTCAGCCTTCTTGCCACTTGTTCACAGCTCTGAGCTATTTAAACAGGAAGCTTTAGGCAGGAAGTCTGGCTCACACTCACTAGTAAATAAAGCAGGTAGCACGGCATTACATGATAACTGTCTGGAGTTCCCTTCTCATGCGTCTCATCTGCCCGTCTAGAATGCAATGCTACTTACAGCCGGACGTCATTACCGTTACCGCTAGCTCTGTGCACGATGGAAAGTTCAGATTATTAACTGGAGGATTAGGCTTTGCCTGAGTGGGAGTGTTGATTTAAACCATGCTCATGATTAGAGGCTGAATTCCCTGTTGACAACACTGGGCAAGAAGAGCATGCTGTGTTTTTCATGGTGCATGAAACGGTTGTTTTTTTCTCTATGCATGTCTTTCCGTCTTCTCCTCGTATTTTGGCTGTTGTGTCGTGTGACCGGTTGTGCTTGTATGAAAGACCTGGCTCGTGTCCTGGGGTTTGATGTTGCCTCACTGCCAGCAATAGTTTTGGGGTTGTCTCAGTCTCTCCTCATTTTTTTTTTATTTTTTTTGGTGGTTGGCTTTGGTTTTTGCATGCTGGGACCTATCAGTAATTGACAAAGAGGCAATTGTTTGGTGACTGGTACAGCAGTTCACTTACTTTGAGCCAGTCTGCTCCAGTAACTGTGGAAATGTGCTGTACTTCCTCATGCATTTTACAGATAATCAGAGCAAATAAATGCCTCAGTCATTCATATGGTGGAAGATGTCCTCTGAATTTATTTGTCTCTCTTTATGATGTTGGTGTGTTCACTTTTTTAGGGGGGGGGGTGGTTTTGACTCCTGTTCTGGCACATTTGAAACTCTGCAATGCCCCAGTCAATTAGAACTCTTTATTTTGATGTAGGTTTGGGACAAAGGAACAGACAGTATTACAGTCCATGCTTTAGGAGTCCTCACAGCTATAATGAGTAACTCACCCAATGCTAAGGTAAGACCCTTGTGACCTTCTATGTACAAATCACATAAACCTAAAATCTTTGTACTTTAGAGTGAGAGTGATGACAAACATTTGCTTCTAAAATGTTAGAATTTGCTGCTTTTCTTTGTTATTTTTAATAGTTAATGAAGAGTTTCAGGGGATTTAGACTGTTGGTTGGACAAACAGAAGCAATGTGAAGAAACTGTGATGAACATTTTTCAAAACCTTTTGACATTTTATAACCGAATTAATCATGAAAACAGTCTGCAGCTGAAGAATGAATGATAATAAAAGTAGTCATTACGTACAGCCCACTGCACACATATCATAATAAGCATGTTATACTATAAAGCCTACACTGCTAGCAAAAATTAGAGCCAGATGAGGAACGCTGTTTTTGTATTGTATTCCTCTCCAATGTATGGAAGTGTGCCAACTAGTTATCCCCTGTGGAGCAGCTTTCTCTAGCCTATTTCTGTCTCCTTGCCCCCCTAGGAGGTTTTCAAGGAGAGGATTGGCTACTCCCAGCTATTTGATGTGCTGAAGAGTCAAGGTCAACCCACCAAACGACTGCTGCAGGAGCTGATGAACATGGTGAAATACACTTCCTCATTAGCGCGGAGACAATAGAAGTCAATTCCTGATGATGACCTTGTTCCAGTTTAAATTGTGTTGCTAGTTAACCTGTGACCACGTCTATGTCATATCTTCATTCCCTGTCTTTGCTGTTTCCGTCCCTCGCTGTCTCCAGGCGGTGGAGGGTGAGCATGCCCATGCCCATCACCTTGGCATCAGTAACGACCAGCCTCTGCTGCTGCTCCTGCAGTGGCTGCCTGACCTGTCGGGTCAGAGGGACCTTCAGCTGCTGGTGGCCCAGTGGCTTGCCGCTGTCTGTGGTGGCTCTTTGTCCTGTCGCACCATGGCTGTGAAGGCGGGCATGGTGGGGGCTCTGCTGCAGGTGCTGTCGCAGCCCCAGAATCTGGACAGGCTGTGTGCAGACGCACTGCTGGGCCTCCTCCAGGACCTGGGCTCCCTGTGTCTGAGGCCAGAGGAGCTGAAGAGCCTGCTCAGACTGCTCAGGGTGGATCAGGACAATGGCGCAGTTGTGGGGAAGGTGCACCCCTATTGTACTCGCAGTATCCGGGTGCTCTCAGCCATGGCGGCCAGAGAAGGTCAGGACAGTGCGTTGCAATACTTCGACCTTACGCCCCCCATGGCAGGTATTATGGTGCCCACAGTCCAGCGCTGGCCAGGCAGCGGGTTTGCCTTTCACGCTTGGCTCTGCCTCAACATGGAGTTCTCCAACAACCGTAAACCTCCCCCCACAGGGGCTCAGCACGACATGGGGAAAGGACCGCGCAGGAAACAACTCTACAGGTAGAAAGATACATTTTTAATGTTTAATATTATTGATGAGTGAGTACAACATTATCTGCGTCTGTAATTGTTCAATCAACTAAATTCTCTGTATATGTATCCATACTTGGAATGGATGAGGCTCCACCCACTCTGGTCCAAAGCCCCTGTGCTAGTGGTGTGAACACTAACACTACCTTGGTGCTCTGAACTGCTAGTCGGGACTGCTAGCTGCACAGCTAACTGAACTAACTAGCTAATGGCAGCTAGAGTTGGCTGCAGTTTGCGGCCCCCTAATTGTTAGGCCAGAATTCAACAGGGGGACAATTTCTACATATTGCTCCTTTAACATATATGACTGCGTTTTGAAGCTTTTGACAGACTGTATTCTCTTTTTGTGAAGTTTCTTCACAGCGAGTGGAACCGGGCTGGAGGCCTTCTTCACCATGGAGGGTGTGCTGGTGGTGGCTGTTTGCACTAAGAAAGACTACATGGCCGTCGCACTGCCTGAGCACCCACTAGCTGACTCATGCTGGGTGAGTTCGGACGCAAATAGTTCAGCTCGGATTCAGTCCAACATTTGTCCACATTTAGCCCGTCTCAAATGAAAATAGATTTGATCGAGGAGAAAACAACACATCATTTTTCATGAGCGGTGTTGTGTGGGCCGGTGACCTTGGGGCATAATTATTGTGGAAAATTGAAGAGTGCACCTCCCGAAGAGACGAGTCACTGCAAGAACTCAATCAGCACGCTTGAATTAAAGCTGTCAGACTGTTCTGCTTCAGTGTCTCAGTATAGAAATGTACCCTTTTTTTTCTTTTTTTACTGTAAGTGCAACCACCACATTTGAATTGTCTGGTGTTGACACTAGCAGAAAACCTTTGTTCTCTTTAATATCTTCCTCACTGCAGCATTCAGTGGCTATAGTCCACATCCCGGGCCGTCGTCCATTTGGTCAGAACCTGGTCACTGTTTACATCGATGGCGAGCAACGTATCACTGCTCAGCTTCGCTTTCCATCCTTCAGTGAGGTGACTAATGTATCTAATGTATCCATGAATATTATGCAGTTATTACCCTGTTGTTCCTCTATCAACCTAACTTCCTCTGTTTCTCCTGACTCCTGAAGCCCTTTACCTCCTGCTGCATCGGCTCCGCAGGGCACCGTACCACTACCACCACCACCTCACCCAACCTGCCCATGTCCTCGTACTCCAACCCGACATCGCCTGAGTTTGCCTTCCCTAACCATGCCCCCTCCCTCATCCGCTCCCAGTCCTTCCCAGCCTCCTTCGCAGGAGGCCGCTGGGGGTCTATGACGGACTCCCCGGTGCACACCATCCCAGCAGGACTGCAGGACACGGAGTGGGGAACGCCCACGTCTCTGGATGGGCTCCTGGGCACCGCCTTCATCTGCCACGAGGCTCTGCAGCAGGCACAGGCGAGAACTCTGCATACTGCTGGTGGGTCACGTTCTGCTGCGATGCAAATGTAGATGCAAATGTCACAATGTACATAAAACGTGTATTAAAGAAAATCACCCAAAAGAATACTGTTAGAATATTCTAGTGGTTTCATGTTTGCTTGTTTTATGACCCACATTGGTTTCTGCTCTCCATCACAGGCCCCAATCACGTGTCCTTATTCAAATCAGATGGAGAGTTATCTGATCTCAACAGCAAGCTCCTGCTCTACTACACTCCACAGGTGAGTCACTAAAACCTAGGGGACCTTGCATATTTTACTACACTGCTTTTATTATGTAAATCCTTAACAAAACCAGGAAAATGCCATTGCTCAAGCATGCGTGCGCGCGCGTGTGTGTGTGTATGTATGTTTTCTTCAGGCCTTCAAGAGCCAGATATGTCTGGACCTGTCGCCTAATCACCAATACGATGGCAGGCTTACAGGACACAGGGTGGTGAACTGGGACATCAAGGTCAGATATGAGACAGTTTGATTATTTTGTTATTATGAATTTAACTGTGATGTGTCCTTTTGTTTTTATCTGCATATGACAGTCACACTAAACTGTAAATGCTGATGCTGCTACTGACTGTTTAAATACTCGATTTTAAAGGAAACCTGTTATGCTTATTAATTTTTCCTTGCCTTCACTGTGTTATATACGTCCTTGTGCATGTAAAAGGTCTTAAAAGTTAAAATAGTCAGTCATCAAAACGTGAGCTCCTCTCTCCCGAAGAAAACACTGCTCCTGAATTCTCCCAAAATGCCTCATCTTTAGTCCCGCCGTTAATTCTGTGACTTCTTGATATCACTATGTCACCATGGAACACATTTGCATAACTTAGGCCTATATTCACGGTAGGATTGAAGCTAACTGGAAGCTGAAAACACAACAGAGCCGACCAGTGACACAGGAAGTGGTGTGGGCTCAGGCGTGTGCAAGAAGACCAATCACAACCGACTGGGTATAAAGGAGGGGCTCTTAAAGAGACTGGAGCGGAAACAGAGCATTTCACACAGAGGGCGAATACAGAGCTATAGCACTGGACAGTATGAGAAAACTGATGTGTTTTTGAGCATTAAAGCATGTAAACCTATTTTAGTATTAAATAAAGATTAACATATTAACCAGAAAATGATCAGAATATCTCTCCTTTAAGTTGTTTTTACTAATATTTTCTACTGTATGTAGTTTTCCTGTTGTACTGCTTACTTTTCGAGCAGATCTCACTTTGTTGATTCTATTTCTGATCTAAATGGGACTAATGTGAAAAGTTACAGAACATTGTATGTTTTTTTCTCTCCTGTAGGATGTTGTAAACGTGGTGGGAGGTGTAGGGGTTTTACTGCCCCTGCTCGAGCAGGTATGTGAGGCCGAGCCAGTTTTCAACGGCAGTCAGGAGATCTCAGACCTGCTGGGGCCAGAGCTCACCTCGTCCAGAGGCCCCGCTGCCATGCTGCTGCCACTGAACAAGTCTGCAGGTTGGCTCTTGTTGAGTTAGCATGATTTTTAGTATAATGGTAAAAAGAAATAATTACAGACATTGTTGAAATTTAACAAATGTAATTCATAATTTACTTTTCAACTTTTCAACTCGTTGCATTTTTCATTATGGGTTGGAGGGAGAAATGTTTTTGTAATCATGCAAAATAAGCTTTAGTTATCATGAAGACATTTTCTTCCTCATTTTGAGCACTCACTGTGTTGTTGTTGTTCCTGTTTCCTTTTGTTTAGTTAGTAATCTATCCTTAGTGCAAAATGCTACCTATGATTTTCAGTGCAGCTCAGGACACATCTTGAATAGCCACGAGTCAGAGTCTACACATGGTGCATGATGCAAGGACAAACAGGAAGTGCGAGACACAAGAAGCACATACGACAATATACAGCAGACAAACAGAAAAGATGGTGAAATCATTGCTAATGAGTTAAATGTCAGAGGCAGCATAGTGAGTCATAACAATTTATTGAAGAACTGGAGCTCAGCAGCCCCGGTGCACATCAGTCTGCATAATTTCTAATATTAGTTAAATGAGCGAGTCGCACAAGCAGTCTAACAGAAGTGAGACAAATACCCCAACACATGACTAATGAGTCATCCTGAGAATATGATAATGTCTGTAAAGTGCTTTGTAATATATAAACATGACTGTAGGTAACACAGGAAATCTCAAAAGTTGTTTTTATTCTCTCAGAGGGCAGACTAGAGAGAAACAGCGTCGCTGCCTTCCTGCTGATGGTGAAAAACCTCATACGTCATCACCCCGTCAATCAGGAGGGCCTGCTGCACTGCCACGGGCCGAGCATCATCGGAGCCATGCTCAGCAAAGTAAGCGCCCAGCACCACGCGTCACTTTGCTCCAGCAAGTGGGAACTCTTTGCGGGAAACCAATTAGCATCTGACAGTGAAGACTTGACCTTTTTCATTGTATTGCTCCTGCGTAATTGCTATGAAATGAATGGGTTTGGTGTTTTAGAAACAGCAGCAGCTCTTTCAGAATGACAGTATCACATGCTTGTGTGGGGGGATTTATGCAGAGTTGGTCGGGCTGTGTGGTCTCTCTGACTGAGAACAAAGGATATCAGCGGTGAAATCTGCCACTTGAAAACGCTGAATCAGTTTCTAGGGAAAAATGGCATGCAAATGAAAACATAATCGAAGAAAAAGAAATCATATACAAGAAATGAAAGCCACAGCCACTAAGATTTTGCAGGCACATTTCAGTTTCTAGATTGCTTCATGAGTTTCAAGCAGGAGTTTATCTGATATCACCTGAATGTTTCTACACCACCATGATTATTATGTTCACACAGGGAGCCTGTCATCAGGGTTGAATGGGTAAAGCGCAGGACATTCACCTAGGAAATCAGGCTTGGTTTCCTTACCGTTGGTTTATTATTTTTAGACTTGTTGTTGACTTATTACTTTTTTCAGGAAAAAATGGCTCGGGATACAATACATCCTGTCAGAAGGTTAACCACGTTATAGAAAAGATCTCTTTTTTTCCAGCCTTTTCCCCAAGTTGCAGCATGATAAATATTTGCAATGATGGCCTTGCAGCAACATTTTGATGTGTCTGAACAACACCAGCATGGTGATGTTAGATTGTGTCTCAAGCAAGCATAACTGGTCTGGATCTTGTAGCTTTCTACTGCTGACAAGAACTGAGGATTAAAATTGAGTACATATGGGAATTATTGGAAAAGGTATATATATATATACAGTAGCTGTATTTGATGCTAAGACAAACTACTGTTGCTTTGTTATGCACATCACAGCTGTTCTGCTTTCTGATTTAGAGTGAACAGGATCAGTGTTGAACCTTCTAGAGATGCAGAAGGTCTGATTCAGTGCAGCGTCAGTGGTAGAAATGATTTCTTCAGATTCATGATAAAAGTTTAACTCCGTGCTAGCTGGTGTGATTCTTGGACAGTTGCAGCCAATCAGGTATCACATTTCTGCGGCACAGACTTGCTTTCTGCCCAACAGGATATGTTGAAATGTGACGTTGAGGTGGAGCATCCTGTAAGGAAACTATGTCCTAATACTCTCATGGGGTTGCCAGGTTTGGTCATAGAGAGGACAGAAACACGCTTACAGTGTAGGGCTGAACCCAAATGCAAAAACAAACCACATTGTGATTAATTCGACAGATATGAGTCGGGGTTTAAGTAGGAGTCTCATTTTCACTGAAATGAATTAAGAAATGATGATGACGTGAGATTTTATGGGGTCGGTACCAATTAAACATATTCCCTTACATCTCAAGTGAATGGGCTACTTCGTCAGCCACTAAGTGTTACTAAAATAGAAGCCAAATATGTAACAATCAAAATGATTGGAAGCATAATTAAACTCCCCCCTCCTCCGCGCTTCCTCTCCTGCAGGTTCCCGGCAGTATGATGGACATGAACGTTTTAATGGCCTGTGAGCTGCTGCTGGAGCAGGTCTTCAACGAGGGCAACAGCCCACTGCTACAGCAGCTCTACCAGCACCTGCTCTTTGATTTCCGCATCTGGACCAAAAGCCATTTCGCTGTTTGTCTGGGTAAGTTCACAAGCACCCGCGCGTCGTCAAGTAATGCACCTGCGAACCTTTTCATGTCTGCCGCAGCTGTTTTTTTGGCCCTTTTTATGTGCATATTCAGACTACAAGCACCGTAGAGCTGAGAGACAATACATCAATGTTCAAAGTCCAAGGATTAAAAGTGAAACTGTGGCTGAAAATGCAAATTGATGCACTTCTTTGAGACAACCTTGCATATTGGTGTGACATTTCTAAATGTCAAACTGAAGGAAGATGACAAAAGTGTTCTTTTTCTTCCAAAGCCCACGTGCAGTACCTGTCTACTGTGATAAACAAAGGCAAGCAGCGCATGAAGAGGAAGTATGGGGTCCAGTACATTCTGGATACCATTCGCACGTACTACAGGTGAACCTTTGACATCCACAATAGATAAAATAAATATTAAGACAATCTGTATTTTCCCTTTTAACCATGATTTTGTCTGTTCATAAGAAGGTAACTGATGTATTAATTCACTGACGTCTTTGGTGACAGTGTGGAGAAAGATGGCAGCTCTCTGTCTGATGAAAAGCAGACGATTCAAACTTCTCTGTTCGCCCTGCTCAAAGACTTCCTCAAGTCTCCCACAACAGAGGAGCTCCACAGTGTCCTCGCCTACATTCTGACGGTCGGAGAGGAGCAGCAGGTGTGTTTTATCTATCTTTCTTTCTTTTCGGGGGTTCAGTTTTGCCATCATTTGACCTATTTCACTTTCAAGCCCCGCGCGTCCTTTGTTATTCTTGGGTTCTGATTTCCAGACTCCCATTGTGACCACTTAAAACGTTTCTCTCCCAAATCCATATTTTTCGGTACATCATCCTCCCCTTTCGCCCCTTTCCTCATGATTGTCTCCTCTGTGGATCAGGCGGTGAGGGCCTTGGATGTGCTGTATGAGCTGTTGAGGAGCAGCCCTCCTCGCGAGCAGGTGCAGGCCGTGCTGCTGGAGTGGGGCGTGGAGCAGCTGTACTGCCTGCTGCTCACGCCGAGCTTCGGAGACGAGGCCAGAGAGAGAGTCTTCAGGGTGAGGAACAACTTACTTCAGCTGTGATATATTATCAAAATGGATTTAACAAAAAAACATAACAAACTCTCCCTTTTTGATGTTGCAGGTTTTGTACAAAATCCTCAAAAGCGAGCGAGTGTCTGAGCGCAACAAGCAGCGCATAAAGCTGAAGGATTTCGGATATCTCGGCCTGGTGTGTTTCCTTGAAGACATTCCAGTAACCATGACCACCGTGCGATGTCTGTACGAGCAGGTCCTCGCTACAGGTGAGGCCAAAACAGCTCTGTGCCCTGCGGCCCAGTCACCTTGAGTGAATAAGAGACCTTTATAAATGTTAAAGCACCTGAAAATATTTGATTTTACGCTTCTAGTATTTCTAGTATATGTTCTCCGTAATATGAAGCAAGCAAAAGTCAAAATTCAAGATACAAATAATGATTAGAGGTGTAACACCCAACAACAACTGGCATCAGGGTCTGAGTCGGATTATTATATTTGTTAATTCAGAGGTCTATACATCTCTTGTATTTTCTTAAAACTCTCCAAGGATATTTCCTGGAGAGAATTTCCTGTAATTTGGCACTTATCATAGGTAGAATACAGACAGCACTCAAAGTGAACTACGTTCCAGCACTTTTAGTAAATACTATTCCGCTGAGCAGGGATTTTCAGGGTGGTTGAATAATTTAGACCCTGGTCCCTGCAGTAGAAAAGCACTGAATTTCTCCAAAGATTACAAGTCTTGGGGAAAGATGCTGCAATTGCAACGTGGCTAAAAGATCCAGATTCTATGGGAAATGACAACTTGTTATATGGAAATATTCAACCTATAAAATAGAGTGTGACCTTTCAGTTCTTATTGGTGCATATGGTGGAAATACATGAATTTGTCTTTCTCACAAAATACAGAAAAATCACTTGAAACGAACTTGTTCATGTGAATTAATTATTTTTTGTCATTCTTATTTTGGAAGATAATATGTGCCTTTATGAATATGTACAACAGACGCTAATTAAAAAGTAGGTTTCCAAGGAATAAACATTTTAAAATTGGCTGCTGCTCCACAGATGCCAGCCCAAACTTCAGAGACCTCCTGGCTGTGGTCTGCCTGTCCCATCGAGCCGAGCTCACTGTCCGCCTGGACGTCTGTCGCAAGGTTGGTCTGCTCACATCTCTTACACTCAGCTAAATCTACCCGTGCCCTTTGCGTGAAATGCCTTCATAAGCGTATTTATCATCTCAGTAATGAAAACAAGCTCTCCCTCTGTTCCCTCAGCTCTTTCATCTGATCTACTCCAACGAGGATTATGTGAAGCAGCTCGCTAGGCAGCCCGGCTGGCAGGACGTGCTCACAAAGCTCTACGTGAAGGAGTCGTACGAGTCCCACGCTGCCAGCATCGCAGACTCCAGCACCCACAGCTCCTTTGAACCAAACTACCGGCCGCCGCTGCGCAGGGACCCGGCTCTGGTTATAGAGGACGCAAACACCGATATCTTCCTGAGCTACCGCACCTCGCAGGACATCGAGGATGAGGAGGAGGACGAGGGTGGTCAGCGGGACATCTCTGAGGGATTCTCTGATTTGTCCCAGTCTCCTCCGAGTGGAGGAGGAGGCACGCTTAAGAACTTCACCGGCTCCCTTCACTTTAAGTCGTTTGACTCGGTGGACCAGGGCAGCCACTCGTCCTCCATCTCCAATGCGGTTGATATCACCTCGTCTCGCCCCGATGAGGAGGGGAGGGACTACCAGCCCCTCTCCCCCTTTGGCACCTCACCCTTTGACTTGGAGCTAGGGGGCATGGGGGAGACTGGCACACACACTCCTGCAGGAAGTCTGACAAACACACCATCTCCTCTAGAGCAATGCAAACCCTTTCCACCGCTCAGACCGAGGAAGAGCTCCAGTCTGTCCAACGTGCTGGATGACACCAGCTACGGGACGGACCCTCCGACTGGGGATACCATCTCCAACACCTCCAACCCGCAGGTGGGACTGCTCCCTCAGATGATGTGAGAGTCCATTTTGGGAAAGTTTGGCGTGTTTAGATCTTTTCTGTAAGTGTTGTTTGCGTTACAGCAGACCCCAGAGGAGGAGCTGTGCAACCTCCTGACCAACATCGTCTTCTCCGTCCTGTGGAGTCGCAGTGGGGTGGATGGGACAGAGGACGTGGTGTGGAGGGAGAGAGGACAGGTCTTTTCTGTTCTCACCAAGCTGGGCTCCTCCTGCCAACTGGTCCGCCCTCCCGATGACATCAAACGCAGGTTAGTGACGAAGGTTTCAAACGTGTTTCCCCACAGAAACCAAACAGTGCCTCACAGTGGAAAAACAAATTGAGCCACACCTTCAGCTGTGTCACCCTTTTTGCCGCTCTGTGTCCCAGTCTGCTGGAGATGATGCTAGAGTCGTCTCTGTCGGACCTGAGGGACGCCCAGGGAGTGGTTCTGCCTTTCTGTCCCAGTCTGGTTCGGCTCCTCAGGCTGCTGCAGGACTTCCTGTTTGCTGAGGGTACAGACAACCGCACGCTGTGGAGTGAAAAGGTATAAAGCAAATAACATCCAGCCTAAAACATACTGTATGTGGCGCTGACGCGTTTCGTTCATGCTCTGGGTAATACCATGATTATCGCCTTCCTCCATCTTGATTAAGGTTGGTTGACTGTGAAATCCTTTGGGGGCGATGAAGGACAAAAAGCCCAGGACATTATTATATTAATTAGTTTTTATTATTGTGATTTGTTGTATGATACAACAATATATGTACGTTGTCAGTAAATCAAACCAAACCACAACCAACTGATGAAATTTCCACAAAAATCCAACTCAACGCTTGAACATAAAATATATATTCAAAATACATTGTCATATCTCTAAAAGAGAGAAAAGTTTGATTTCAAACTGCTGTAAAGCAGCTTAGAAACAGATCCTTTTGTTGTTCCACTACTTAGAGACTAAGCCTGCACTGGATCTCGTACGTGAACATTTTCAAAATGAAATTAAAAATATTACTGGAGCTCATATGGGCTTAAAGCAATATGTTGATGAAGGTTCTCAGTCATCCAGGTCATGGTAATTCCTAGTGTTGTGTCGTGGGCAGCTGGACGTCTCACCTCTCATCCAAGAGGCTTCTTCAGTTCTAACTAACTGGAGGGGAGTTGCGGGGTTTTAAAGTCTGTATGGGAGTGTCCTTACAGAGTCGTTCAGGACATGTGTGAGCTCTGAGTTTCAGAGTCGACCCAGCCGGCCTTCATGAGGGTTGCTAGGGCTAGGTGTGCCCCTAACAACCATTCATACCTGGGCTCACACATTCAGTTGCCTATGATACAGCACTTAGAGATTAAAGCAATAGTTTGTTACGCTTACTGCTGAAATTTAGATTAGAAAATCTATGCCAATCTCATGTTTGTCCATTAAAGCTGCTATATGGGATTTTTTCGATTAACGTAAGTGTTAAATAGCTCCGTACTTTTAACAGTGACACTATTAGAGAGTGTTTGGTCATTGACTCTCCTCCCGCTCATTCAGTAAAAGATATATTCTGGTATCCCTTTCCCCTTTCTGCTTTATCTAATTAGGACATGGAACTCGATAAAAGAGGAGGTCTTGTCTGCTCGGGGAAGCACACAGAGAGCAGGATTCTCCTTTTTACCAGCAATGCTGGAACAGGGAAATCCACCAATTCCAGTGTTCCCAGTGATGATTTGTACTACCAAACACCCCAAGAGCAGAAAAACGCCTGAAAAAAAGAAAGAGGCAAAGAGATCAGTGTGATGACGTAGAGAGGAGGGTGGAGATTGCTAACCTCAACACAGGCAGGAAGTTAGCTAAAATGACGACAACGCTTACAGCCACTTTAATATGAAGCTGCATCAGTCAGCCAATTAGCTTAGCTTAGCATAGAGCCAAGGGGCAGCCTCAGTGCCTCCTCCTACTAAAAACCAGTACCGCACAAACAATCTGTAAAACCGCAAAAAAGTTTTAACTTTAAACTAATACTGCTGTCGATCTTCTTAAATGAAAACAATAACTTTTGTTGCTCCTGTTGCTTTAAGTCAGTTTGTACGATCTGCTTAAGATGGCAAATGGCACGACTTCACCATGATGTGTACCCGTCCTGATCTTTAGGCCTTTCAAACAGCTTTCACTAGTGAGACAGAAGCAGTTGTGACTTCACTATCTCTGCAGTACTAACTAGGCCGACATGCCAGTACAATGCAGGCTGCAAGTTTGCTTTCTATAAATACTCGCCAGTGGAATTTAGATTACTGATGATTCACAAATGCTCAGCGCTCAGCAACCCTCGTTTCCTCTTCTCTCAAATATCTCATTGCCAAAGAGCACTGCAGCAGATTAGGGCTGCAATGATTCATGGATTTCCCAATTAGCTGTCAATGAATAAAACAATTTGACAACAATTAATCAGATGTCAAATGGCAAAATCCTGTTTCCAGCTTCTAAAATGAGGATATATTTTAGTTTCTTACTTTATCTATGACTGTAAACTGAATATATTTGGCCTGTGGCCAAAACTAGACATTTGAGGGAGTCATCTCAGGCTTCAGGAGGCACTGATAGATGAATCCAGACAAGCATTAACAGATTGATTTGACAATGAAAGTGATCACTATCTGCAGCCCCACCACAGATTTTCTGCGGAGACCGCGCTGGTGGCACACATTGTGAAACCTTGTAAGTGGAACATTCGAGGGTGTTGTCCTCAAAGAAATGGGTTTCACTTGACTATAGTAATGTTGTTGTCACACATACTGCACCTTGAAGACTAACGGTGTAATATTTTTAAGTAAACTATCGCATCAGTGTCGGGGCAGTGACGCACAGTTATGCAGATACACAATAAAGCTTTCAGTATCAAGATGTGATGATGTCATTTTGTTGTTCCATTAGATGACTCAAGGAAAATACAACTTGTTGATATTGGAGTTGTTAGTGACTTGCACTGGGTGTGGTTCTTGTCAGTTACTGTGTCTTACGTCAGACGCTTTCCTTACTGGAGGGTGGGGAGTCATTGTTGGGTGAAGGTAGCATCTGAATCACCTTTTCAAATGCACGTTAAGCTGTGTTTAAAATACTGAATGGCTTTATGTTTTGTCCAAGGTGTGGGAACAGGTCTAGCCTTTTTGTTTTGTTTTGTTTTGTCCTCTGCTGACAGTTGTCCTCGTTGTGTTGCAGATCTTTGAAGGGGTGATGAACCTGCTGGACAGGTTGAAGGCCTGGCACAGCACCCCTGGCAGCCCCGGCAACACCGAGCTGAAAGAGATGGCGCAGATCGGCCTGCGTATCATCACCGGATACATCCAGCAGCAGCACTCACCGGTCAGCGCCACAGTTTCTCCTCGTGCACGTCTCCCACAGCCCAAACACCTGACTGAACTTTGCAGGAAACACAATGGAAGGGGTTTACAGTATTTATTTAACCTGATAAGAGCTCTCTCAGATAAAGCCATCTCAGAAATACCAGGCCTTCTATGGGTTTCTTTTCAAACACATTGCAGTCATTCCTCGTTCAGGGAGTGTACTGTATGAAAGGGCAGCTCCTCGCAGAGTTATGACTGCTGCTCTTGCTGTGGGATTGTGGGATATGGATGGTGGTCGTAAATGAACTGACCATAAGGCTTTTCATCCACATACTGTTGATTGTGTTCATCTCCAAAGTGACACAACTCCCCCCTCCCCTCCCCCTTTGTTTTCCAGAGCGTCTTGTTTGAAATAAATTAACTTTAATTGCATAGTGACATCACAGCTGTGGGTCTCCTGGGAGTAAAACAAGCCAGCTCCTACTTAAGTTGAGTGAGTACAAATTAAATTAAAAGAAAAAGAAACACTAACAGAGCTATCTTTATTCCAGCGGTGGAATGTAATTGAGTACATTTACTCAAGTGCTGTACTGAAGTATAACTGTAAGGCACTTCTGCTACACTCTACTCCACTAACAGTGGCCTTTCCTCGGAAAATACATCGGTTAAATGTGTTCGAAAGTAAATCAGTGTGTTTACTGAAGGCTGGCTATTGGCACAACCCATAAGTTCCACAGAGCCCAGTCTTACAATAAACACTATACTGTTGCTGCTTAAAGTATTCTTTGATGATTATTCTTTTCCTTAAACTCTGTGTTTCCAAGGGCCATTAGTGTTGGGGTCCACTGTCGCAGAGACAAACGGATCGCATCATGTTTTCCTCAGAGGAGAAAACTTTATTTTAAAATATATTCAGCCATATAGTCGCAAATGGAGATGTGAAAGCAGATAGAAATGACGCCTGGAAGACAAAGTACAACACCATTACATTCAAATGTTTGTTTTTATCATCTCTAAATAAACTGTATGACTGGGCTCAAATATTTGCTTCTGATTTGCCTCTTCAGGTGTGTGACATGGCCTACGTGAAGCTCCACAGCCTTCTCCAGACGGTGCTGTGTCTGAGTTGGGAGGAGGTGTGCTTCCTGCTGGGGCAGCTGGGCGCCCCCTTGTGGCCGGGAGGTGTCATGGACAGCACCGACTGTGAATATCTAGAGGCTTTCCCCCATCTGGTGCCCATCGTGCGGACGCTTCTCGACCAGCATGCCGACCCCATCACCCTCCAAAGCCAGCTACCCAACCTGCCCATCACCAACGGCAGCACCACCTTCGCCCAGGACCTGAAGGCTTTCTGCCGCACGGTGGAGTGGCAGAGGTTTTACCAGCATCAGGTCTGTGTTTTGGTTGACATTGTCTGTTTCGTTGTCATTTTGCTTATGTTTAGGGAGTTAAGAGAGCCTCCCCTCCGGTCTTTGGTGTGACCAAGCTGATATAATCAACCATCCACTCTCAGACTGCTGGCTCTGTTCTCTGTCACATTATTGTACACTCGGGAGTTTAACAATCTTTCCTCCTGGTCCGACCAGCTACCTCCTGGTGGAAATCTAATCCATATTTTAAAGGCGTTATCACAAGTTTAGAGAGCAGAAAGAAACATCCCCAAACTCCCAAGTCTTCTTCTCTCTGACCCTTTGGTGTATTTTAAGCAGAGATCAGTTTATGCTCCAACTTGAAGCTGAAATATGTCATGAACGGATGCCAGACGCACTAACCGCGGGCTGAGAAGCGGATTTATCATGGCTGTGTGTGACAGTGCATGTTCATAAATCTGTTTTGTTTAGATTGCTTCTGTATACGGATCCTGCAGTACATTAGCCAGTGTGGCATAACTTTGGCCGCCGTGGGAGTTTTGAAACTTGGCCCAGGCTGATTTCTCAAGTTTGCGTGTGTGTGTTTGCAGTTCAGACTTGTTCTTTAAGTGTTTGTATATTTATTTTTTAACACAGCTTCATGCTTGTAGCTTAAAAGAAAATATCTCCTTTAATATGGTAAAGAAATATGGATTTATTCTCCTCTGTACAGTAAGAATCGTCCTGTTTTATACATTGAACATACAGTAATCTTCCTTTAGTAGTTGTAATAAGTAACCGTAACATATAGAAAAAAGAGTGTTTTTTAATGATAATGTAGTTCAGTTGGTTTGTGAGCACTTAAACTGTCAATCTGTCATCTAGACTCATGTTTTCTGTGTGTGTGTGTGTGTGTGTGTGTGTGTGTGTGTGTGTGTGTGTGTGTGTGTGTGTGTGTTAATGTCCACCTCCAGGTTCAGCCCACCATGGAGCAGTATGAGCAGGACATATTTGGGAGGAGCCACGACATCATGTCCAATTTCTGGAACTCCTGCTTCGATGACCTGATGAGCACGGCCTTCAGACGAGACAAGGACAGATCAGACAGCAAGACCAAGTTTCAGGTTGTAAAAAACGTTCAGGCCTCGTGCAACGAACACCATCATGACGACAGAAAAGCTTTCTTTTGCATGCAGTAGATGATCTGACGCTTGTCTGTGTGAAAGCAGGAGGTGATCGTGGACCCCTACCTGAAGCGCGTCAGGAGTGAGAACAGCAGGCACTTCAGCTGGCAGAAGCAGATCTCCAGCCAGCAGGGGGTGGTGTGGCAGCACTGGAGAGCTCTCCGCAGGCTTCTGACCAGTGAGAGAGGAGCGTGGGCCAACAGGTGTGACAAAATATGACCTCAGTTTCTATCACACACACATGCAGGTGTTTTGCAGTGGTGACCAATCTCCCATGCTGTTTTTTTGTCTGTGCCAGTGCATAACTACAGTGAAATGTAGGAGCAATGGAGCACCAAAGATGTGTTTTTTTTGATGATAAAGAGTGTGAGAGAAGAGCAACTAAGTAATCTGTAGGGACAGCCCTGCAGTCTGCAATGTTTCTTTTGTTAATAACATGTTAGAAGACGCTAAAAGCACATGACAATTTTTGGATGACATGTTGACTGCCAGTTGTGCATAAAAATAAATCAAAATAAATCGTCCTTTTGCCTGATTTCTCTCTTTTTTTTCCCATTTCGACAGAATTCAACCAGAGGTGAAATTGAAATTATCCAGTGCAGAGACCTACTCAAAGATGCGTCTCAAACTCGTGCCCAACTACAACTATGATCCTCACAGTGAGGCCAGTGCCCAGAGGGACAACATGGGTGAGTTCCTGGCTATATAAACATATTCACTTGTAAAAAAACGTACATGAACGTTACTTTAAAGGCGTTTGTGTTTTTTAGGAGCCGACAGCCCTCGGAGCTCCGAACCCCTCCCTTTGGCCGTCGCAAAGGAAGCAAAAGTGAGCGACATGGAGGACGATCAGCTGGGAGAAGAGGACGTCGTCTTTTTGGATGACAAGTGAGTGTCCAAAAGTTATCCATGCGTCATAAACCCAAGGGAAGAAAAAGTCCCGTCACATTTTGACACACTACATTTCACCAAACAGGCATTCAAATATTTAAGACGCTGTAAATGATTAACTTTCTTTTCCCCATGCTGTCAGGGTGGAGGGAGAGGACGAGAGCCAGAAAGAGAAACTGGTTCTGTCTGAAGACTGTGAGCTCATCACCATCGTGGCGGTCGTTCCGGGTCGTCTGGAGGTCACCACGCACCACCTTTACTTCTATGACGGCAGCAGCGACAAAGAGGAGACGGAGGAAGGTATGAAAAATATGTGATCATGAACATCACACCTAACCAGCTTCTCCAACGGACCCTTAACGAAGTCAGTGGACATCTGTGTCTTCTTAGGTATCGGGTTTGACTTCAAGAGACCACTGTCTCAGCTCAGAGAAGTCCATCTGAGGCGCTACAACCTGCGACGGTCTGCTCTGGAGCTGTTCTTCATAGACCAGGCTCATTACTTCATCAACTTCAGAAAGAAGGTGATGCACAGTTCAACTTATACCTCTTCTTCTCTATAACTCGAATGAGAAAGATTTTCAAATGAAATGGACAATAAAATTGTTTGTCTGCCCCGTCAGGTACGAAACAAAGTGTACTCCAGGATCCTCGGGCTGCGGCCGCCCAACCTGTTTTACTTTGGCTCTCGCTCCCCTCAAGAGCTCTTGAAGGCATCGGGGCTCACGCAGGTATTTATTTACTCCACCTCTCCCTATCCAGTGAGTCTCTAACATCTGAAGTGTGCTCATTGCGTTTAAATAAACTGATGCTTGTGTGTTGAACAGAAATGGGTTTGCAGAGAAATCTCCAATTTTGAGTATTTGATGCAGCTGAACACCATCGCTGGACGCACTTACAACGACCTGTCTCAGTATCCCGTGGTAAGGACACCCACTCTGCCCGTCACAGCGTGGCCTACTCTTAAATTTCTTGCGGAAACACGATTAAACGTACAGTCTTGAGGCGGCCTCACGTTGTGTTTTTTACTCCCCTCCAGTTCCCGTGGGTCTTGTGTGACTACACCTCCTCCGATCTGAATCTGGACGACCCGGCGGTTTTCAGAGATCTGTCCAAACCCATCGGCGTGGTCAACCCCCGCCATGCACAGAATGTCAGAGAAAAGTACGTGCTTAGATAATAGCTTTTAGATTTTAAGTTACTGTTAACATGGTGTATATATATTGTCTTTTAATGCTTTTTAAAGGCTGCATTACAGAGACATGTACTTTTTTGTTGTATAAAGATATGATTTTGGTTGCTTCATGTATTAATAGGTTGTAGGTCAGGAGCCAACGTCTCCATGTAAATGGAGCAACAAAGATTAGGTTTATGCATTAGCAACTGATGATGGCATAATGCAGCTATAAAGTCATATAAAGGCGACTAAATGTGATTAATTTTAATAGGCCTTACTCAACAAGCTTTTTTCCGCTGTTTGTCACCAGGTACGAGAGCTTTGAGGACCCTACAGGCACCATCGACAAATTCCACTATGGCACACACTACTCTAACGCAGCAGGAGTCATGCACTACATGATCCGCATGGAGCCATTCACGACTCTGCACATCCAGCTGCAGAGTGGCAGGTGGGAGCGCTGAGTAGTATGTGGTGTTTTGATGTTTCCTGGTATTCTGTGGCTTCTTACTGATGCATGTCGTTGACGTTGTCGTTAAGGTTCGACTGTGCAGACAGGCAGTTCCACTCGGTGGCAGCGGCCTGGCAGGCTCGCATGGAGAGTCCAGCTGACGTCAAAGAGCTCATCCCCGAGTTTTTCTACTTCCCAGAGTTCCTGCAGAACATGAACGGTGAGAGAGACTGTACCTTTTAACTTATGTTTTATGGTCAGATGCAAATGTTTTAGTTATAAATTTGTTCATGTACTAATATTTAAACCTTGTGCATTGCTGCTTGAATGTTGCAGGATTCGACCTGGGACACTTGCAGATATCTCAGGACCCAGTGACAGATGTTCTGCTGCCTCGATGGGCCACGTCAAGGGAAGATTTCATCAGGAAGCACAGGAAAGCCCTGGTGAGTCGACACAAACAGAACAGAGGATTCTTTGGAAAAGACTTCATGTTACCCAAAATAATTTTAGGGTTACAAATATGTTTGAAATTGAATGAATGTAATCTGATGTCACACATGTAAACCAAAAGTCTTAATAATAAATGTTCATAAATGTTCATAGAAACAGCTGGTAAAATGAATAAAGTTGCGTTTATATCATTTAAATGTGATGATGTGTTGACTTTGAGATTTCTGGTCACTATGCCTTGAAAGTCCTTGAAAAGTGCTTGAATTTTACTCGTAAGAAGGGGTAAAAACCCTAGACTTAGTGTATTAAGATGACTATTCAAGACAACATCCACTTGTATGTTAAACTCCAGGAATGTGAGCATGTGTCCAATCACCTCCATGAGTGGATCGACCTGATCTTCGGTTACAAGCAGAGAGGAGAGGAGGCAGTGAACGCCCTCAACGTCTTCTACTACTGCACCTATGAGGGTGAGGAAAACGTGCACTCTTTCTTACGAGTGACGAACAGTTGACTTGCCTTCTACTCCTCATGTCCCATTATCCTTGAGTCTTCCTGCATGAACAGTGCTGTATTTCTTTTTGTGTTATTCTGCAGGTGCAGTAGATTTGGATGCGATTGCCAATGAGACAGAGCGTAAGGCCCTGGAAGGCATCATCAGCAACTTTGGTCAGACTCCCTGTCAGCTCCTCAAGGTACAACCACTGGGCTAAATCACAACAATTTATTCAAATTTTCACTTAAGCTTTATTAAACCAGGAGTGACATCTCACTGGGATTAAAACGCTTGGCCAAGACAGGCAGAGACATAGTTAGGAACATATAACAATTAAATAAAGAAAGAACAAATTTACAGAATCATAAGATAAGAAAAGAAATTCATCAACAACATCTACAGCCAGATGTCTTTGCTCCAAAGGACTTCAAGCAAGACTTCCGCGTCAGTTTTTGCACCAGTTGCTGAATTTGAGCCTGAAATGACAGAGAATCCTACTTCCTTGGATGTTTGTGTTGAGTTACAGACTCAAATCCTTTATTATCAACAAAGTGTTGTTAGGTTCTCTTCATCACGCTCCTGTCTCCAACCAGGAGCCTCATCCTCCTCGCATGTCCGCTGAAAATGCAGTGCGGCGGCATGCCCGCCTGGACACCGTGCCCCCGAACATCTTTGAGCAGCTCAAAAAGCTCCGGCCCTTTGTGGAGGTGAGTTCTTACCAAGTCCTGTCGTTATTCCTCTGAATGAATTATCATGTTGTGCTGGGTTGTGTGTGTGTGTGTGTATTTAAACGTGTTTGCTGCCTCAGGTGGTGAGCGATGGCCTTCCTCTGGTCCAGGCAGTCGTACCAAAGAACCAGAACCGCTCCTTCATCATCCAGGGCTCAGATATGTTGGTAAGGCCACTCTCACACAGAGGCCGCATGTACAACTCGACACAGTCATGAGAATAAATAACACATAAGAATTATAAACAGTGGAGCTTTAGCATTTTTGCTTTATGGCACTTTTTTCCTCTGCAGGTGACCGTGAGTTCCAACGGGCTGATCGGGACACACAGCTGGCTGCCGTACGACAAAAACATCGCCAACTACTTCACCTTCACTAAGGACCCCACCATGACCAATCCCAAGTGAGCACCCTCAGAAAACCTACACCCATATCAACCCCATACTTAAGTTCTTTTTTTAGTTTAGGCCAATCATCCGACCTCCAGAATTACTGATTGGTAAATATCAGTTTACCAAAATCTCCCGACCACACGGGGCCTCATCAGTAAGGTGATCAGTGTGTTGTGTGTCGGATAGTTGGTCCGGATGAATATTGCTTGTTGCTTTTCTGAGAGAGAAATATGATATACACCACTGGTTCCCAAATTTGCGGTCCCAAGCCCCACTAGAGGTCACCAAATCTTCACAGGAGGTCAGGGGGCCTTCTTGGGTTATAGGTATGTATGAAAACTTTAAAATAGTATCCATACAGTCAGAGTGTATCTCAGCATCTCATGTCTGTGAATAAAAAAAGTAAAGTTTAGATTATCATTTTAGATATGAACTGTATGAACTGTAAAAAACACAACCGACAGACAGAGCCTTCACTCTCCACTAAATAATGTTGGTTATAATGACCGAATGGCTTACAGAATTGTGTAAAAAGTTACTAAAAATATGAGTAAAACTCACGTCTGATGCAATAGTCGGAGGAATCTGCTCAAAAATCATTCAAATTGCTTGTTTTATATAAACGTCCTGCAGTCAATAAGAGTCAATAATACAGTTTATCAATTGTTCTTTACTGTTATTGTTATGCATTGAATATAATAGGAAATATCCATGACATACATTATTAATCACAAGTTAACTCAATAATAGAAAAGAGACCCTTAAGTAAAAAGGTTGGGAACCATGGTTATAAATCATCCTCAGCTGTATTAAACTTTCCTGACAGTTGGATTCATTGAAGCAGAACATCTGTCCGCCTGTCCTTCTTTGTCTGCGAAGCTTCAAAGCCTGCTTAATTAATTGCAATTTGTTTTAATGGATCTTATTCTAAACTGACCTTGAATGTGGATCACATAAACACAGTATAAATCAGAATGCGAGCCATCTGAGCGCCGGGGTTCACGCAGGTTGTAATTTGCAGATGTCAGTGACAGTTTAATGTGCAGATTATAAATCTCCCTCCACATTCAGGCCCCCGCTCGCTCTCACTTCTCGCTTCGAACTCGCTTTGATCTTTCCAAACCCCACTTTGTGCTTCAGAACACAGCGCTTCCTGAGCGGGCCGTTCTCACCCGGGGTTGAGATCAGCGCTCAGGTGCTGGTGGTGTCCAACGACGGCCGTCTGTTGTTCAGCGGGGGACACTGGGACTGCAGTCTGCGAGTCACCCAGCTGGGGAAGGGCAAGCTGGTGGGCAGGATCTGCCGGCACATTGGTGAGCTCTTAATGTCGTGTGTCTAGCTTACTATATATATATATGCTTTGTTGTAAGTGCTGCATATTTATTTGTGGGGTTGGTTTTTTTTTTTGTGTCCTACAAAGACGTTGTCACATGCTTAGCTCTGGATCTCTGTGGCATCTACCTCATCTCTGGTTCAAGGGACACATCCTGTATTGTGTGGCAGGTCCTACAGCAGGTAAACATCTCGGCTCGCTCACACACTTGTGCACACGTGCCTAACTGTAAGCTGCCCTCAGAGTAACGTCTGCGTTGTCCTTCAGGGTGGCTTCTCCAGCGGCCTGTCTCCTCGACCGGTGCAGGTCCTCTGCGGGCACGACCAGGAGGTCACCTGTGTGGCCATCAGCACTGAACTGGACATGGCCGTCTCAGGGTCAAAGGTCAGAGCTAACTCTCGCTGTGAACTGTTTGAAGCTTGATACAAGATGCACATATTGCCCAATGAGTAACAAGGAAATCATGTAGGGCTGCATTTCCCCTTTGGTCGATGAAAGGTCAGAAAATAGTCAAAATTGCACACAGTGATGTGTACAAATAGTTTATTTTTGTGATTATTTGACCAATGTGTACAACCTAAATCTGTTCAGCTTACAATGATTTAATTGCTTGAAAAATTACATCTACTAGTATTAATCAATTATTATTAAGATAGTTGCAGAGTGATTTACGAGCTGATCGACTGACTGATTGTTGAGCCGAGTTTCCACCGCAGGAACCTTTGTAGGAACACGGCGCATTTCAGCAGCCGGGACCAGAATTAAGTTCCTGCAACATTACTTTACTCCGCGGAACATGTGTGATCGGTTGTGTACTTGCAGCCTTTTCATTTCTGCCATAATTTTTGAAAAATCTGTTGCCCCAAACCATTTGTTCGTTATGCCTCGACACATCAGTATGGAGTTACAGAAGAAACTGGGAGAAAGTCCTTCTACGTAGACCAGGCACTGTTGTTGTAAAGTTGTAAAAACAGCCACTTTTTCATACATCAGCGGACTAACTTGCCTGTTCTTCACGGGTCTTTAGACCGCAGTGGAAACGCAGACAACAACAGGATGAAGAAACATTTATTTTAGTTCCCGCTCTGAGCACTTTGGATGAAAACGCAGCTGCGTAAAGCTATATGTCAGAAGAGGGTTTTTTTTTATTATTTTCCTTCTCACTAAGCTCTTGAGCTCTGTAGGTTTGTGCAGGTGTGAAAAACGTTGTTTGACCTCAACAACCACAATATGCTTTGAGGAAAAAAAATACAAAATCCTAGCTGGATGTTCTCCAAGAAAACTGTGATGTGGTTCATTAGAAGTGAGAACGTAATCTGTAGCAGCCACAGGAAACGACACCAAAAGACACACACTTTTTATAGGATGGAAGACGCAGATGTTTCTAACTTATAGCCAGCGGTTGTTAATGCATGGAAAGCTTCACGTGACAAAAATGAAGCGTGGTTTTGTCTGGTCTGAGCTGTTTTCTTTCAAGTGTTGAAGTTATTGGAAAGTACACAATGCAAATGTTATGCTCCGCTTTAGCTTTAAGGGCTCTACATTGATCCGTTTTGTCTCTCCGTTGCCAAAAGTTGCAGCATGACAGGTTGCCAAAAATTCCAATAAACAAGCTACATGTGAGTGCACGTGTCTTTGGTTTAAGGAAAAAATGTACAGCGCTCAAAATGTAGAGAACGGTCTGCATCGTAGAAACAGCAATGCGTTGGTTTTATTGCACCTTTACTGACTTGCCGTCCACTGTGTGTCAGGACGGGACCGTGATCGTGCACACTGTCCGACGAGGCCAGTTTCTGCGAACACTGCGGCCTCCGGGTGATAGCTGCGTGCCAGCCCACATCTCTGAGCTCCAGGTGGGCATGGAGGGCCACATCGTGGTACAGACCTCGCTGGAGGAGCGCCCTCATAGAAAGGTACCTTCACATTGCACGGTTGGTGCGTATTGAAACGCACCCTCAAACAAGTTCCTCAACTCGTTCATGCCAATACCACAATCCTGCTTCCTCCTACAGGGCAAGTACTCCATTCATGTTTACTCAGTCAACGGCTGTCTGCTGTCCTCCATCGCCATGGAGGAGCAGGTGACTGTGCTCCACCTGGTGTCTGAATACATCATCCTGGGGACCATGCAGGGCGGCCTCCACATACGGGATTTATGCAGGTAAAGGACACTGGGAGCATCATTTGCAGCATGTAGACGCACGACTTTGACAGCACAGCACGCAGGATTCGTTGCTCTCTGTTTGTAAACATGCCATTCAAAGATGCGGCAAGCATGAAGGATGGTTTTTCTGTTGAGTCTCGTTTGAGCTGGTGGCTCGCCAATTCAAAGCCTTGGTATTTGACGACGTGGGCGTGAGACTCAACAATCGACTTGATTTCCCCGGGGTCTCCGACATTGAGAAACGCCTCCGTAACACAGCACAATGATGAGAAAATGCAGACGGCGGGGCGAGGGTCTCTGTGGAGTTCTGTGAACACTCACGTCTGTTTCAACCAAGCATTGGAATGGAGACGGCAGTATATCCCCAGTCTCTCTAACAAAGCGTGTCATATTGAGAGTGCCATATTGAGGTTGGGGAGAAGCGTGACAAACTTTGCAAAACTGCCACTGGCACATTCCTGTAAATTTGGCATCAAATCCAATACATTCAGTTGTTTCTGTCTTTTTAAAAAGTGAATTCTGTTTCCGTGTCTAAAGTTCTTCTTCCCTCCCAACGGCTGTGTGAACACACAACAGATTTCATCATTTACACAAAATATACTAAAGAAGAAAGCATTTTATTGACGGTAAACATGTTGTATGTTGTTTGTTTGATGCCTGTGGGGAAAGTCTACCTAACTATTTGGGCATACTTTTTAATTCGGCAAATGTTATGCATGAAGATATTTATATATTTCTGTAAAAACGTGGTTTATCCCAGTGATTCATGGTTTTACTTGCACGTGGAGTACGGAGGCCAGATCCAATCGCGGGATGTCACGAGAGACACATGGTCACTCCCAGTTTGAACTGAAGGATCCGAATCTATCCACTTGTGATCGGATCGCGCGGGATGCGTCCTGATACCAACCTCTGTGACACTGACTCTTCTCTGTTTGACAGCCTGGATGCTGCAGTAACGCCACTGGCCCTGAAGGTTCCCGTGAGGAGTGTTTCCGTCACCAAGGAGTGCAGCCACATCCTGGTGGGACTGGAGGACGGGAAGTTGATTGTGGTGGGGGCAGGGAAGCCAGAGGAGGTGAGAAGTGAGATGCAGGGGTGGGGCTGGCGGTTCATGTTTGTATGCATGAGTGTGTGAGGAGTAGGTGGTGGCGTTGGGTAATCGTATGCTAAGTACTTGTTAAAAACCTGTTTTTTCACATGCTAATTGAGCGTCTTTTACTCTTAACATCTCCGCTTTAGCCCTCGAGTGAGGATTTACATGTTTTTCTCCCGGTTCCCAGGTTCGCTCAGGACAATTCCCCCGTCGCCTCTGGGGCTCCACACGTCGCATCTCTCAGGTGTCGGCAGGTGAAACTGAATACAATCCCACTGAGAATACTGGCAAGTGAGATGAGCAGTGAGCAGAGGAACTTCGTCGCCGAGATTGCTCGCCACGCTCAACTTCCTTTACACGCTGGGAAACCTTCCTCCTCAGCCCCTGATCTCTCTGAGAGAGCAACTATACACTGAGCACTTTTTAAAAAAAACTCTTAAATGATTTGATATTTTTTATTGCATATTTCCTTTACAGTTGTGTACTGTTTTTAATCAGCATCATTCCAAAGAGTGGCCTTGTGTTGGGGCTGGAGGAGAGCTCAGTGTTTGAGGTTGTGAACTGCTGTTGAACTGTATATCCAGTGAGTCATATTCCAGGGATGTGACGCACGCCGACGCAGCCTCAGACACGGACAGAAGAAACGCTGTGAACACCCCAGACTCCATGTTCTTGGCTTCTTCCTGCTGTGACACCCTTTGCTGTTGAATGTCCCAAAGCCATTGTCTGGCAATGGCACCTTCTTAAAACTCCTAGAAACTTGAAAACTACTGTAGATGTTGCTCGAGATTTCCATATTGCAATACTGGTAAATACCACAAGAGGGTTTACTTTCTAAAGAAAGACACAGCGGGTTGGACTGCTGTTTTCGGATCTTGATGATGATCCAGATGTGCACCACAATGCCACAGTGTATAATTCCGCATTCCTCTCGGCTCTAAGCGATGTAAATCTGTTACAATTAAAGCAATAACTGCTTTAATGGTCAAGTACGTGATATACATTCACTCTTTCTGTCGTGATCATGGAGCTTGGATGCAGTGAAACTCAAGAGGAGAGCCTTCCGATGCCTTACACAGAGTGGAGTCGAGATCCTTGCAGATGTTTCCCTGCTAGTTTTGTTGTTACACCCAACTATACCCCTGTTTTATTTGACCTGAAAAGTGCCTTTTCTTCTGCTTGAGCCATGTGTAAACACTGAATTCCAATCATCTGTTTTTAATGTACGATCACTATCTCCCTGCTGATCAGATTCAAACACACCTTACCGCTCCGCTCTGACTCAGATGTGGCTAAGATGTTGTTAATGAACTCAGTAAACTGTTGGTTGGTTGGCTGGATGCTTGCCTGTACTGGTATTGTTGCTGTTTATGAGGCGCTGAAAGTGTCTGATGACTCGGAAACACGTGAGCTGAGAGCCTGTGAGTGAGCTTCAGAGGAATTCACTTCCTGCCAGCTTCTTTTACTGCGGTTTGGAACAAAGTAGTTGTTATGTAGTGTCATGATGGGAGACAGACAAAGGGAACTATTTGGGCAAATGCAATACCCGTGACACGGTGCACACGTACATATTAACTTTGTGTTGTAGGTGATGCCCTGATTAATCTTGTGTGTAAGTGTAAAAGGAACTATATTTGAAATGTTTACTTGCTCTCCAAGCCTGGAAATACGCAAAATCCGTGCATTCAGGCCACGTGAGATCATTTTTTAATTCACTGTAAGAGGAGTCTGTGAATATAAAGGGTTTGTTTGGATAAGCAGCTGTTCAGGTCTGATTTGCTATCATATATTCTGATATCAATTCATGTGACACTGCTCTGTTTTGCTGTAATATTTCACCTGATTGATAATGCAGTAACGCTCCCGAGCCTTCAGTTGAATCAAAATGGAGGCTAGAGAATAGACCATATTCACACATGGCGGCCGTTTTCCTGTGCCATCACACTCGAATGTCTTATGGCTTTGTTCCAGAAAGTCTGACGAATTATTATCATTTCACCGCTTCCTGATTGATCAGTGACTGAGATGATGATGGACATTGACAATCTGGAGGGACGTCTGGCCACATTTTAAGGTTAAACAACATATTTGATCATCTGGTTAGCTTCTGTTGGACAATAGCTAATGATGTTAGCAAATAAGTTTTAGCCCAAAGTATGGCCCGAAATCCCTTCAGAGATTGACTGACTTCTGACTTGTCAGATTGTCTACAAATTATCAGTTTCCCTCCCGAGCACAACATTGTCTCAGCATTCACACGAGTGTGATGTCAGAGGACAATGGCCGCTGTGTGGATATTGTTTTTGGGTTTAAGTCTTGCTGCATATGATGTATTTGTTGTTATTTGTTGTTCGGATGTCCTGATTTTTCTGATTCAGAGTGACACAAGAAGCCTTAAGTGAAGGCCAGCACTGCCTTGAACTCGTCTCTTCGACCACTATTATTTAGCCCTTTGTATTGTTTCATGGAAAATGTTGAAAATACACTTTTTAAAAACCAAGCGGCCTGTGCTCCTCGTGACTAAACATTACAACATGAGTCGTGATTGTGTGTTTTTCTGTCTCCCGAGAAGCAGTCCTAATATGGCATTTAATCGTGACTGCACACTTATATTCAGGAATCCTCTTCCCTGTGAACCACTGCCCATATCCTGAGGATGATCGGCCCATCACTGAAAAATGAGCTCTGATTCCTCTTGTGTGTGCGAACCACAGCAGGAAGGAAACCGATCCGCTGCCACGACGTAGATCATCCAGCTCCTCTACTGTAATCCCAGCCTTGCATGCGTCTGTGATGTTAACCCTATTGGAGTTGAAAAGGTCACGGCGAGCAACGGCACATACACTCGGAGAGGAGACTTTGATCTCCTGGTGGGCCGAACATCCTGTCGGCCTCCCCGTAAACACCTCCGGGGGTACAATTCAAGTAGGGGTGGGGAGGGGGTGAGGCGGGTGATAAAACCAACCTGTAGACCCCTCAGTCAAATACAAACCACAGAGCAGTGAATAAGGGAAGTGGGGAAGGAGGGGTGAGGAGCGATGCGGTCGCTCTGATGTGGGCCCACTGACAATGGTGGGAGGGGTTGACACCTTGGCAGTATCTCCCTCCGACCTCTGCAGACCTGAGGGGATGGATGTCGTGAAACGCTGCAGTTTTTTTTTTTTTTTTCCTTGGTGTCGTTCAAGTTGTTGCTGCCAGGAACCGCAACAACCCTCAAACGAGCCAGTGACCTCAGCCCCCCCCCCCCCACTCCCTCTTCTCCTCCCCCTCTGGTTAGTTTCTCCTCAGGCTTGTGGACAAAATCATGTTTTTTTTTTTGTTTTTTTTTATAGCTCCCTTATCGTTCCCACCCATGTATGACCACAGAGGAACTCAGCCCACAGATAAAAAGTCTGTGCCCCTGCAGCATGACAAGTAGACAAGTGAAGAATGAGAGAAGTGAAGGGGGACTGTTTATTTTTCTGATTACTGATAAGCTTGGGTTTATTTCATTACTTATTTGATGTTTGCTTCAACCCACTGCAAAAACTCATCCTCTAAATAAGTAGTTTTTCATGCCAGAAGCCATTTAAACAACCAGTAAAAGTCCTCTTGCATTCGATACTTTCTAAAGATCTCAAAGCAAGACAGAATGAAGCAAATAGCTGCACTGGCAATAACGAAAATAAACACTTGATTCGAGAACGAGCTGGTTTGTGTTGGAAACATGCTGATAGAAGCCATTTAAAGACCCAATAACTCATAAAACAAAAAATACTCGGCCGGATGAGTATTTTTACAGTGCGCTGGAGCGGACTTCAAACAAATAATGAAATAAACAGTACAATCTCCATGAAATAAAGCAAATTGTCATCCGCTCACAGCCAGAGTTTTTCTTCCACTTGTTTTAAAGAGGGGGAGAAAAAAAAGCCTTCAACGATGCAACACTGAACAAAAATCACTTGGTAAGATAGTTTTTGCACTCAATTTTAAAGGAGCAGACACTGACAATCAAAATCAGGAAGCCCCCCCCCCCTTTATTTTTTATATATGTGTGTATTAACGAGAGCATGAAGAAGACTGAAATGCAGCTTGAAGTTTAATCAGAGCAGGAACATCCCCTCCGTCTCCTCTCGTCCCCCCGGGCAGGCTTTGAAGTGCAAGTAGTATTGTGTCTGAGAGATCTCTCCATTTGTTTTCCTCTGAAGTCCCCGGGCCCCCCTGCGATGCATTCACTAGAATTTACAAGGTGTGTAATTTACCCTGCGTTTGGTTTTCTAATCTTTTGAATTGCTGAGATCAAACATGTGCTGCATCTTCAGAGCATCTTGTTTGATTCACGTGCCCTCTTTTGTTTCTGATAACAACGGATCACAGCTCTACGTAAGTGGCCCTGCAGGGTTGTAAACTGGTGTCATGTCGCAGACCTCTGGAGGGTTTTATGCTGGGATACAAATCTGTGTTTTCATTATATTCATTCCCCACTAACTGTAACAGATGTTGTGGACATATACCAGAGGTAAAAGTACTTTTTACATTTTTAAAAAATTTTTATAGCTCCCTTATCGTTCCCGCCCATGTATGACCGCAGAGGAACTCAGCCCACATATAAAGAGTCTTGCCCCTGCAGGAAGACAAGTAGACAAGTAAAGAATGAGCAGAAGTGTATATTCTACATTATTGTATCATAATTACTGATACATTAAAGCAGTGGGAAAGGTGCAGCTAATCAATCAAAATGTGGGTGCTGTATTGGAGGCAAATGGACTCAGTGCACAACAAGACGTTTCACCTCTCATCCAAGAGGCTTTGTCAGTTCTAATTCGATACAGCGCCTACATTCACCATGACATTCATCAACATCAATCATAATCACTCTATTCATCCTGGGCAGTATAAATCTGTATTAATACATCGCAATTTATTTGTTGATTATATTTTGTTTTAATAATCTGTATTGCAGAGCAAAACAAAACAAAACAACAATAATTGCCTCTAAAATGAAGTGGAGTGAAAGTATAAAGTTGTATAAAACAGAATAACTGAAATAAAGTTTAAGTACTTAAACACAGTACTCGAGTAAACTAACTTACATCTTACCAGTGGGGGAAGGAGCACTGTGGCTGTACTCAAGTACAAGTACAGATAGATCTGATCCAAACTGGTACTGAAATAATACCTAAGTAAAAGTATTCCTCTGAAACATACTCAGTGTATAAATTTCCTTTTAACTCTTGATGTTTACTCAGTGCTACAGTATAACTTTAAAGATAACTAAGTAGATTTCATGGTGAAAGTAAAATTACAGGCACATGTAACTAGTTACTTCGAACCCTTGAATGCTACTGTCATTCGTCATATTGACCCAATGTGTTCAGTATTAAATAGACAGATAATTAAGACAACTAATCCCATGAATATACAAAAACAAAAAATATTAATGTGAAATTAAGAGGTTTAAAATAGAGCATTTTATAATTAAAAACAATGGGGTTACATCACTAATTTATGGTTCTTTTATGTATTTTTGCTGTGCTGGAGTAAAAGTCCTCGAGTAAAAATAGCCCAAAAATCCTCTCACATTAAAAAGTTTGTTTAAGTGAAGGTACGTAAAGTATCATGAGCAAAATGCAAAGCAGTAATTCAGTAAAAGGCCCAGTATGAGTGTCATATGTTATATAACTGAATTATTATCACTGATGTATTAATGGCAGGGCCCCAGGTTGCAACTATTTTGGTGGCACGTGCTCCAAAAGCCTGTTTCACTGGTGCACCTGATGTCCAGCAGATCAGATTTAAAACAAAATGGTGTGTGGACAGTTTGACGTTTGAACAAATGTATTCCAGTTCACAGTCATTTACAGAATTTGTTGAGAAATGAGATTAAAATGTTTTATTGGGTGCATCTGGATGAAAAGTGAGGTGCACTGGTGCAACTAAAATGTAGCAGTACTTGTCATTAGTGACTGACGACAAACCAATGTCTGTAAAGTTACTCAATTCAGCACTAATTTATATCACACCACTGTTATTCTGTCTGTGGTCACTCATGTATGCTACTTTTAATGTCATGTTGTTCTGTTTATTCGGTATTGGACACTCTGGGCCTCCGTACATCAGTGCCTAGTCATATTTCCATGCATTAAACTGCAGTCTGT
This sequence comes from Acanthopagrus latus, assembly GCF_904848185.1. Taxonomy (NCBI): domain Eukaryota; kingdom Metazoa; phylum Chordata; class Actinopteri; order Spariformes; family Sparidae; genus Acanthopagrus; species Acanthopagrus latus. The sequence continues at coordinate 16,672,949 of NC_051055.1, forward strand.
GTTTTGTGAACGCACATGCGATGATTTCTGCAGGTCTGAGGAGGTAAATCAATCATTATCACACGCAAACAGCCTTCCATTACACTTCCAGCTCCAGCAGCGCGTCGCAGGGATGCAGCCAATCAGGAGGCGGCGCTGAAAGCTGAGGAGATGGGAGGAGAAAAAGCCCAGGAGAGCTTTTTTTCTTTTCTTTTTTTTTTTTTTTTCTTCCTGCCTCATCTGCAGCAAAGCCGCTGGAGAGAGGTGGCCCAGTCGACGCATCCTGCCAGCCCAAACAGAAGAAACTTTGTGCGAAGTCAAGACAGACGCAGGGGAACGCGTGTAGGGAGAGAAATGCGTCTACCGAGCCGTTCCTGGGACGATCTATGGATTACACCGGCTGCTTTTTAAAGTCGCTTTCTCGTGCGTAAAAAAGGCAACATCTGATTACCAGGACTGCGCCGAAGTTTTTCTGCCAGCAAAGCTCGTTTTTTGTTTTTTTGTTTTTTCTTTTGGAAAAACTTTCCCTTTGTAAGCAAGCTCGTGTAGATTTAGAGAACCGAAGGATACATTTTCATGCAGATTGCAGAACAAAACAAAACAAAAAGTTCCGACTCTGATTTCGAGACGCACCAATCCGTCCGCTCGTTGGATTGTCGGACACCGGAGACATGAGACTGTTTGTCATCTGCGCGCTTCTGCTGCTCAAAGTAAGCAACACTTAATTACTGCTTTACGCACACTGAGGCACCATGTTTCCACCCCTCAGACGCCTCCACGCTGTGCCTGCTGCATCTGTTCCACACTTCTTATCACCAGAACATCACAATAGGGGCCATTTTAAACTCCGGTCGCCGAGTTGGGTTTTTACACTACCATTGTTCCCAGAGGGGATCTGATCACCACCGAGTCATATTTCTTTAAGGCTGTGTCACATGGCCCCTGTTGGTGAATATGGCTGTCATGCTGTAGCTGGTGAATAACAATAGAATAAGTGTGAGTAGGGAGGGGGACCTCTGATTAAATCTTCCTTTACAGTATCTCATGATAGAAGTGGAGTCCAACTAGTTACTTATCATAAAACAGTGGTTTTTTTCTCTCTCTCTATCAAGCCTGACTTACTGTACACACACACACACACACACACACACACACACACACACACACACACATATGCACTCACACTCATGGTTACAGAACATCCTGGATATATGTGGAGAAACATCAGGGGTGCACACAGCTTTACCAAGATTATCCCACCTCACGGGTGATAAATGATTGTCTCATATGAACAAATGATCATTTCAGTGGGGTTTGATAGCATATTATTAAACCAGGATCAGCGTGGAAAGAAGGGGAAAGCCTCCACGGTCGCAGACAATAATTTGACAACTCATCTCCCCGGAGAAGCCCTTGGGGCTTGTAGTCCTGTTTGGACACGCTCCTTTGAGTCAAAAGAACTTTTGTTAGATCAAAGCGTTCAGATAAAGCGTTAGCTCTTAAAAAAGATGAGTATCTCTTCCCTATTATGAAGGGTGCAAGATCTCCCTTTTGGGATCTAAATTACTGTTTTCTCCTCAGCTCCTGCTGTTAAGGGGCACTGAGCGTCTTTGGGAGAGAAAGTCAAACTCAGCATTGTCCATCCATCCATCCATCCATCCATTATCTGTACATTATATGTACGCCGCTTAATCCTTTGCAGGGTCGCGGGGGGGCTGGAGCCTATCCCAGCTGACTTAGGGCGAAGGCAGGGGACACCCTGGACAGGTCGCCAGTCTATCGCAGGACTCAGCATTGTAATATTTTAAATATTAAAGAGGTAATAATACAATCTCAGACATGTTTATTGTTTCCATAACTGAATAAACATGAATGATAAGGTCCCCAGAACATTGTTTGAACTTAGAAAGCTGGCAGGGTCCGCCACAACACAGTAAATCAGTATGAAACTGTGTTGTCCTTTAAGGTCAGTTTACTTATTTAGTTTGTTAAGTGAATAAATATCCGCCCCTTTCATTTTTCGTAGCCCACTGCAAGAGTTATCATTTTTGCTCTCCGGTGGTTCTCCGATTACTCTCTGGAAGATTTAGAGCTGCTTCCCAGTATGTGAGCTCACTCCTAATGATTTTCTTGAACTCACGTTGCCCGTAGTTGACTGTGCTCTGCCGTATTTGTTGCAGTCACTGGTTGAAAATGTGGCCTAGCTTTCCGTGTTGCTGAGTCTGGATATCCGGAGCAAAGCAATTATCATCATTTTCTCCCAGTTTGTGGTGTGTGTGTGTGTGTGTGTGTGTGTGTGTGTGTGTGTGTGTGTGTGTGTGTGTGTGTGCGTGTGTGTGTGCATGTGTGTGCGTGAGTGAGGTGAGTGGGGATTGGGGGGATGGTTCAGTTTGTTACCACAGTCATCTGAATTTCCATGGTGTAGTTAAGCAGATTTTGTTAGAGGGCAGACCTCAGGATCATTTAGAAACTCGAACCGCTTCTCAACGCTTTGGTGAGAGTTGAGGATCTGTAGATTAATAGTTGACGGATCAGCGTGAGCTGTCTCGTTTGATTTAGGGTCATAGTTTTCGGGCGAGTTTGACACCGGAAAAAAAGAGAAACCCACGTCCTTTAATTTGTCCCTGATGCTCCCTGTGTACTGATGACAGTAATCAGTGGAGATGGGATGTGCAGCTCAACAGCAACTTTCCCCTCAGCTGGGGCTGTCTCTGCTGAAAGGCTGGTGTCTGTTGCTGTCACAGCCGGACTGTGAAGGCTCATGGGTCATTGTCTTCGCGGGGAGAGAGCGAGGGAGCATCCTTTTGTGTGTTTATTTTCACGCAGATTAGATTAACTGTGGAAACTCCAGCCTACGAGCTTCAAAAGTGCTCTCACTTCAAAGGGGCACAGAAAATGTTTCATGGCTGAAATGAATGAGTGTGTGTGTGTGTGTGTGTGTGTGTGTGATCCGCGTTGACTGAGTGACTCCGGCAGCCGTGGAGTTGAGAGCCCCATTGAAAGCGCTTCTCCTCGGTGGTCCGTCTGTTCTCACTGGGGAATCCCTTCAGATTGCAGCTTCTTACCTAAATAGAAAAAAGCAAACTGCAGCCCCTCCTTGTCCCACCAGACTTTTCTGTCCTGAGGCAACAGATAAGAGAGTGAACGGTCTCTGGTGCATGCACGACAAATTTGTCATTGAAAGTGACTTAATGTTGTAGGAACATCAAGAAATACAGGAAAAGACGGTAAAGGTTTAATGATCGATCGTAGCTGACAGTTATGTAGAATAGATTGAAAGGGGCGCTGTGTAGTTTTGGAGAAGAAATTCAAACTCTGATTTTAATATTTACAACATTAATGAGGTAATAATACAAAGTCAGAAATCTTATTTTTTTCCATAACTGAATAAACAAGCTGTTCTCAGTGGAAAATATGGTCCCCAGAACACTGTTTAAAGCTAGAAAGGCGGCAGGGTCCGCCACATATAAACAAAGTGAAACAGTATGAAACTGTGTTGTCCTTTAAGGTCAGTTTGTTTATTCAGTTTATTCAGTCATGAATACAAAGAGAGTTTATTTAGTTTATTCAGGCGGGAAAAAAATCCTCATCTTTCTCTTCAGAGTCAAATCTCACCCCAAGAGCTAACTAGTGCGCCTTTTGATATTAGTTTATTATTCAGTTATTTAATGGAAAGAAAATGAATCGCCACAGTTTTGCTCAGTGTCAAGTCCAGTGTCCTTTAACTTCTTGGGGTTCCAGCTGCTTAAATGCCAGGATTTGCCTCAGTTCTTTGTAAAGTAAATGAAGAGCCGTTGGGTTTTGGACAGTCAGTCGGACAAAAGAAGCAATTTGAAGACGTCACTTTGGGCTCTGGGAAATTGTAGACAAAACGATTGATAGATAAAATGTTAAAATGATCATTACTTGCAGCCCTAAAAAAAATCTTTTAATGGTAAAGTAAGTCGATTTATGTGGTAATGAAAAGTAACCCTCCCAACCCTGCTCATTTTCTCTGAGTTTAATTTGAAATCACAGAGTGTAAACATGAACTCATTAATGACAGCATTAAGTGTCATAAATATGAATTGTATCCTTTTCTTATACCAATAAACCAATAAGGTGGTATCCATATATAGTCCTATTTCATGCTGTATATACAGAAGATAATGATTTACTCATTCCTCTACTGAGTAGCTCACTGTTCCCTCTCGTCTCCAGTGGGCATGGGCTAAATATTTTATTGTACACTGGGCTCTAGTGAGTGAAGTGCCAAGCCTTTTGGCACTTCCCTCTCTGAGCCGAGTCGGCCCTGCAGGCAGACTTACAGCCCAGGCTCACACTGTAAAATGACAGAGATCAAAGCTGGAGGTCAAAAAAAACAACAAAAAAAACAGAAGAAAGCAAGAAAAAAGAGAAGAAAGAAAGCACTGTCACCAGATATTTATCAAAGTTGAGAGGTTAGCAGAGGAGCTCCATCTGTCACATGGAGGGCCGGCCCGGAGTGTTACCAGGAAGCCTTTGTGCTATTAGCTATAACAGTCCAGGCTTGGTCACAGTCTGCCAACTCCAAACATCCTACTGGTTCCTGCCTGCTGGATCCTACCACCCCCCGATACCCTAATACCTCTGATCTGGGCTCTGCGGCCTGTGCTCAGATATCATCGGGCTCCTCTGTGAGCGCCGCAGTTAAACTGGCTGTTGTTTTTGGAACGAGGCGAGCCCCGATTCAAAGCTGTTCCTCCCGTCATATCAGCATGGAACATTTCAGTGTTTTGCGACTGGGGGCACGGATTAGTCTGTGTGTGTGTGTGTGTGTGTGTGTGTGTGTGCGCGTGTGTGTGGGTGTGTGCGTGTGTTTGCAGCGAGCTTTTCGGCGCAGGCTCCACAGGTTCACACACGTCGCCCGTGTTTCTTGGCAGACTTCAGAGACAAAGAGAGACATCAGTGGGTTGTTTAGCTGTTACTTTTCCCCTTTGCAGGAGGTTAGTTGTTAGACATCTGTTTAGTCTTGTCAGCCCTCAGGCGGAGGAGGCCAATCACCATTAAATGTGCGCATGTTTAAGATGCCGTCGTTCAGAGCCCAGAGAAGGGGAGTCAGTTGAAGTACTGACCTTCACAGACACACCTGCGGGGCACGGCGACTTCAAAGGCCCCCCTCTCACCCAAACAGACACTCGCATGCTGGGTTAGCCTTGGTCAACTGACACCCTTGCCCGGGGCTGGAACTGTCTCCTTTATATACCTCCCCCGCTTTTTTTTCTGATGTCGAGAAACACACACACACACACGCGCTGTATCCGCGTGCATTGACACACACTGTCGTTTTCGTGCTCGTTTCGGGAAAGAGTGGGAGCGCGGAAGCTCGTTTTACCTCTTCCTTCCTACTTTTCTGAGTGTTTTTCCTTCACCCCTTTGTGTCTTATTCTTTCTACCGGTCTAAAGCCATATGATTAAAGCCAGCCCCTCCTGTCAGGCACCAAACCCCGCTGCACAAGCCGTCAGGAATGTCCGATCTATCCCTCATGTCATAACTCAAGCTGGGCCCTCCATTACCCACTTGCAGATAAGGACTCGGAGCACTTTAAGGGCGAAAACCGAGGCAGATCGAAAAGATAAAAGGGCCATTTTCAGTTCAGCCAGCTCCCCGCTTCTTTAATCACACAGGGGTGGGATGTGTGTGATTATCTTCCCACATGTGGTGTAATGCAGAGAGCCGTTTGGACAAAGAGAAACCTCGTCTTTCGTTTTTCCCGACGGTTGATTTGAAATGTCCTTCGTGGAAAGTTTTTGTTTGGTAATCTTTTTCTTCTGTGTCATCTGTTTACTGTAGGTCACCCTTGGAGATGCCTGTGCCAGCGGCCAGTTCACTGAGTCGGGGCAGTGTTGCAGTCTGTGTCCCGCGGGCTTTGGAGTGGAGGTAGAGTGTGGGAAAGAGGATACCAAGTGCACACCATGCCCACAGGGTAAGTAATTATAATCTAGTGTTACTCCACTGAAGTAGAATGTGTCCTACCTGCCTTATCATTAACCCTGTCATCTGCGGAAGAGGCTGAAAGATTTAAAATGTGACTGTGTCTCATCTTTGCCACTGATATTTGTGAGAGAAACTCCAGACTAACACTGATTTTGATTCTCCAGGAAAGTTTTCCTCATCTGAAGACCTCAGTGCCTGTCTCCCCTGTGGCAAGTGCCCGTACAGTGTCCCTATGGTGAGCCCTTGCTCTGCCACCCAGGACACACAGTGTGAATGCGACAGTGGCTACTTCTTTTTTAGCATCCACGGCCTGTGCGCGCCCTGCTCCAAATGTAATCGCGGCGAGGGCGCTGTACGCGAGTGTGGCCTACAGGGGGACACGCTGTGCCAGAGGTGTGGCCCGGGGACCTTTTCTGAGGAGCTGAGGAGCACCAAGCCCTGCCAGAGCTGCACCCAGTGCTCCGACGGCGAGGTGGAGATCCGACCCTGCCTGCCCAACTCTGACACACTGTGCATGGGTGAGTAGTAAGGAAGAGTCAGCCTGAGAAAACACATTGGACTTTTAAAGGTGTAATGTGTATGTTATGGCCAGAATTTGTTTAAAACATTCCCAAAAAAATGACCAACAGAATTTGATGAAACAGTGTTATCTTGGTCATATTGTCTTGCAGATATAGTTAGACCTGGTCTGTACCGTCTCATAATGCTACTTTGTACCTGAAGAGGTGAGGCCAAGTTTGCTTTGCTTCACAAGCTCTCAAAGCTTTTTCAGTCTCATAAATAAAATGAGACGTCAAAATGTTGCGACAGGACATATTCTTATACCTATTTTCCTTATTAAGTGGAAAAAACAACGCTCCACCCTCACCCTGAATTCAAGTTTCTCTCTTTAATTGAACGAAGACCATCTGAACCGCCGCGTTAACTCATTTTAAAACACACTCAAAATAAAACTCACCAGACAGCCCCACACGTGCTGCAGTGTTTGCTCTCGATCCAGCTGTGTTCGCTGTGAGGCTGTTGAGCCCGGTTCCGCTGCCAACACTCCCTGGTGCGCCCAACCCTCAGTCTGGGCGGACTGTGGCAGCCCACAGGGCCACAAGCTGCATGGCTAACTGAGCTATCTAGCCAGCGGCAGCTAGTAGCTGCAGCCCATTACACCTCTGAAGGACAAGTCTGGCGATAATCTGAATTTGTCCTATTGTTAAAAAATAACTCAAAACAAGTATAAATGATGAACATTAACCTGCTGCAGCAGATACTCACTCGTGCACTAGCGCTAAAAACTACTGCCCACCCAGATTGTAGAAGCTGCAGATTTCATACAGGTTAAGTGGGTGGTAAAACAGCTTTACAGTGATGTACTGTCGTGCTGCAGAAATGCCCTGACCCTCAAATCTCATTCTCTGGATGTAAGAAAAGACCTTTGTTTGGTTCAGACTCCAACAAATGTCACATCATCATGATTTTTTTTGTAGTTTCTTCAGTGAAAAAGAAAATTGAATTGTAAATTAAATCACAGCGTCTGTCAAAATAAGTGTAATACGAGTTGTTTTCCATTCTACCATATCCCTCGGCCCCAGTGCCAGCCTTTTTATATTAAAAACCTAACGCAGGGAGAGGCAGCAATAGTAAAAGATGAAAGAACGAGCTTAAGGCGGGAGGTCAGGCAGTGGGTGGGTCCTTGAGACTTCAGCGACATGTGGTCAGCACCTGCATCCACACCTCATCCGAACACTCTGTAGCACTCGGTGAGCTGGGAAACATGAGTAGTGAAAAAAGAGCCCACTGAAGTGCTGTAATCCAATTTGGTGTAAGTTTGACAGGTCTTCGGGTTAACTGCCCACAAGAACCTTAAAGGCCAGGAGAGGTTGACGACCCTGACAACTAGTCTGCTTGCTCCCAAATGACTCCATTCGCTCTCCAGGAGTAAGGTCATCTGTACACACTCTGGTTCCATGTGTCATGACCCGCTGACCCCGGGGAGGTCAGCGTAGTACCTTATAGTGTTTGATCCTAAAATAGGCAGACCACAGGAGGGAGAACATGGCTGGAAACGGGGGCAATGAGAGGTTTTCAAACCCCAGGGGGGAGCTGCATGACTGAGGGTATCATTACATCAGGCGTGCAGGCTTCTGCGGAATGATTTCTGGCCTTAATTTATGCAGCCCAAATGTGTTTTCTGATGTACGTATGTGCAAATGCATCGACGCTGCCCCTGACATGTCTCTCCCTGTCTTGTTGTCAATAGATAAGAAGCTGCACATTTTATCTCGTCCTCCTGTGGATGGACCTGTTGAGGAGGTGACCAAAGCAGACGAGTCCAGTCCTCCCCCTGGAACAAAGTTTACCCCACAGGACCAGGGTGGCAACAACAATATTCTGGCCTACGTATCAGTTCTGGCTGCTGTGGTGCTTGGTCTGCTTCTTTACGTGGCTTACAAGTGGTGAGTTTTCGCTAGGGATGCGTCCGAGTCCTTAAATGGATGTAATAATGATTATAACATTTGCCCCGGGATGAAAAATAGCTCAGCGTGGGCAGCTTAACTGACACTGTTTTCCTCTGCTCTGCTCAGCTGGAGATCATGTAAACAGAAGCGGGCTCTGTCGAAGGCCCGTGCGGCCGAGCTGGGAACATCTCCAGAGGGAGAAAAGCTCCAAAGCGACAGCGGCGTTTTTCTGGACTCTCACAGCCTTCAGGACAATCAGCCCAGCAAAGGTGTGACTCTTTGTGACTAAATGAAAGTAGTTCAGCAGCTTGAAGATATGTCTTCATCACGATACAAGCGCAGAGACGTCAAAACTGTTAATTCTTCACATTCTGTCGGTACTTTCTTAGTGTCTTCACATATTGCTCTTTTACTGTTTTTACTGAAAATATCCAGTGTTTATTTTTTCTGTAGAAACAGCCAAACGGTGAGCTAATTTTGTCCGTGTCTCTTGTAAGGTACCAAGAGGGACAGCAGGCAGGACAACCGCCTGTACATCAACCTGCCCCCCCACAGACAGGAAGAGGTGGAGCGCCTCCTGCAAGAAGGAGGGGGCCGGGGGTGGAGGCAGCTGGGCGCAGCGCTGGGCTACGAGCCCGAACAGCTGGACCTGTTTGGGCGTGGAGAGGCCCCCGCTCACACGCTCCTCTCTAACTGGGCCCAGAAAGAAGGCTCCACACTGGGACTGCTGTGTTCTGCGCTGGCTCGCATCGAGAGGCCCGACGTGGTGACAGCTCTGAACTGCCCCGCGCAGGGTGTCTCTGTGGTCTGACAGCCCCTGAAAACACGCACGTGACACTAAAAGACTCAAGCGAAGAACTCTTGATTTGAATGACAAGGGAGGCACTCTGACACCAACACCTCTGTCACTGTTGGAGGCTGCCACTGATGGTTCTGTTTGACTTCAGTTTTTACTAAGAGAACAAATTATTCACATAAGATTTTTATGTCACCATTTGATTTTACATGGATCGAGCTGCATAAAAGAATCTCCTGCGATGTGTCTGTTACTGCGACGCGACGACTCACCGTGCAGTATGTCACAACCTCTCAACTCCACTTCTGAGGGAGCGCTTTTCAGTTCGGGCAAAGAGTCAGTGCTTTGCTCAGTGGACACTGCATAAACCTGGTCAGATTGGATTAAACCTAAAATGACTTCCACATACCAATAGGTACATTTTTACAATGTTGTTTACATGCACACGAATCCTGGCCGGGGTGAGTATTTGATTAGTGGCAGGAAACAGAATCATGTGTTTACACGTGTTGCACAAGTGTGATTATCCTGAAACCACTGTTTACAAGTTATTTGGACAGTAATCAGATTTATCCCCTGCCCCCGCTATAAAGCGTCGGCCTTCCACGTACTATTGTAAACAAATATGGACGCCTGAGATCATCAAGTTTGCAGCCTGGCTAGCCTTGTTTTATGATTCGCAGCTTCAGCAACCACTTTGGTATGGCAGTTGATTTTTGCCAAAAGGAGGCAGTTTCCTCCAGCGACACTGCTTTCCAACATGAAGCGACTTTTCTCTGAAAAAGAAAAAGAAAAACTCCATCCAATAATTTTCATAGCCAAATGATCAGAAACCGAAAGCTTGCCAATGATGCTTGCTTGCTATTTTCTTTCTAGGAACACTCAGTCTAATGTGTAGATGGGATCTGCTCACTGGATTGTTTTTAAAATCAGTTGTCTTGTTCTGTCTGTTTTTTTTTCTCCCTCATCTTCTCTTTCTGCTGCAGTCACTATGTAGCCTTGGTATTTATGCACACTGAGGATATATTATGCACCAGTGATGTTTCATATCCTATCAGAAGACACAAAAATAAAGCATTCTGTGAAATATAAAAACACCTTTTCTTAGCTCTTCCTAATAATCATCTAAGATTGTAAATACCTTGAATATCACTTTGTTTTTAAGGAGATCATGGCTTGAAGCGAGATCATTGATGATCTGTGAAGTATGAAGAAACACAGCTCCATTTATGTCATCTCGATTTCTCATATTAGATGCAGAAAGAAAAAAATATCCACAGACACTTTTACCATCAACACCCGTGTCCACTTTGCCATCTTGCCTTGTATTTATTTCATCACCCGTTCCAAGTCTATACCTAAATAAAATCTATGAGAACCATGGGCATCTGCGGTGTGCTGGTGACGAGTACTGTGTGTGATGGCCTGCGATGGTTTGATATTTTTTTTAATGCCAGCCATGTGTGGCTTTGTGTATATATTTCCAAATGGTATGCCTTAATGTGTTTTTGTAAGAGTTTTATTCATTTAATAAATAACTTTGATAAGTGAGTACTCTTTCATTGTAACAGACGGACTCTAAATCTGCTTCGTAAGTATGTCATCTTTCTTATCTTTATACTTTAGATCACTATTTTAAAGCTGACAGCCCAGGTACAGAGGTTTCTTGGTCCTTAACATTCAAGAAGTCGATCAATCAATATATGTATACACAACAGAATTTAATATATAACACCAAGTGGCTAAAAAGTTGATTGGAACTAATGAGTTGAGACATTTTAAAGTGATAGCTAAAGGATTTAAATGGACAGCTAGGTTAACCATAATAGCTATTTGATGATAGCTAATGGTGAGGTAGCTAAAAGTAATGGTTAAACAGCTAATGGTAAAGTTAATTGTTGCCTTTAAAGTAACAGCTGAAGTTAGTTTCAACTGATGTAATAAGGTGTTATCTAAAAGTAATGCTAATGGCTAAATAAACAAGTAAATATGATGAAATAGTTACCTCAGAGAGTTAACTAAACATACAGGAAGAATGGTGAAATAAGTTAGCAAAATTAGCCTAGCCAGTTAGCTATATTAGCCAATACTTAGCTTACCCTAATGGACTGTGATCTAGATCAAATTAATGGCTAAATGTGATAAGTAAAAGTAATGCTAATGACTAATGGCTAATTGTAAAATATATTACTTTGAAAAGAAAGGATTAATGGTAAAATAAGTAATAATAATAATTAAAAAAAAGAGTTTGAATAGTTAGTTGTAAACCAATGGATGGTAAAGTAACACATATTATTAGATAAATTGTTGAAAGTAATGATTGGTGTAAAAAGCAGTGCACAGCTAGCTAGCTATATTAGCTAAATGGAATGAATAGTTCAATAATTTAAAAAATATAGTTGGAATGAATATAAGTACTGTAGTAACACAAATAGCAGTCTTGGATTGAGGAGTAACGAAAAAAACATTCTACATGCCTAAAAAATTAACAACTTAGCATGAAATCTGGCATTGCTCATGTAATTTGGATGTATCAGATGTATATATCATATATAACCTGAAATGACCAAATGACACCTTTCTTTTTTAAAACTCACGTGCTACATGAAAAAGTAGTCCTGTCTGTCACTTTCAGTAAAATATAAAACCCGCTTGATGGATTACATAGTGAGGAGGTTTGGACATATTTGGAATATACTAACCCTTATCAAGGGATTTAGTGTATAAGAACATTTCCTATCCAAAACCCAGAGGGAAATCAGTTAAGGGGTATTTAATAATTTGAGGGTGAAATGAAAATAATACCGCCATCCAAAATATTCTGGAGCAGAGTTTCCTCTTTCTCTCTCTGAGGCACAATCTCCTGCTCCCCCTCTGCTCCGCACTGAACTCAAATCTGTTAATGATCTCTTCGCATTCAGTTCTAAGTGGGAGCAGGCATCTTGCATGGCCTAGGGCAGTGTTACATGCCGTCACACACTCCAGACGGGACTGCTTAACTGCGGTCTGGAGCACACAGGCATGGGGCTGCGGAATGTGCGTACACTGGGAGGGGGGTTGGGACAGAGGAGTGAGGGGAAGCACAGCAGCGCCTCTATCCACTCATCATGGCCCTCCATATTTAGAGCACACAGAACGTCTCTAATGAAGGCAGTCGATCACTTTTGATTCCCTTTACTGGGGCCAAACATCTGGCTTGACGCTGTGCGTCTACTCTAGTGGCATTCATGCCATGTGCACCACTTATTAAGGGAGGGAGCCAATCTAAAATGGGATTGGGTGTGCACTCAGCAGTTAATCATGTAACGGAGGTCACTCGCATTTGCTTGGATCTGTTCGAGTCTGTTTAACTGACACCCAAGTGAGCCTGACTCAACTGCACACCAGGATATAATTTTACAAAAAAGTTTATTATCTTTTTAAAATGTTTGTACACTCGGTATGACAATGTGCTTACACAATACTTACAGTAGAGTAGGGTGGACCTTACTTTGTACATTAAAAAAAAAAAAAAAAAATTAAAAAAGACAAGAAAAACGCATGAAAATCTCCCCCACCACTGAAATAAAATAGAAAGTTGTGAGTCAGCAGGGTCCTAAGTTTGACAGACTGATGTGGGAGCTGCATCAGGAGAGCTGAGCTGGTGAGGAGGGGTGGGCTCACTGTGCTCCCCGACCCCACTCTCCTGCATACAGCTTTGGTAATTTTACACATTATTTACACTTTCAAACGTGAAATGATAGTCCTTTTTACAAAGTGTCTGTTTATTTAAACATTCCCAAAACTATTATTCAATATATTCACATATAAAGCAATGTACATATGTGGAACTTTGTTTAATGCAATTTAATAGGCTTCAACAAACTATGCTAATGAACCTACCATGATGACTGTAAAAATCTCAGAAATTAATGAGCAACAGCAACAGCAGGCCAACCGAAGTGTCTCGAACGTCTCACTAGGACATCTTAATGATAAAAAGAACCAGAACACACAAGATGTTTAGAAACGGTTAAAACTGCAATGCTACAAACTTCATTTTCAGCATTACTCCGGTTAGACGAGGAAACAGGGCGGGAGAAATTGTTGGACAGGAAGTGAGGGGGAAAAAAAAAAAAAAAATCGATACACATCTTAACAGCACATCAAACATAGCATTCAAACCCTGCTCCCGGATATTATACATAAATTGATAAAAGACACGGAAAGATTGATCACTAACCCCACGGCCAACCTGCTGGTTATAGGCTGATCCCTAAGTGTATCGTGAGTAAAAAGCTCATCCGGTGAGGGCACATTACTTGGAGGAGACATGGAAAATGTAGGAATTTCCATAAGGATGCCACGCTGACCTCAGCCTACTTCATGCATTCATAAAACAACAGAGGCTCCAAAGTCTTGTGGTTAAGAAGGCAGGGTTTGAGGAGTGGAAGCTTGGACCTCCACAGCTCAGTTAAAAGCAGCACCAGATACAGAGTCAGTGGGGGTGGGTGGGGGGGTGGGGGGATTGAAGCGTGCGCAAGAAAAAGGAAGTGTGGGAGAAGAAAAGAACTGGACTGTTTAATCGTTTAGTCACTGATCTGTTTTTAACAGTGGAAAGTAACAAACAGACTTTGATAAATATGATACCAAAAGTTGATTCCGTTGAGAAATCCTCATTCATGACTAGAAGAGTTTAAAAAGTGGAATTTAGGTGATCATCTCTGGAACATTTAAGAGCAACAAATGGAAGAGGAAAAAAAAAAAAAAAAAAAATCCGAAAATGCTTAAAATCAAACAGTCAGTGAAAACGTTAGTCTCTGTAGCACCCCGCAGTGTCATCTGTCGTGAACACTGCACCCACTTGCACCTGGAGTTTCGGCTCGTTCAGCGACGCTCGAGTCTCCAGCAGTCACTTGAACGGGGCTCCTCAGCGATCCCTAGGGCCTGGAGAGCTTCTTGGGCAGCAGTGCAATTTTTAGTCATAAATACGCGTCATAAACTACTTCACGGTCCAGGCTAGCCAGTACGTACATGAAGGAGTGAATGGAAAGGCAGATCTGTGCTTCTCCGGTGTCAGCGAAGAGCGAGCGTGGCCTCTGAGGCTAGTACACCTCTGTGTCCTCCTTGGGCCTGTACACGGAGCCAAATCTCTGCATGTACTTCTTGATGTACTCCTTGGTCTTGTGCTTCACGTTCTCGTTACACTCGAGGTCCTCGGGATTGGTGCAAGCTTTCAACTCCTTATTCATGACTCCGTGAGTTAGCTAGAAAGAGATGAGAAAAGGGTTAGCCTTGTTTCTTGTCACCAGGCGACAGTAAATTATATAATTACAATGTATACCTAAGTTGTGGCCAAGTGGTTGTATGGTTAATTCTCTTCTAGTGACTTATAATTTTAGACAATAAAACGCAATCTCTAAATGAGAGAAGCCAGACTCGTCTTTCTGGTTATTGTGCCCATGTCCTCAGAGTCTTGGTATGTCCAAGTTGCCAAACCACTCCCTATAGATATATATACACAATCCATGGACCTACCAGGAAACACGGAAAAACAGAATGCTGCCCTTTGAAGAAATGCTGGTCAAAAAGAGCTTTTAGAAAGGAATGAGTAAAACAAAGGGGAGGGAGATAATAGTTTACATGTACAATGTGTTCTTAGTCTCGTCCAGAGGCACAATACAAAAACATTTGGCTAGAGAAATCGTGGGAGCTCAACTATTTAGCTCTGGTCTGAGGGAAACTTTGAAAACGTTTCCTTTCAAGTGAAAAGCTGACCAATGCTTTCTTTGTGCTCTGACCACACCGAGGCCAAAGAAAGGTTTCAAGCTTCTCAGCATTAATGGGAGCTCTAACTGCTCATGTCAAACATCTCCTTTGTTTAATCTTACCTTTCTCGCCAGGTGTTTGAAGTCTTCTGTGTTGCTGATGCGTCCAAGTTTGCAGTCTGGCTTCCGATAAGGATTTAGACATTGCACTATGAACTGGGACATCTGAGTAACACACACAGACAAAGACTTGTTAGAATACTTTTGTAGAGTAAGTTAAAACAAATCAAAGTTTGCAGATGAAGGCAAACCAAATCATGCAACAGTGTTTAGAGAGACTGACTCACCTCTTTGCGAAACGTCTCTTTACTCTTTTTAGCCAATTCACTGGAAGTGTCAGCCTCAGCGGTCTTTGTGGAGAACTGCAACATCATAAAAAGAGATGGATAATACAATTAAAATGCATGTTTGCAAACAAAAACAATTAGTTTCGCATGAAACCACTGGCTTTTCAAGTGGAACTTGCCACAAACAGACTCCCTTCCAATTCTCCTTCTTTCATCTTCTTGTCAGCTATAATAGAAGACAGGTCGACCATGTATAACTTTTGAACTTAAGCAGAGAGAAAGAAATCTACCCTAAAATCTAAAGTGAGACCCACCTGTGCTTCAGCTCAATCAAATATGGCAACTGCCTGCAAAACAGTAGCTATCAAGGTCACTGGGGCATCAAACAGCACCTGCTCACTAGCTACTTGACACAAAGCAGGGATATCCTGCCAGGATGCTGTCTGTTCTACCCCGGCCTTCAACAACAAAGGCAAGCAGGCAGCAGCTGACTGCTTGTACCCACAACAAACTGGTGCGCATCAAAGGCGAGCACAAAGGATTCACACGAACGCGTAGTGCCAGGGCATGGAATCCAGAAACAGAGAAATCGGACTCTTCACAAGTGCTGAACATGTGCCGTTGTTTCAAGCGCTGGATGAGGACACCGCTGTCTAAACACATGCTGGGAAATGGTCCATGACCTTGTCGCTGATCTTGGCGGGAAAAGCTGCATAAAAAACATGGATCGCTTCACCTTTTTTCCAACTCTGTTACATCTTTTTAAAAAGAGACAAAAGGGACACTGGCGAAGTTGGACTATAATACAAGAAACCGCAAATAAATGAATGCCGGGTCAGCCAGATGGTTTCTATTATCCACAAAGTCGGGATAAAAACGAAGAGGGAAAACAAATGTGGCAGAGGAGGAAGAGATGAGCAGAGCCACCCCTCCCCTCATGGATTTGAGGCTAAGGGACAGACAGCTGAGCAGGGGGTGGGCTGAGCGGATTCTCTCTCCATATCTTTGTGTCCGTGTAGATTCTGATGAAGCCATTTTACAGGGAGGAGTCACAACACTCAACGAATGTGGTGTCTTGCTGAGCTTTTTTCTTCTTCTTCTCCTTTTTTTTCCCTCTTGAGACACAGCTGAAAGCAATCACTCATGCAGCATCTTCAATTACCTCAAGGAACAAACACTGTAATCACATTCTGCATCCAAGCACAAACTTTCTGGGAACCAAATGAGAAAGCGAAGAGGACACTTCCTCATTGTCAAATTAGGAAACTTCCAAAAAACACAAATCTAATGCACAACTACAACACAGCTTTTACATAAACACACTTGTCGCTAACACACTCGCCGCTACAAATCTCACCTTGGAAGGATTCTCATCATAGGTAGGTGTTCCCAGGTCCATCTCTGATTCATGGTCAACACTAGTGTTGTCACTGCTTCCTTCCCAGGTTGGAGGATCCCACTGTGTTTGCCTAATACAAAGAAGGAAGCAATGTCAGATATAAATACATGCAGGGGGGTTTGTGGAGACACATACAGTTCACATGAATTTGGAGATTTAAAAATGATGCTCTTCTTTGAAAAAGGCAACTGGCACTACTTTTTGTTCAAGATAAAATGGTCAGTATACCTTTTCAAAAGGCTGAATGCCCTCTCAACAGCGTGATAGAATTTGCACCCAAGCAGTGGAACACGCTAAAACTGAGTCTAATGGTTCAACCCATCATTGATTGCTGTTAATGGAAGCAAAGAATCATAACAAGCAGCAGTACCGACCTTGTAACAATATGGTAGTAGTAGATCTTGCCTTCAGGGTCCCGGGCCACTTTCCAGTTGGGAGGTAGGACGATAGTTTTGGGTTTGGGGGGAGAGGGAGGAGGCAGGTCTATCACATTGTTGGGTACAATCATTTCCTGAAGAGGAGATTAAATGGAAAATAAGTGTTAGTCGTAAATCACAAGGCTTCACTTTAAAGTACCCAGCATTTCCTGGCGCGGGGAAAGAATTTTCGGATTCACTTGAGCTTCATTTTGATTGCAACTGCAGTTATAAGTCAAACCTGATTACATTTAGAGTCTCATTTACAAATGGAGCCCACGGAGCCATTTCCATTTCTTTGTGCTAACTTTAGTCACATCTTAAAAGGCACTTCATCATGATGTGAGTCAGGTCTTGGACCCATATACTGCAGCTCTCAAGAGCTGCATCATTTAGATGTATACTACCCCCTTGTGGCCACACTGAGACAGAGGGTGATCTCAAATGAACAGAGAGTAATAGCATAATTGAGATTTCTTAGAGTCTCAAAGATCCTGTAAAGTGGAGACCCAAACTGCCCAATAAACTGTTGACAACATAAATGCTGTTCAAGAACCCAAATTCTACCAGTGACATGATTATGAATGCATAACTAGGGAGATTATCTGGGGCACAGGCAAAAAACAAGTGGAGTGAAAGTGTTTATCTTCTTCTTGGGACCTGTTTCATCCATGTTAAGCAGCAAATGGAGCCATATGAGGGGTTAAGTGAGTGCGAAGATGAGTGACTCGCACCAGGCAGGGTCATATGTGCATGCTCACCTCCCCCTCTGGGATGGATTGCCAGGTACGATGGTGCATACCCCCCCATTTGATTAAATTCATGAGGGAGAAATTATCAATCCAGAACACAGCGGAAGAAAGGGTTAAAAAAAATAGGGTGACTCTCGAATGTTGGCAGGTACACATCAAAGAAATCCTAATCCTCATCTTAGACATAATTTTCTTTCTTTCCATAACAAATCTCCATTTAGTGTACAGTTGTTAATGATCCGTCAAAGTACATTGTCTTGCCCCATCATCCTGTTTCAGTTTAAGACATCATTTTATTAAAAGCTTTAAGCAGTTGTTCATTATCCGGGGATTATGTGCAGCTGTCTCTTTACTCAACATGATTTAAGAACTTAAGTGACTGCATGCATTACCTGTTGGACAGTTTGAGATGTGACAATGGTAGTAACAGTGCCTCCCTGCTGCACCACCACTCCCTGCTGATGACCAGGATACACCGGCTGGCCATGCAGGTAGCTGGCTGAGGGTTCAGTGTATGCCTTCAGACACACAGAGCACAATCAGATCAGATATTTACTCCAGATGTCAGAAATGGATTACCAGGTGCTGTATGATATAATAATGGATAAAACATTTGCAGTCATTGTTAAGGAGAGAGATACCTTTTTCTTGCCATATGTGATTGTTGGTGTTTAAAGTATAAATGACAGTTTTGGTTTAGAGGGACAGCTCGGCCCCAAATCAACAACACATCTTTTTTCCAATTATTTGTAGTGATTTTTTTTTTATCCATCTAGATTGTCTTCCTGGGAGTTCCCAAGTTTTCGAGTTTTCAGCCTCAGAGATGTCTGCCTTCTCTTGAGTATAATGAAACTAGATGGGACTCCACATGTGGTGCCCAAAGAGCAAATAAATACAAGAAAAGGTACAAAAACAAAACAAAACAAAACAAAAAAACAATCAAGATCAGTGTCTGACAAGAAATCATGATCTGATTCCTCAAGAGAATCTACAGACCTTAATGCGATCAGTTTCATGTAGAGGCTATTTTTCTTCTAGCGAATACCTGCCAACCATATCACTACATGGACGGATGAGAGGCTATCTAATATTACGGCTCAGTCTTAATTAATTAACATACCTTGCTATCTTAAGCACAAGCCTCTTATCTGTGAGTAGATGCAGGTTCCTTTTTTTTAAAAAAAATTTGGGGTAACCTTGCCCTTAAACATCAAAGGATATTCCAATGGCAAAAAAAAAAAAAAATTATGTTCTAGAGAGCAATTAGAAAATCTAAGCACAATAACATCACCAGAAATTATTGACAGCAAGGCAACAGCATCCTACCTGTATAACTGGAGTGTTGGCCTGAGGGTAGGCGGCGGGGATGCTGTAGATGGTTTGGCATGGCTGGCCCTGGTAATAGATAGCCGTCTGTGTCTGAGGCGGTGCTGGGGCTGTGGCATACTGCTGTGCAGGTTGCGTCTGTACAGTCACTGCCTGCTGAGTAGTTGGATCCCAGAGAGTGGTGTAGCTCTGCTGACCCTGTACCTGAGGGGCCGTTTGGGCTGGCACAGAGAGGACAGCTACGCCTGCGTCCTGGGCGGCTACAGTTGGCTGCGCATACTGCTGAGGGTTGCCGGTGGTGAGGTTGGTGGTGGTGATGTGCTGAGAGAGATTAGAGACTGGAGTGGCCTGAGAAGTGGAGGATGGAGAGGTCAGTCCCATGTCTGAGATAAGACGCTGGGGAGGAGTCTGTTCATAGGCCAGGGTGGGCTCAACCGAAGGGGTGGGTAGCAGTACCTTGCCAGCATTGGGGTTGGATGGATCCACAAAGGTCTGGATGGGATATCCAGGAGGGTATGCGATGAAGCCAGGGCTGGAGGCATAAGCCAGAGCGGGGTCATAGGCCATAGTTTGAAGCTGCTGCTGCTGCTGCTGTTGAAGCTGTTGTTGTTTCTGGGCTTCCCGCTGAGCGACCTCCTGCTCAAACAGCTTTCTGCGCTCCTCTGTGGACAGCTTGTTGCGCTCCTTGGCAGCAGCTCCCCTTGGAGTCTTGTTGGTGTTAGATGAGTCAAACCTTGAAAAGCCCGAAAACAAGACACATACATGGATTATGCTGTGCTTGGAGGACACTCCATAATGATGTTCCAATTACAAGACTTTGCTTACCGTTCCTCAGTGCGTCGCGTGCTCCTCTCATAGGATGAGGGTGGCGAAGAGGAGCGTCTCCTCCGTCTCTCTGTGCTGCGTGGAGTTTTGTCAGAGACTCTGTCCCGGTCTCTTTCTCGATCCCGGTCCCGGTCCCGATCTCTATCTCTGTCTCTTTCTCTATCTCGGTCCCTGTCTCTATCTCTGTCTCTATCCCAGTCTCGATCCCTGTCTCGGTCATAGTCTCTGTCGCGTTCCCTCTCTTTTTCCCGCTCCCTTTCACGTTCTCGGCTACCAGAAGGGGTGCGTGGCGTCAAAGCCGCATCTCGATCTCGGCTGCGATCTATGAAAAAAATCTAATTAGCCCAAATCATACAGGAAAATTCAAGGTTTAAAAATCTGCATTGGACCTAACTTACCACTGGCTTCCTTTTCCACCTGACTCTTCTTTGGTATTCTGTACACCTCCTAAAAAGGACAAACATAACTTTGACTTCCAACTTTGGAAAACAACAGCATGCAAACAGATTACAAACAAAAATAGGACATTACTTTACAGTTTTTATGCACGTGCCTTAAAAAATGACTCTCTGAGCTTACCTTCAGATCCTTCCAACTTTCCAGAAGCCTGGCAGCCATGCCACTTATGTCCAAGACACTGAGTTGGGGCTCCTGACTCCTCTCACTCTCCACATCTGAGACACCCTCCTCTTCATCTTGAGATGGAGTTCCCATCACTGATGGGTCCACAGGGGTCGCTATGACCTCAGATGGTATACTGGCCTCTGGGGTTTCAGAGCTTGGGGCAGCATCAGCAGTAGATTCACCAGGCAGAGCCTCACTGACAAGAGGTTTCTCAGCCTCTTGCATCTCTGCCTGGACTTCCATTGTCTCTGAAGGCTGCTCAGATGAAAAATCAGCACCATCTGTTTGGATGGACTGACTCTCTGCCTCGAGAACATTCACAGTAGGCTGGTTTCCTTCAAGTTCAGCCTTTTCTGCTGCCGCCTGACTGCTCTGCTCCTCCCCAATCTCCCGTTCTTCACTGGACTCTTTTGGGCCCTCGGGTTCATCTGTCTGACACTCACTCGTGTCCTCCTGCATCTCGATATCCTGCTCCAATTTCGGTTCTGTTTCTTCTTTTACCTCCTCAGTTTGAGGCTGGAGTTGACTGCTTGAATTCATCTCAATCTCTTCGTCTTTCTCCTCCTTCACCAACTCTTCCGTTGTTCCTTCTGTTGGATCTGCAGCTTCACACACAGGGTCGACCTTCAACGGTTTGGCATCAGGAAGTCCGGCTTGTGAGGATTCCTCTTCTTCCTCATCATCGTCGTCCTCCTCTTCCTCTTTCCCATCTGATGCTTTGCTAGCATCTGAGAGTGCACTGTCCAGACTGTTTTCACTGATGATCTTAAGGCGGCGGTACACAGCAGGTTTGGACGTGTCACCATCCAGTTCTGGTCCCATTTTGGTGGAAGAACCATCGGGAGTGTTGAGGGGCGTTTGAGCACGAGAGGTGTTCTCACTGGAGTAACCATCCAACTCGGCAGGCTGAGCGAGAAGTTTTGTCTGGGCCCATCGCTGAATGAAGGTCAGCACTCTGCTCTCCTCCAACATGTTTTTAGTAGAGATAGGCAGCACAGCTAAGGTCTTCATAATCTAAACAGAATAAAAGATAATCGGTGATCAAATAGCAAATGGCAGTCTATGTGACTGCAGGCTCTAGTTAATTTAATTAAATGTTATGAAAGTTTTAAGGCAAAGTCGGTAACATAAGTCACCTCTAACTGCAGTTTGGTGTTATTGGCACTGTTGCCTTTAGCTTCAGAAAGCTCCACCATGAAGATCCACAGCAAAGACAATCCATGATGGTCCAGGAACTGCTTCAGGCAGGATGGATTTTGAGTGTCCTGGACAACACAAAAATATCATGTTATGTATTGCAAATGATAATGTGCAAAAGCCAAGAACATAAAAAAAAGGCATCGACCACTCAGGTCATACTTGTATGAGTTTGAGGCAGATGAGTTTTTGCTCCATGGTTTCCACTCGGACCATCAGTCTGCAGAGAGACACCACCTGTTTCTCATCATACAGGCCTTCTCCATTCTCCAGTAATGCCTCCAGCTCCTCATCAACCTGAGAAAGGACAAAAGGATTTCATCATCAAATATAAGACATCTGTTTTGGAGAAACTGGCAGAGACATTTTAGCCTGATGCATATAAAGCAGAGCAGACATCACTATGGCTAAAAAACAAAACAAGCAATGGTTGTAGTGTGCCATTTTAAGCTGTTTCATTAAGTTATTGTGGTTGTGGCCCTCTTATAGAAGTGTAACCAAATCAACATTACTGCCAGCCAGGTGTAAAAACAATGTACAGGCACAATTTTAAATGTGACTGAAGTAACTGACCGTGGTGAGAGCACTCTTTCGACTGCGGTCTTTCTTCATCTTCCCTCCAGCTGCCCGAACACTAACTCTGTTCTCCCCACCCAAGAAGCCTCTGCAGCTGGGAGCTCCACAGAAGCACTTCTGTGCTTCTTTGCTGTAGAAAAAGATCAAACAAAAGGTGAAATCACTAAGGCTAAACCATCAGTTGGGTTGCATCAGTTTTTGACAAACCGAAAATGAGACTCAAAAATCATCCATATGTCTATGGAATTGCTTGTTTACCTACATTAAGGTTACATAGTGTTGCTTTGATGGCCCTCCTTTATGTCAATGATTAATGGCATAGACACATTTAAAAAATATGTAAAAAAAAACAAAACAAGTATGAAATGTTCAAATACGTCACCAAATAGACTTGGGCAGTCATTAACATACAGTAACTAGGAATCCCGCCCAAATAAACTATATGTATGAAACACTGAATAAACACTATTATGAACATATCTATCTATGTCGAGTGTTTTCAGACATACCCATATCTCTGGAACTGGTAGTCAAAGGTCAGTTCTGTTCCTGCAGCGACAGCCTTGGTGGTGAAGAACCCAACTCTTAGCTGGCCATTTACAGTCCACTGGATTTGGATAAAAGACATCAACAGGTAAGTCATCTTTCAGTAAGTAAATCCGAAAGAGTTTCAGTCGAGTACTTTCTATAGCCACTTTACCTTTTGGGTCTCACAGTTGGGCTCACAGCTATGGTTCATAAACCGAGAGCAATTACCCTTCAGCGTTGCATCAATGATCTGAGGGGACATAACGCAGTGTAATTTTGCTACTTTATCTGAATTGTTAAACCAGATGATTAAATATTAACATTAATTGCAATGTGTCATATTATCACTTACCTCATTATTCTTTAGAGACATGAAGTAGTAGTGGATGTTCTTATTGCGAGCATATTCTTTCACCCTTGTTTTGAACTCTTTGTGGTCCAACACCTCCCCGCAGTACTCCAGTACAAAAGTGTTTCTGAGATGGCAATAAAAAGAAACACTGACAATCATCCTGTCTCTTTTTCCAAACATAATATTTAAGAACAATAATTAAATGTCACAAATGGCGCATATTTTGTTTTGGAATGGAATTGCTTTTTTTTTAAAAAACAACAATGAAAGTACACCTAATGCAGTTCAGCAGAGGAGGTAGCATGTACCACAACAACTACTAACTTTGCAAATCTTTGAATGTTAAATGCTAGTAAAACATCTAAAAGTTTTGTATTGAAAGTTTTTAAGAGGCTTACGAAGACAAGTCTTTAGCTGCCCTTAGTCCCCAGCCCTTGTCTTCGGTGAGGATAACATCGAAGTCTGCATGTTGTTTCATCTGAAAGCGTCGATTGGAGCAGTAGACTCCATTCAGGCACCGTGAAGAGCTGAAAGAAAAAAATTACAAAAAGTAAATAGATATTCTTTAGTTAACATGTAGGAACATACAGGCTCCTACACATTTTGATTGCAAAAGACCATACATTTTTGAATAGCTTTGTTGTTGGATTTACCAAATTCAGAGAGCATGATTTATTTATGCACCTCTTGTTCAGATAAATAAGTATTTGAACAGTTTTTCTATACATTTCCCCAATATATGTGCAATCATTTGATTACTAAAACATTCAAAAAGTGTTTTTTCCAGGATTTCCTAAGAAAAATTGTGCAATGTCAAAATGTTGATTTCTTATATATTGCCACAGGTATATCTGTAATAATCGACTTACCACTCAATCATCAGCAGCCGGTTTAAACAGTCTTCCCCGCATGCTAACACTCCCCTTGACCGCTCCTCTCTGGGCAGCACCGGGCACTCACATTGCATTCTTTTAATATCTCTGTGAGATTTGCTCTTCTTTCTGAAAAAAAACAAAACAAAACAACAAAAACAACTGAAAGCGGTTTTCTAAATATTCAGTTTTGGTAATGGGGCTGGACAACGCCTTACCTCTCGGTCAGATAGAGGTTCTCCTCGATCAGGTCAAAGTATGGGGGCATCTTCCTAGCCTTGGATAACTCTTTCCATTTATTGGAGTCATGGAAGTCTTGCAGTGTGAGTGATGGACGCTGCACCTCAGCTTTGACATGGCTTTCTTTAGGTACATCGGTATCTGCTTGTCGCTCTCTCTTGCCTGCAGGCCCAGCTTCTGCCTCATTGTCGGAATCTGACTCAATCTCCGGACGCCTTTTCTTTGGAGGGCCCCGGCCTCTGTGGGGTCTAAAATGGTCTTCTTTAGGGGGGTCGGGCACAACAGAGCCTCTGCTGTTGCTGCTTATTTCATAACCTTGTACAAAGCTTGATGACCCAGGAGTGATAGGTCCAATGCATTCAACAGCTGTTTTACTGAGATCAGATGATTTCTCCCCACTGTAGTCCTCGTGGTCATTGGTTAGGGAGTCAGGATGGATATCACCTGCGGGATCCTGATAATGCTCATGCATGTGGAGGTAGGTTTTTCTGCTAGTCTGCATGTTAGGGGATTGGTGGTTCCAGGAAGCATTACTCTGCATGTGCTCCTGGTCCTGGGGAGAGGTTCCTGTCAGTTTAGTGTTCAGTAACTGTGGGCCATGACTGCTATCAGGCTGCTGGTATGTACTACTGGGCAGTTCCGTTTGTGAAAAATCCCAACCCAGGTTGAAACCATTCTTGTCAGTGATATTCTCAGCACTGGAGAACTCCCCTTGCTGGTAATGGGAAAATATCCTTTCACCTCTGCTGTTTACAGTATGCTGCTTCTGCCCTGTCTCACACTGTCTGGAATTATCAAGGCTGTGGGCGGGATCTGTGACACTTTCATGGGCACTGATATGACCAGCCATGTAAGACTGGGCACTGATGGAGCTGGAGCTCTCCGAGTGACTGGTGCTATCAATCATATTACTCTGGGACTGACACAACATACTTAATGAATCAGTCACACCAGCACATAGACCACTGGTCTCCTGAGTGGAAGAACTCCCCAGCCTTTGTTCTGGGACTTCACTGATATTAACGTCAGCTGCTAAATTAGCATTCTGCAATTCTGAACTATTCATTGGAGTGCATGACGAAGCTCCCGAGTTTTGTGGATCCATTGTTAGGGATGAATTCTTTGGCACCACCACCACAGAGTGCAGACGTTTTATAGCCTCTCCACAATCAGAGTCATACTCCGAGTTGTCACTGTCACTAGCCTCACTCTGACCTCCAAATGCATCCTGATTTAGTGCACTTCTCTTACTTAATTTGCTCTTATGAACATTGTCCTTGGATTTTTCTTCGTGACCATCTCCATTCCAGCTCTGCATTTTTGCAGATTTGTCGACCTGCGATGTATCATTTATGTGCAGAGGATAATCTGTGTTTGTTTTCTGAGAAACACTCAGTTTTAAGTCACATTGGTCAATGCTGGTGCTTTCACGTAAAGGCTCACTTTGGTCTTTGTGTCTGTCGGTAATAGATGTGCTGGCTGAGCCGACTTCCTGCTTAGAGATCTCAATCTGCTTCACCAGTTTGGAATGTGTTTCAGCCTCCTGCTGAATAGTATCTTTAAAGTCTGAGTCTTGTTGGCTATTTTCTTTAGAAAACTCTATTTTTTTGACAGAGATCACTTTTTTAACAGTAGGCTTACTCTCTGCACAAAGCGTCCTTTGTGAATTATCACTCTCCGAAGTGTCCTGCCCAACAATGTCCCACCTGGACTTTCTGGCCGAACTGCAGCTCTTTTTAACAGCATCCACATTTTGCTGTTCGAGTGTTAGCTGACTCTCAGATTCAAGACATGATGGATCAGATTTGAGCGGCACACTTGTACCACACTGCCTGTCGACTGGCCAAACCTCATTCGGCTCAATGATATCTGGCTTAGTGTTCTGCTGGACATCATATGTAACATGTTTATCTGTTGTATCAAGTAAGGGTGTTGGCTCTGGTGAGCATTCAACAACTTCCTTGTCCTGGCTGCACATTATACTATCGTTACTACTGCATGAATTTAAGACAGCTGCATCTGAGTTCACATGTGGTCGGTTATTAGAAGAAAGGCTATCCTTCTCATTGGTCAAGTTTTCCAGGGTGGCATTTACATGCTTTAGGCTTTCACTTGAGGTTAAAGTTGAGGCATTTTCATTCTCAGCTTCAAGACCTGAATTTGTTTCTTTTCTCTTGCATGAAGATTCTTGCAAACTCTTGTCAGTGTACAAGACCATCTCCTTAAAAGCCTGATTACTTTGTTCGTTTCCACCTTGATGGGAATCGGGTTTTTCCTTTTCACTCTGAGAACATAATTCTGTGGTGTTTGCAGATGGCGGTGCTTTGTCAGGGCTGTGAAATATGTCATCTGATTGTCTATCATGTCCGCTGGTTTTCACAGAAGATCTAGAAGGGGTCATCTGCTTTGTGTCCGACCTACTGGATTTCTTTTGAGAGTTTTTACAGTTCTCCTCAGAGCCAGAGCTTTTGTCAGAGGTCTGTGATTTCCCTTTATGATCGGCCTCAGAGTCACTAGAGCTGCTTTTTTGGCGTTTTTCGTTTGTCTGAGAGTGGGTATGTGTACTGGAAGAAGAGGATTTGCTATTGGTCTCTGACTTGTGATGGGAGCTAGATTTACGGTAACTGGAGTCCAGATCAGGAGAGCACTTGCGCTGGGAATCAGAGTCTGATAATCGCTTTGAAGTCCTTTCAGACTTTGATGATTGTGTTCTTTTATCCAACTCTGAGGAATGGGGGGAATCTGCAGATTTGGAGGCTTTCTCAGATTTTGAATAGGAAGATGATTTTGACTCTTTATATGAGCTTGAATGAGCAGACGATCTGCTAGAGTCACTTGTCCTTGTCCTCGTCTTCCTGTGGTCATCCTCAGAGTCAGAACTGTCCCGAGTTCTGTCAGTGCGAGAACGAGAACGTCTTCTTTCTCTACGTGGAGAACTCCTGTGTGATCTCCGGTCAGGCTCATGATAGTAAGACCGCTCCGAGCGTGATCCTCTGTCACCTCTGGATCTCTCTGATCTGGAGTGAGATGAACTTGTTCGAGACCCTCTTGATCTAGACCTTGATCTAGACCTGGTCCTTCTGCGCTCTTTGTCAGATCGAGATGAGCGTGATGATGTGTGTCTACAGTCACGGTCCGATTTGGAGTAACTAGAAGACCTTTCATGATTCTCTGACCGCTTAGAAGAACCTTTCTCCTTTTCCTCAACATGTGAACCAGAGGAAGACTTTTTAACTTCTTTGCTTCTGCTGTCAGTGTTCGTTTTACTTTTGGAGTCAACTGATTTGCGACTGGAAGACATCTGGACTGAATCCCCATCAGATTCTGACCCAAGGGGAGCACTATTAGATTGAGACCTGGTTTTCCTTTTGTATACCGTACTGTCCTGCTCAGTGCTGCTGGAACTCTCTCCATCCTTCCCTGAGGAAGCAGCAGGCTTCTTGAGGCTAGGGGTTACCCTCGTTTCAGATGCTTCGATGTGCGCGTTTTCAGAGGGGCTTACACTGACAACATTCTGAGGCTGGGGTGTTGGGAATTCAGTTACACACTTACTTGCTGATGTCTGTGGAACCTGCGATTCAGGGGAGTGTGGCTCCTCTGGCACGACAGATGTTGGTGTCTCTTCAGTCACAGAGACACTGAGAATTTGCTTCTTAAAATGCATCTTTGCTAAATCCGTTTTCTGTTTAGCAGCTGAGGAGACAGGTGTTTGAGAAGGTGCCTCTGCTTTTGATGTTGGCACAGGTGACTGCTTTTGCTCAGTTTTGCCATCTGTATTCTGTCCTCCTTTGTCTGGGGCTGACGGTGACAAGGGCGAGGGTGGTTCAGCGACAGACTTGTCTGTGCTGGAGGGGATGAAGAACGGGCTCTGCAGTGGTTTCTTGGTGGGTGCGAAGCTGAAGGACACTTTCTGACGACCCTGATCCTCAAGGTTGACCTTCATCTTGGTACCTTTAGGCAGGAGATGGTTGGACAGCATGACTCTGGGAGACAGGCTCTTGATTAGGGCTGCCTTGGAAAGGCCCTCTACTTTTACCTACATTAAGAGACCAAAAAAAAAAAAAAGTTAACTTGGGTTTCTTAAAAACTGTGAAATAGATATAGGGGTTGTTTCATGGCAACAGCTAGTAAAATGCTCAGAAATAACATGGAGGGCAATAAAGAGCAACTTTGTCAAGATGATACTTACTGAGGCACCACTTCCCTCCTCTCTGTGGTTACATGAGAACATCACAGGAACATAGAAAAAGAGAATAAAGACATAAATAAATGTACACAGTTCATGCAGCATTACATGCAACATATTGTGTATGTGCCTACAACTGTTAATGATACTGAAGCACCCATGACCCAATCTACATCAGTGTTATGTGTACTCTTTCCACTGCCAGCTCCCGCAACTCTATTTTCCCTAACTGTTGTTGAGTATGTTAAACTTTTAAAGAGCATGCTTGAGATTTGTCTCAAAGTTTCAAGTTTTTTAATTTCATCTGAATCACATCATCTTTACAATTTTTGTTATTTACAAATAGTGGAGATGGACGTGACATGAGGAGAATGGCTAAGATGCAAAATAACTCCGAGGATAGATTCCAACTCAGGGCAGTCATATTATATTATGTCTCATAATATCTCATGGTCCTGTGACAAATAGTAAGAGGGAGTAATAGATTTGATTGACAAGTCAATGAAAGGAAGCACTCCTGGTGCTGTTCACCTGCCTGTTGACTGTACATTCACAAGATTTCCCAAAAACATTTAATAGAGGGCTAACTATGGGAATAGCTGAAGGAAGTCAAGTGAGTGGTCACAGTAACTTGCATATAAAATGTGTTATTCATCTAAACAGGACTTCAGTATGGTTGTGAAAATAAATCTCTTTTTTCCCAAGAAAATGTATAAAGTTTATAGTGTTTTTTGCTTAAGAAAAAAACAGTACATTAATGTCCAGTATGATATAATTGTCTTGAAAAGTCCACTTCATTCACTTGAAGGCAAGTGCTTCACTGTCTTTTTTTCAGGGGACATGGCCGCAAAACAAAAGCGGAAGTTGTGCACTCAGTGTTTGCATATTTATGTAATAACAACACAAAACAAAAGCTGACAAAATGATAAAACATTTTGATTTTTCTCGCAGAAGCGCTAATTCTTGGTCTCCCAGTTCACAGATATCTGCATGTAACATGCCTATATTCACTCTTGTAATAGTTTATTTAAAACAAACATTGAAACCTTTTTTTTTTTAATTATTAGCTTCACGTTATTGTAAAGATCTCTTGACTTGACCTCTACAGCTCAGTTTAAAATAAAGACATACTGAATATCTTCAAAACTTGTATTAAATTTAACCTAAGCTGAATGTTCGGATGTTGATTCCAGTGGAGAAATATCCCCTCTTCAACTCTTTTGAAGCTGGATTATCATTCTTTAATGAACCAACTCAAGCTCTAAAGTCCGTTTCTTGCTCAACAGCAATAGCATGAGCATGACTCAAAAACTGGGGCACCCATATGCAACCCACGAAAATGTGAAAAAAGGACATGCAAACTAAACACAAGATGGACTGGATGGTTATTAATCTCCATGACCTTTCTCTCACTAAACGAGCCACCATACAAAGAAAGACACCCTTCTGGAAATGATAAAATGTGTCTGATGAGATGGCCTCCCCAGTAACAGACTTGCATAGTTTGCAAGGCATAAGTTCAAGGTCTTAGCTATTCATATTCTATTCAATTCAATTCAGAAATCTATTCTTGTCATACAGCATTATAGCAAGGGTTAGGCTAACCTGAGTGGATTATAGATGGCGGGCTGCACTTTTCACACGGTACAACCCCCTCGACACCACTGAAAAACCAAACAAACCCAGTACAGCTTAGAAAGTAAAGGCCACGTGAAGCTATAACAATCTGTATTTTCAGTGTTGCAGTAAGTTTGCAATATCACTAGTGAGTGTAATCGTAGGCCGCAGACTCGAATCTTTCTCTTGTTATGCAATTGAAGATTTCTGAAAAACTACAAGTTTCATCACTTTTAAAAGAAAACACAGAGAAAGAAATCTATGTTGACGGGTAAATGATTGTGATGAATATGAGTTTGACCTTTTTTGTGACAATGATTATTTAGTCAATTTCCTTCAAAATGATTGCTTACCATTGACTTAGGTAAGCAGACCTTAAGAAGAGCCAACCAAGAACCCCCCCCCCCCCCCCCCCAAAACAAATCTGGAGTTTATTTATATGATCTGTGAAGGTCCCTAAAACAAGTGTGGAAATATCTTGACCAACTAATAACCGAACCGACTCAGATTACAAGGCTTGATGGTAAACATTACTGAGACTAGCAACTGGTGATGCCAAATTAAAAAAACAGCTGATGCAACATATCAGGAAAAAAGGAGCGCAGAGATATTGGTATTAAATACGTAAAAAGTGAGTATTGGGTTTTGTCCTTCCCTTTTGTCCTATTAAAGTGTGTGTGTGTGTGTGTTCTCCTTAGGGTAGGCTCAATATGGGTGCAGGGCAACAATTGGGTCATTTAATCCTGCAGGATTTCATTTTTCCTTTTTTTCCCTGTGACCTTCAAAATGAGACACTTCTGCAGTGACATTCAGTTAAATAGATAAGAGCTGTATCAAGCTCCTTGCAATAACATGATTAATGAACTAGACCTTCTGGTCCAAGAACTTCAACTTGACGAGACAAGAATATTTTACACCAAATGCGGCAATGTTATGCCATCTGTATGGACAAGAGTTTCATGTTTAAAGCTAATAAATATAAACACATTTCAAGCATTACTGAATGAATTGTTCTACATGGTGACATCTAAATAACTGCGACCTGACATTATCTCTCCCTGTCCTCTTTCCTGTTTGTGATGATTAGTTTGTTCATGCAAGTAAATGAAACTATGCACCTTCACTTTGCAAAACACAACCTGTCCATACACTGGCTGGTCACAGATAACAACATAAATAGATAACAAAGACAACAAGTTATCAGTTATTTAAAAAAAAAAACAGAGCCCAAGACTTTTTGCAGAGGAGAGTCTTGAATGTTTAATTGTTGATTAAACTATAAATAGGCTGATTATAACCTTGATATCGAAATGTTTACACACTCTGCATCCAGAAAAAAATACAACTTGGCAACCACATAAAAAAAGACTTCCAGATTTGTATCAAACTATTTCCAAGCAAGACACACACTGTGAGCTGCATTTGGTGCTGTCTAATACCTGATCTCTGACTTGAGAAGAGAGTCCATTGAGAAACTCGTCTAGGATTAGAAGGCCTGAAGAGGCTGCTGGCCAAGAATAATCCAAATCAGAGAAATGAGCCCTCCAAAGTGACGCCACACCTGGCAAAAAGAAAAATAAGGTTGCAATAAATGTTGTCTTGTTTTGTCCACAACAGTTTGCAACTACTCTGTCAGGAACTTTGGTCATTTTCTGATATCACAGACATCCCAGCGAAGATGCGGAAATAAAAGATGTTGGCACACTAAAAAATGTTTGCTGAAAAGCAGGTTGTTTATACGTGCATCCTGTGAGAAAGTAATGTGGTGTGGCATGCTTTTAGCGGTTGTAGTAGTAACGACTTCTGCAGGCGTCCCTTCCTGTGAATCCTGTTATCTGTCTCTGCAATGTGGTGGACAATCCAACTGCACGTCCTTATATTTATATCTGCTATGAGCCAAAGATCCCCCCCCTTTTCTCAACTTTGGTCAACAGTTCATCTCTGCAGCTGGCGTTTGGTCGCATCACAGCAGCAAACTAAAATAAAGATCACCCTCACCTGAGGTTTATTTATAGTGCCATCATGGTCGCATAAATGAAAAACATGGATGCAGGGCGACAGGAGAACACACATCTCATTATTAGACATGTACAACGCAAGCAAATGGCCAGGAGGACAACAAAGGGTGTCTGTAGTGTGAGGATTAATGTGAAAGGAGAACATCTACACTCCATGAAAAACAAACAGTGACTGGTTTCAAGCAAATGAGGAAACTAACTAAAGCATGGCCTGAGCGGGAGGACTGGATGCAGCCAAAACATGGCCTTTAAAAGGATGGTTGTGCCCACTGTGAAAACGAGCAGAGGATGTGTTGCAAACCTCTCAATATAGTTAAATATGTTATCAAGATTCCCTAACTAATGCTACTACACCATACGTGTACGTAGTAAGCAGCCAGGCAAGGCGGCAATAACTTAGCTAACTGACCTGCGATGCTGGTTTCCCAAAAATATCAGAACCAGCTAAGCTAACTCGGGCAGGCTAACGTTAACAGAGAACAGTCGTGGGCCATCTTTAAAGATAGCGTGTTGTGCTGTCTATAAATAAATGTTAATGTGGACTAGCCGGCAACGCTGTGCTTGGAAATACTAAGTGTTGCCCCCGACTTGCTCATCTGGTACGCAGACGAGGCATTTATTTCGATACACGAAGACGGCTAGCCAAGGAACTCTGCTAGCATCGGCAGCTAACGCTAGCTGTTAGCTCGTTCTCGCACTGTAACTAGCAGCCTGGAGAGCTAACGATACTGTTGTTAACTAACCTTAGTGTTTCACCTGGCTATATTTGACATGTAAAGTCGTAGTAATTAAGGTGTTCTTGACTACTCGGAGAGCTCGTCACTTTTCTACTTGAATACATAAACAGAAAGGGCTGGGTATAACGTTACGTTTCCGTTTTAGGGTATAATGGAGCCGTACTCTCGAGTCTCAGCACCCGGCTTTCCTAGCATGCCAGCTAATGTTTTGTCTTACTTGTGTGTACTCCGATGGTTAAACCACAATTAACGTAGCGTTGAGTGAAAGGCAGCGGCTCGCGGGGTACTCACTTTACGAAGTGCTTAAGGTCACAAGGATCCCCCATCTTCGAAATCACCTGCGATCGACCCTTTGTGAAACATCAAGCAACAATGTATGCCGACGTCAAATCCATACGGGGCTGTCGGAAATGATCGTCGGCTCGGAGGCTCCTCCGCTGCTGCTGCTGCGCCCCAGCTTCAGCCTCGGTCAGTGTTGATACTATCGAGCTAGCATGAGCTCACATAGTTAGCCAAGAGTTACAGTAAAGATCGAGAACACTTACAAAACCACAAGCCAAGCCCCTCAAAGAGTCCTGATTCTGTCCACCTGTAAGTTACCATACGAGTGACAACCTGAGCTGGTCGGAGGATGATGAACATGTCTCTGGGATACCTTTTATTCCACACACTGATCCGCACAGTGTCTCCCTTGCCGTGGCTGCTGCGCTCAACAACATCACATGATGTGGGAACATAGCTGGCGCGAACCCTGGAGCGCACTGCAACCATGCGTCTTACTGAATAAAATAAATACACACAGTACAACTACAGTCCTGACTATACCCTGCGAGGGAGGCAAGCAGGGACATGGTGAAGGAGATACGTGACAGCACAAAAGCAAAGCTCAAATACATTAAGCTGTGTTTCATTTAGTTGTCATTGTGACAACTGAATAATAATAATAATAATAATAATAATAATAATAATAATAATAATAATAATAATACAAAACTCATTATTTACAGATACAATGGAGCAAAAGTAGGGTACATGCCAGTTGCCACACAGCAAATCAGTACCCTGTGCTCAGTGATCTCGTCGGGCCCATGTCACGACATGACACTATGGAGTAGATCGAGAAATCGTGACTTATAAATTGTATTATAAAGAGCTCATCTTTGCGATATATTCTAATCTGTCCTAATATAAAGACAGGCTATGGGTCAGAGCTCAGAGGCAACAGTATTGGTATCATGTGGAAGAGTTGGACGTAAGTGAATATCGGGACAGAATTTAGAACTCTGTAAACATGACAACATGTAAAGGTAAATTTAGGATTAAGACCCGGACGCAGTAAAGACAAAATTACATGTTTGTAGAATTTGGAAAGGAGTTTAACATGAAAAGGTCTGTTGGACAATGAAAAGCAGCAAGTGCTGTATTTACATCACAGCCGGGGTTCTCTCTATGATGACATGATGCTATGCACTCCTCTACAGTAGGCGGCGGCACGCCGCGTGCACGATGGTTTGCACCTCGCCGGTTAGACTTAACACAGAAGAAGACGAAGAAGAGGAAGACGACGACGAAGAAGAAGAAAATTCGAGACGGGAGACACGCACGACTGAACTCGAACAGAACCTTTTCGCTATTCTTGATTTTTGGCACGACAATCAGTGCTTGTCAATTGTGTAAGTGTCGCTCCGGGTTAGAAAGCCATACTGAGGTGTTATAAATAAGGAATGCATCGTCACTGCCGTAGGCTAGTCCTGCCCGTCAGTGGAGCTAACGCTAAAGCTAGAGGCCTGGCAGGCTACGTAGCTAACGTTAGCAAAGCGCGACGTTTTGTTGAGCTATGTTCTGACAGAATGTTTGCTTCCTCCATAACTACGGAAGCCATACGACGTACAGTATATTGACAGGAAACATGTTTTGTAACATATTGCCGATTAACTTTTCGGGTTGGTGATAACATGCCAGCGCCATGAATGGTGACAGGATGGCAGTGTGTTTTGGGGTAGCCGCGCTGATGCTGCGGTGCCACTCTTCCGGGTTGTTACGCATTTCCTTTATAAACAGGCCACTGCTCTGTGTTCTTTGTGACTGGCGTTAAACTTGGGTCGTGTGACAGATATTTAGAGTTTGGCTGTGCGTGCTGTCGTTTGTGAAAATCAAAGCTGCTTTGGTGTTGTGATGCTAGTGAAGAGCGGTGTGTGACAAAGGTCGTGTTGGGTTTACAGCCCAACTCGAGGGGGTGAAGTTAAAAACAGAATCGGCTTTAAGGGGCAAGTATGTCTCTGCAAGGACTTTGACTTTGTGCAGTGCAGTATCATTGAGACAGACTTTTACTCACTTTGTGGTGCATATTATAGCCAATTTGACCAAATTGCTGTTTGCTTTCACTTCATGTATTGGGGACTTGGAGAAAGTAGCAATCTATGTCACAATGAGTACCAAGCGGTGATAAACCTTTAAATTCAGTGAAAGTAACTGTTTACAATTGACCCAATCCTGTTCTTAGAACCAAGGAAAAGCTGAAGTGAAGGTTAAGTACAGAACTACAATTCAGCCCACACATAGCCATAATTTCATTAACCAACATACTGGTCAGGGTCTAGCTATGTCTGAAAACTCAAGAGGGAATACAAATAATGATTAAGCATGAGTGTTGTATGAACTTGTTTTAAATTTGAAAGTTTTGTCCAATGCTATATAAAAATGATCCAGTCCACTTTAGAGTGAAACACTGTTTTGGCATCATGTTCCAATTTGTACTACATGATGAAGACTGAAACCTGCATTATAATGAGTATACACAAAGTTAGCAAATTGTGATTCTTTGACAAGAAAATCTCTGCTGGCAAATAATGGAAGTGGCGGGAAAAGACTGGATTGGCCTGGGTGAATTTGAAAGCGGCAAGAAGGGGGTAACAGGAAAAGGGCAGACTGCTACTGTTGGATGAACAGAACACCAGCATCTGGACTAAATGGACTACAGCAGCGGAGTAGAGTAATCAACTGCGATCCACAACCGGTCTTTTTTCTGGCATTAATGGAATATTTTGGAACTGCTGTTAGAGGAGTTGGAGCAAAGCAGGGATGCAATGGATGAATCTTCACAAGTGATGAGACATTCTGATTTCAGTGCCTTTCTGCTAGTACGAGGTAGTGCGTCCCTCGTAGCTATCATGTATGCCCTTGACTATGACGTTTTAAAGGCACAAACAAGTGGCGAGCAATTTACAACTGCCATACACACATTTGACGGTCTTGGCACAAGTATTTCTTGTTTAGAGATCAGTGTTTCTTGTGGTGCTTTATTGCATGTGGTTACTGAGCATCAGATGTGGATGTGCTTTTGTGGGTTCGTAACTGTTGATGAAGTAGCAACTACAAATGCCATGTAGATGTTGTGCAGTGATAAATGTTATTGTCTTTGCTGTGCATTAGCTGTGTCCATGTTGAAAATCTGCCTTCTTTTTAGTCTGCATTTCAACACCAAATGTTTGCTGTATCAACAAGGCGGTCCTTTGTTGTAGGTCCCTCTAAGTGCTTTGGAAAGATACTTGTTCACAGTTCACTCGATTACTTTGGTGGTCAGTAGGCTTTGGCTGAGACTAAAAATGAGCAAATATTTTTATTGAATGTTTGCTGTCCTATGCAATATTTTTTATGATATTGAACAGCTATTACAGTATCACTTGGCTTTCATTTTGGCAGCAGTGGCAGGACACTTATTGATATTTGACCAAGCACTGCCAGTTATTGTGATATGTTGCCAGGGTGGCAATATTTCAGGTTTAAAGCAGGAGACAATGGTATTCCAAGGGATTTGAAAGAGGCTACATATCGTCTTTGCTGTAAGACGATAATGTCTTTCGCGATATTGTGGCAGGACAATATTGTGATATAAAATTTTGGATATCACAAAGTGTAATGGATGGTGTTAAACTTGGAACATTTCTGACCTACCAATGTGATGCACAACACCTGGATGCAGCATTAATGTTTGCGAAAAGTCCAAATGAAATGATGGCTACGTTGGATAATGATAGAAATTGTGTTGCTTGCTTGGTCTAACATTTTATATGTATGGTGAATGCTGTGCCAACTGTGTTTTCTTAAATTGGTGTGATCATGAAGTCGTGTTTGTAAAGGGTCTTGGATGGAACTTCATTCTTTTTACCGATCAAGGAGATTTTCACCATCCATTTGTTGTTTGGTTTGTCAGCAGGATAACACAAAAACAACTGAAGGGATTTCCATAAAACCTGGATGGAGGATGAGTCTCACCTCAGAGTAGACCCCATTATCTTTCGGTGTCTTTTTTGATAAAGAGACAGATCCAGGAAATTTCTCTCTCTTGCTTTTAAATTGTGCAATTGGATGTTTTTTGGACATTTATTATGATTTGTCAAAGAATATTTCCATAGATCTTGATGAAATGATCAGTAATATTTAGGTAGCTGGTAACTCAGTGAGAACATTTTTATTAGGATTCTGATAAGAATTGTTTCTCCAATACAATGGAGATTATAATTCCAGATGCATTGTTTTGTTCTCATGTCCTTTGTAGATCTGGTGATCTTAAAAGAAATTGATGGGATGAAAAAGACTGTTGGGCCTTGGCGTAGCTCTGCTAAGTGCGATTCCGTTTTTATTTACTCTTGCTGTTACTTTTATTATGGCGAAACGTATTGGTTGTTATTGTATGTTGGTGGAAGCTGCAGTTTATGTTGGATTGTTATCCTCCCCAATTGGCAGTTACCCGTTTTTTAAAATTTGCTGTTGTGGGCATTGATCGTAATAGTGTCCTTTGTTTCTGACGTCCGGTATCTAACATTGCCATTCCAGTTCAGTGGTGTGATATTGGAATGCCAGGAAATTAAAGCTGAGCTGGAGAAGCTCTGTTGGGAATAATCCTGTTCTATACCCTTCTGTCTACAGGTGCTGTTGTTTGTGCTTCAGCATGGCAGTCGTCATCCGTTTACAGGGATTGAGAATCACAGCAGGCTCTGAGGATATTCGCAAGTTCTTCACTGGCCTCAAAATTCCGGATGGAGGGGTGCATATAATTGGTGGGGAGCGAGAGGAGGCTTTCATTATATTTGCTTCAGATGAAGATGCAAGAAGAGCCATGATTCGCTCCGGTGGATATATCCGTGGTTCGCCTGTTACATTGCTGCTAAGTAGTAAAACGGA
Source organism: Acanthopagrus latus (assembly GCF_904848185.1). NCBI lineage: Eukaryota > Metazoa > Chordata > Actinopteri > Spariformes > Sparidae > Acanthopagrus > Acanthopagrus latus. The sequence continues at coordinate 16,711,073 of NC_051055.1, forward strand.
GATGCAGAGCATTCTTGAAAGAAGTACAAAAAGTGCAGAGCTAGATCAGAAGAGGAGACTTGAGGAGAGTGCAAGACGTGATAGAAGATCTGTCGACCCTGATATGGGCAGGAGGTCGGGTAGCAGATCTGGTCATACCCCTCCCCCCCAGCACCAGAGGAATTCAAACGCTGATGATTTCCTGCATGTGTTTCTAAGAGGAATGCCTTTCGCTGTGACAGAAGCAGAGGTCCGTGACTTTTTCAGTGGTTTACTTGTTGAGAAAATAGTCTTATTGAAAAATGGAAATGGTTTAAAGAATGGGAAAGGTCTTGTCAAATTTGCAACAAGAGAGGATGCATATGAAGCCCTGAAGAGGGACAGGAGATACATTGGGTCCAGGTATGTGGAGGTCTCCCCAACAACAGAGGATGAATGGCGCCAGGTTTCTGCTAAAGTGTCAATGGATGTGAAAACGGGCAACAACTTTCAAAGAGAACGATCACCTATTCGCAATCAGAGGAATCCACAACATCATGCAAGGTCAAGGTCACCTTTTGCCCAGAGGCCCATTGCTCCTACTGATGACGAGTACTGCGTCCTGTTAGAAAATATGTCCTATGCCGCAGAAAAAGAACACATCAAAGACCTTTTCCGTAGTGCAAAGCTCGAGGATGACCAGATCTTACACCTAATGGACAGTGATGGGAAAAGAACCAGAGCCACCTTTGTGCTCTTCAAGAGTCTGCGTGACTACTGTGATGCCTTATCTCATGAAAAAAGGTTGTTTCTCAACAGATGGGTTTCTACACGCCCAATCTCAAGAGAGAAAATGATCTCTCTTCTGGAATCTCAGAACATTGGTGACGGACGTCCTGGGGACTCCGAGAGGTTTCAGGAGGGGCCTCCATCCTATCCAAATGATGGTTATGACTCTGAGAAATTGTGTGTGTTTGTGCGAAACCTGCCATTTGATGTGCGGAAAGTTGAAATCATGGACTTCTTCATTGGGTTTAATGTCACAGAAGACAAGGTGTTCATGCTGCGTGACCAGAAAGGAGCTGGGGTCGGAAAGGCTTTGATTCTCTTCCAGTCCGAGGCAGAGGCCATGGCTGCACTCTCTCTCAATGGACGGAGGTTTCTTGGGTCGGAAGTCATACTGAAATGCATTTCACGTTCACAGATGCAGCAGTTGGGTGTTGAGCCACCAGTGGTTCAAGGGTCAGTTGTGCAGCAGCCACGGCCAAGAGAAGAGCCGTTCTTGGGAAGGAGCAGCAAGGCACTTTATCAGCCTGGTGACTCTGATTACCCTAACTTTAGGGTTCCTCCTGATGGTAACTTACCCATGACTAATGTACAGAGTCATAAACAAGGAGGCTGGGATTATGAGCCCTATGCAGGAGGCCCTTACACTCCACAAGACAGGGGTAATGGCGTCCGTGATGACTTTGGTCCCTCTGAGCAGCATTTTGATGGTCCCACCCGTGTGCAGCTAGCTAACTTGCCTTTTCAAATCAGAAATGAAGAAATCTATGACTTCTGCTATGGATATCGCATTATCCCTGGATCTGTTTCACTGCAGTATGACCCCAGTGGAAAACCTAAAGGATCTGCAACTGCATTGTTTCAGTCCCGTCAGGAGGCGTTAACCGCAATTCAGGAACTGAGTGGAAGACCGATAGGTCCAAGAAAAATACAGCTACTGCTTGTGTGATGGTGACGTTGCTTTACATGGCACTTAACATGCCCGTGCAGTGTGGTTTAGACATACACAAAATGTTGATTGACACACAGTTGATGACAGCATGATTCTGGCATGGCTTTATGTGATTGTGAACACTATGAATTTAGGTATATAGTTTGTTTTTTTCTACTGAGTAAAAAAAAAAAGAAGTGATTAGACATCATAGTTTGAAAAAAGTTTGTATGCAATGTTCATCTTTAATTGAAGTACTGAGGTTTTGGTTTTCCCCAAAAAAAAATTGTGTGTAATTCAAATGGTCACACACTGAAAAAATGTATGTACATTTTGTTTTGACCATCTTTTGACCAAGTGTTTTTTTTTTTTAAATAAAAAATAACAAATAAAACCTTTGATTTGTCTTTTTTTCTTCAGACATCTGTCACTTAACTGAGCTAACAACATAAACCAGTGTTCTAGTAATCGCAAGTAAGAAAAAAAAATGTTGCTGGTAACTTTTGAGATCAGTGAGTGTTTTTTTTTTTGGTCATAATTGAATATTAATTTGGGATATACAGTTTGTGATGTTTGTAAAATCCAGCAGACCTGTGAAATGAATCACTGGAGCAAGAAAGAGTCACCACTATGAGTTTGAACGTGGAAAGTGCACTGATATCATATGAATTATTACGATTAAGGTGTTGAGGAAAAAAAATAATTTAACATGAAGATGCACATATTTAAAAAAAAAAAGGAATTTGGTGGCATTACTGACACCTTCATAATGATATGTTGAGAGATCTACGAGAGCATCATTATTTAAATAATGTATGTTCATTATTATGACCACACACTGACTAATAAGGACATTCAATATTTTATTTTGAAAGTTCTTAGACGGAAGTAACAGTTTTGCTTTGACTAGCATGTCACCGGTGGAGCGAGCAGAGAGAAAGCCACGCTGAGGGAATTTTGTAAGAGTGCAGGTGAATAATCAAACGTGACACATCTTATTTATAAATGATACAACTAAATTACATCGTGAGTTCAGACCTTTCCCGAACGAGTTAGCTGTTGTCATGCTAATGTCACTAGCTAGAATCCTGGAAATATCTAGATGGAGGGGTGCGGATAAGTTCCAACTTTTGCATCATTTTAAGTTGCTTTTGACAGTTATTCAAGGTCGACAGTTTTTAGATGAATAATTATAATGACAACAGTCGTGTTTGCTTCGTGTTAATGTTGAAACGAGTTACATAGTTCTGACCGTTAGAGATGCGGTGATTCGTAAACGTTGAACAATGGTAGCCGCTCGCCGTTATCATGCAGTCCACACAGATGTCTGCCATGCAACACTTTGTGGTGGGCAACAATTGTCCACCTGTTTACCAAAGCTGTCTTTTTCATGGCCATTCAAGGTACAAATGGAGCTATCAACAGCCTTCTGCAACTAACGTTAGTGTTGATAGATCATGTATGTATTTCAAATTAGCTTACAGTTAATCTACTTAAGCTAATACGGCCAATTTAAATCGTGCGAGTTGGAATTGTTCACGTTAGCTGGCAGGCTACGCTCAACCTGGCTAGTGTCTGGTAATTGTTTTTTTCTAGCACATACTTTTTCCTCTTGAGAAACTAAACGTTATTGACGATTAAAATATGTAGGATACTAATGATCTATTTGATAAATACTTAAAGTACTATTTTATATCTCACATCTGTCAGATCAGTAGAAAGAATTTACACAGTAACCATTACACATTTTAGAGATTTATTGCTGATATGCAGCTGGTGGCTTTGACCTACTGCAGGATCACTAACAGTCAACAAAGTCCCCTGCATAAAGCAAATGACGAGAGTATTAGAAAGTTAGTCATAGAATACTACTGAATATAAATGTGATGAGAAAGCCTTGTATATGTCTAAGCCTCACTGACACCAGCATGGAGGTATCAAGGAGAAGAGTCCTCCAGAAACATCTGGAGCCAGCCAGACCCCTGCGCCGCTACCTCCATGGTGTAATTGGTAAGCAGTCCGTACCACATTGGTCTAAGTAATGGGAACCCGTACCACATTGGTCTAAGTAATGGGAACCGGTCAAAGGTGTTAGTTTGAAATGTACCGTGTTCTTATTTAATGACATGCTCTTATGAGACCTGTATCACTTCATTTAGAGCCCAACGTAAATGCTGCTACATGTGCACAGGCACTGATGGAGGTGGTGCATCAAGAGGTAAGAAATCCCCTTGGAAGATGGTACAGGGTTGAAATGATTTCATAATAGATCAAGGCAGAACAGAGGCCAAAGTTGGCGCGGCACAAGGTTTGTTTGGCCAGATGTTCTTTGGTAAAAAATAAAATAAAAATCTGATGTTAATGCTGTTTAATGAGTTGTGAGGTTAAAAATGGGCTTTTAACATGTAGCCCTAATGATTAACAATATTTCATAATATGAAAACAGCATGCAGTGTGACACTTCAATAATGGTAACTTTGGATCCTGGTACCATTTTGCATCTTAATACAACACAGCACAATGCAGTAGCTGCTTGCTTACGGCCCACACCCCACCATTAAGTTTCAGCTGAGGCCCTCCAAAGGAAGACGTTTGGGCACCCTTGTTAGAGATTATTCTGTTAATAGTTATCAATTAATCTGTAACATGCAACAAAAACAAAAACTGAAAATGGCATGTCACATATTGCAGCTTGTTTTGCCTGAACAACAGTGCAAAACCAAGACATATTCATCCAGCAGTACAAAAGAAAAGAGCAGCAAATTATCACATTAGAGAACCTACAACTGTAAAATGTTTGGCATTCGGTGATGTAAACAGTTGTATTGAGTTGTTGCCAAGCACACTTTTGTTCAAAGTACTAATTGGTCGGTTCAACTCGTCAGTATTCTAGTGTCACTGATTCACTCATTGTAACCATTAACTTCAAATTAACAGAAAATAAAATTGCGTTTGTTAAGCAGCTGATTCAGACAACAGTTTTCTAATGTTCTGCTTGCTAGGCAAATGACGAGATAGAGCAGTTCTACAAGATTGTCAACATGCACAAACAGAAAGAAGGTAAGACATGACTTTTAATGAACGCATAAATGTGCATGCATTTCTGCTCATGTGGAAGCTGGGCTATTTTCCCCAAACTATTAGTTACAGTGGTGGTGCTCTCTTATGATGTTAATTTCAGTGTGTATGTTTTTATGCTGTAGGCAGAATATCTTACACAAGGGATTTTTTAATCGCGCTGGCGAATTGTCCTGAGGCCAGGAAGAAGCCGGAATTCTTGCCCGAGCACCCCATAGTCTTAACTGAAGCAGTAAGTTGTGTGTTGGTGTTCTATTTTATTGTGGTATGCTCACTATATGGTCAAAATTGATTGATTGATTGAGAGATTAATGTTTTTATTCTGTTTTAACAGAGAGATGTTGGTGACCATGAAATGTGAGTCTAATTTCTAATGATGTGATCTGATTAACTTCTGATTTGAATGAGTGCAGATTAATACAGTGAACTACAGCTTTTATGTTTATTAACCCTGTTTCACTACCTGTTGTTCTTACTAATTCTAACCCTCCAACTTTGTTTTATTCAGCATGGTGTATTAATTCATATTTTCTCTGTTTTTAGGATGGCAGAAAGGCTTCACTCACCTTAAAAAATTCCCCAGGTGTTGACTACCCAAAGAGTGCTTCTCTTGTCTTTTTTTTTTCTTTCTACTTGCTTTTCTTGGTGAATATAACTTAAAAAATTTTAATTTGCACGTTTATTATTTTGATAAGAGTTTGATGTGAAGTTGCACAAATTCCTAACACTAAAAAACACTTTATTTGCTTGAGTATTGTGTTTTTCTAACATTTTCTGCTGTGAATGGTTGCAGTGAAATATGTGTATTTTGTAAAAATGTTCTAAAAAAAAAATATATATTGGCTGCTTTTGAGCTGTGGTGACAATGTTTCGTTTAAAGAAACTACTGGGGGGAAAAAAAGCATAATCTCTCACCATACTAGAGTCATGAATAGTAAACCCTACCTGAAGTCATCTGCTGTATCATCTGCATTGTGATTGAACGTGTGTTACTAAACATGTGGACTTCTCTCATAAAGTACAGTCTGACTCAACAGTTTGGTGTGTGAACCTTTTCTTTCTTTCTGTTATTAAAACTTAAAGCTGCAACAATGAATCTTTTTATACTAGATCTCACTTGTTGTGATAGACATACAGAGAAAGGTCACCCAGCTGTGCAGTACCCCTCAGTGCTTTTGGAGTATTTTAGCTAACTGTATTTGGTTTTGTGGGCCTCAACTGTTATCATCCTCATTTCCAGCTTCAGTTAGCAGCTTTGCTTGTTAGAAACACCTCTGGTAAACCCACTGAATGCTACCTTCCCAGAAGCAAACAGCAGACCAAAGAGTTCAAGTAGCTGCAGAACACAGTGGAGCACTTGGCGACTGAAGAGTCAAATTTCTCCTCCGGTGTTCGTGGAGACCAAAACAGTACTTAAGTGAGAGTGAATATTGGACTGGAGAATGACTTGAATGTGAATAAATCATAATGTTGCTGCTTGTCTGTTGGATGTATAAATGGACCATTGTTTCCTCACATATTTTCACTGGGTGGAATATACAGTACATTTACTCAAGTACTCTACTTAAAGCTCCTCTTGGTAAGATAGTAATCCTGGCACATTGGGTTTCACAGCTCTTCAAATACTGAAACTTTGGGTCTGAAGGTCAGGTCGGCCGCCATCCAAAAACATCTATCGAAATCAACATGCAAACCTTCAGAAGTATTCCAGCTCTGGCAGTGATCTACAGTTACATTTAGCAGATGCTTTTGTCCAAAGTGACGAGGACACTTTGATATGCAGACCAGGGGAATCGAACCAGCAACCTTCCAATAACAAGACATACTATATCAATTCACTACTAAAAGAAAAGCAGGCAGACTTACTGCAAGTTTCAATTCTTCATTACAGTTTGTTAAAAAAAAAAAAAATAGTCTCACTGATTGTCATTGTTCGCACTTAAATAAACATGAATCACTGAATACAGAAATGATTCATCAACATCTGGTAAATGTGAACGTTAGTGCTTCTCAACCAGGAAACCCACCGTTCTCACGTCTACTTGTCGGACGTGTTTACCGGACAAGACCTTCCCACATCAAATATGGCGGACGCGCTAACGTTAACGTACCGCAGCAACGCCGGGCCAACGCAGTCACTGCGCTTGTTGTGGCCATGGTTACGGCGCTCGTTACGTGCTGGACGGCACGCTCCTCTGTGGGCTGGACGCTTACGTTACGGTGTTGACGTCAGATGTTCAGAGAGCGAAATTAATTAGTCAGAAACGGAGGAAACGGCGGTCAAACAGTACATTCCAGAGGTGGAACCTGTCCAGTGCTTGTCTGGTCGCTTGTTTTACTGCATTATCTCATCTTGAAGGTAAATATAGAATTATTTATCTCATTTTTTTCTTTATCTCCCCCGCGGAGATAAAGATAAAGTGTTGAGTGCTGCGATGTCTGATGAGAATCTACGCTGGGGGTCGTGTTCTCAGTTTGAAAACTGACTACAGTGTCCCACCACATGTTCACATGTTAGGTGAAGACTACAGCCCAGTGTGTAACCTCCAGGTGCTGGTAGAGGTTGCTTGACTTCAGGAAGATGGACCCAAAGGACGACAAGCGAACCGCGCCATGCAGCGGGTGAGGAGTTCACGTCCAGTGTCAAACTTAATGTCTTGATGTCCTTTTAAAAACGCGTGTCTTTGTTAAACAGCTGGTATAGGCAAGGTTGTGTCACGCTTGATACAGGCTGTGTTTTAAGGTATCTGTAATGTTGTTTGTAATGAGGAAACTACCGGGTGTGACAGGATACGGCATCGCTGGCATAAAACCAAACCTTAACTGGAAAATAGGAAACACGGCACTGTCATCGCCGGTGA